>NC_091629.1:13028836-13336171 GCF_027580195.1 Bos mutus
ATTCAATAAAAGCTTTAAAAAAAGAAACAGGTTCACTACTCTGTGTGGAACTCTTCTCTGGACAGATCTTTCCTGCTAGGCCCCAAGAGGACTGCTGACCAGCTTAGATAGCTTTGTGGAACTGGGAGTTTGGCCATGGTGAAGCCATCTACAGCCTGGGTTATAGATCTATGATTATAAATCCTGATGCAATTCTTCCTTTCTTGTTTGGTCTGCAGCTTCAAACAACCCCCAACCCATCAACTGCAGAGCCACAATTTGTGTATGATGCCCATTAAGGGGACGCCCCCTACTTCTCCCGATGTCCCCAGTAAAGAAACAGTCTTTCAATCCACTTTTTGTTAATAGAAGTCCCTTCCCCTGGGAAGGAAATACAAGTTTTCAGGATAATCTGGCACATCTCAGGGTGAGTCCTCTTGGCATACTTAACCCTTCTCCAGGAGGTATAAGGGTGAACCTTTGCCTACCTTTCCCTCCTCGTTGAGAATTTTAGATCTAGGACCACCTGATAGCAAGAATTTTTCTGGGTCTTCTTTTTTCCCAGAGCCTATGGATATTTGTCCAAACTGCATCCATGCCACAGGGCTCAAGGTGTATACATGTGCTGTGTGTCCTGGAGAAGATGAGGCTGCTTCCGGCTCTGCTCCGTCTGTGTGATGCAGGGAGCATGGGGCTAAGAGCCTGGGCTCTGCAGCTGGCCTGCTGGGGTCCATGGTCCAGGGTCAGCCACACATTTGTGCTGTGATGTTAACACTTATCTCTTTGTGCGTTGGTTTCCTTCTCTGTGAAATGGCAATAATAATAGAACTTGCCTCATAGGATTATTGTGAATTAAGGTACAAATGCTGAGACTTCCCTGGTGGTTCAGCAGTAAAGATTCTGCCCTTCCAATGTAGGGGGTGCAAGTTCTGTCTCTGGCTGGGTAACTAAGATCCCACATGTCCCATGGCCAAAAATTTTTTTAAAAAGCCCAAATCAAACAAACAAAAAACCTCTGTGCCTGTGGTGATAGTTGCACAACTGTGTAAATATACCAAAATTCACTGAATTGTGCAAGTCAAGCAAGTGAATTGTATGGTATTTAAATTATAACTCAATAAAAAATTTAAAACAGATACAAGTGCTTATTACAGTTAGCATTCAATAAATTCCTAAGGGGAATAATAGCCTTTGTGTGGTTTTTTTCCAGACTATGAGGGCTTATTGGACTTCTCGCTGAAACCACCAAAGATGAACAAAGCGGATGGATGGACTTAGTTACTTATAAAACACAGGAACAGCAAACTGGGGTAGGCCTTGTTCACTGCTCTGTCTTCAGTTCCGAACCCTATCCCTGGTACAATGTAGACACTCAATAAATATTAGTTATTGGTCTAGAAAATGTTAGGAGATACACTTACATAAAAGTAAGTATTCTTTAACGGATTTTAATAAATTTTTCTCTGCTGAAAGAAAATGCATTGATGCTAATAGACTCTGGGAATGTGTAAGGGTCATTTCCATTTATTGACTGCCTCCCTCTCCCCCAGCCAGATATGTTACATAATACACATAAAATCCTCAGAGGTAGGTATTAGTGATCACATTTCACCAATGGGAAACTGAACTTCACACAGTTTGTGACCTTCATGAGGGTGACAGGGCTCTACGTGACAGAAAGGGGATGTGAATCCAAGCTACACAGATGGCTCTGAAGTCAGAGACTTTTCTGCTGATTTATTTCCCAGTGGTGAGGACAGCTCAGAGGAAGAGCTGCTCTCTAGTGCCTCAAACATCCAGAACTTTGAGATGAAGAGCCAGTCACTCTGGGATATAGGGTCCTCATGCTTCCTAGATATGTCATGTAATCCACCCACCATCATTGAGTTCCTAAACTGGTCATCAGAAACTGATGTTTATCCAATCAGAATTAAGAGGCAGACAAATTTCTACACTAAATTCAAGTGCTTGATGAACTTTTCATCATAGGCTTGTCTTGTTTGATATTTCTTATCCTAAAAAATGCAGAATTTAGTTGATACATCACACAAGAAGGATCAAAACTCAGAGATGTAAAATATATATTGGGGAGCCAGGAGAAAACTGCAGAGAGTGTAGAATGGGGTGGTTAATTTCAGGCTTTCATTAGCATCTGCAAAAAAAAAAAAAAGTTAATGCCTACTTACCTTCAAACCAAAGGGGAGTTTGCAGGAAGCATTATTTAATGTTTTTAAAAAATAGGGTTTTAAATAATTAAGATAAATGCTAAAAATAGCTAAGCAATAAAACCCTTTTAAATATTTTACCAAAGTATATTGCTCACATGCCTTATATTCAGACTGTGTCCTCATTTGGATATTTCATGTTTCTACAGTTTACTTTGTATATCACTAATCAAAATTAAATAGTGTCTATACCTAATTACATTGATCATTTTTCGCACACTGCAAAGAGAATGGAAATCTTGGAAATAAATGCTCTTGCTTGGAATGAATTCTCTCTGAAATAATACACTGATGAGTGATTTGTTGAGATAATATGATATAAGTGGTTGCCACTGGAATTAATTAGGCTTCCCTGATAACTCAGTTGGTAAAGAATCTGCCTGCAATATGAGAGACCTGGGTTCAATCCCTGGGTTGGGAAGATCCCCTGAAGGGAATGGCTACCCACTACAGTATTCTGGCCTAGAGAATTCCATGGACTGTATAGTCCATGGGGTCACAAGGAGTCAGACACAACTGAGCAAATTTCACTTCACTTCACTTCACTGGAATTAATGGGATGAAATGAAACTGGAAAATTTGGGATGAATATCCAGAAAATAGAAGGTTTTAAACTTTTAGACTGTGTGAACTTCTTCTTGGGGAATAGGTAAAAGTTCTGGGTATTTATATTAAGCCCCAACACCAATATAAGACTATTCGGCAGGAAAGATTTCAGCCTTTCTAAATACCACTCAAGAGTATTATGAAGCATCTAAGTCCCTTAGATCCCAAGCAGGTAAGACTTTGATATCTCTGATAAAAAAACATTGAATTTTAATGTACCACAAGTAGTTATTATAATTTCCTTTAGAAGTATAAATTGTCTGACTGTATCTACTTCGAGGGAAGTGGAAAGTATTAGTCCCTCAGTCACGTCTGACTCTTTGCAACCCCATGGACTGTAGCCTGCTAGCCTCCTCTGTCCATGGGATTCTTCAGGCAAGAATACTTGAGTGGGTTGCCATTTCCTTCTCCAGAGGATCTTACCAACCCAGGCAACCCAGGGATCAAACCTGGATCTCCTGCATTGCGGCAGATTCTTTACCGCCTGAGCCACCAAGGAAGATTTTTTTTTTTTTCTTGAGAAACTATGATCTGATCTGTGTGGGGCTGTAGAGCTGAAGGCAAGAACTTGACCTCTCTGGGTGAATTTGTTCAAGGATCTCTTGAGAATCCTTAAGGCACAGAAACACAAACACCTCCAACCTGGATTCAGTGCGGTCTTATTCAACTCATAGGGCATCTCTCTGGACTTCTCTAAGTTCCCAGTGGTCCTAATGAGCAATCAAGACTGAGAACCACTGCCAGAAGAAGAAGTGAAGTCACTCAGCATGTCCAACTTTTTGTGACCCTATGAACTATAGCCTGCCAGGTTCTTCTGTCCATGGGATTTTCCAGGCAAGAATACTGGAGTAGGTTGCCATTTCCTTCTGTTTCTTGCCTGCAGTACAAACCTGAGTCTACTCTCCTGGTTCTCTCGAGCCTTAGATTACTGCTTCTGCACTTTTGCCTGAACTCACGGAAAATGATGTCTACGATACCTCTACCAAGGTTCTTAACTGTGATGGTTAATTGTATGTGTCAACATGACTGGACCATGGGTGCCCAGGTTAGTCATTGTTTGTGGCTGTGTCTGTGAGGGTATTTCTGGATGAGCTTAACGTTTGAATCAGTGGACTCACTACAGTGGACTGCCCTCCCCAAGTGATTGGGGATCATCTAATCTGTTGAGAACAAAAGGCAGAGGAAGGAGAAATTTGTTGCTCCCCCATATTTTCCCCCTGCCTCACTGATTGAGCTGGGACATGACATTTCATCTTCTTTTGCCCTCAGACTAGGATTAATAGCGTTGACTCACCTGATTCTCGGGCCTTTTGATTTGGACTGAATTATACCTCTGGCTTTCCTGGATCGCCAGCTTGCAGACATCAGACACGTGGAATTTATTAGCCTAAATAATTGCATGAGCCAATTCCTCTATCTATCTATCTATCTCCTATTGGTTCTGTATCTCTAGACAACCCTCACTAATACACTAAGACTTTTTAATTCATCAACTCCTTGGAGAATCAAGTAAAAGCAATAAACCTTCTCCCAAGAAAACACACTTTATCTTGGAAGCAACTGAAACACGTTTTAGAACCCCATAACCCCACCTCTAAAAACCTAAAGTCCCTATCTTATCTAGATAACACCTGAAACCAGATGCCCCTATTCTTATCTATCTGGAGTTGTTACCTCTGAAGCTTGTGCCTGAGCCAGACAGGGACTAGGAAATTGTCCTGTCCTTTCCCAAAGAAGCAAGAGACACCTCTAGTAAAGCCCAATGCTGAACTCTGCTGGTGGGGCTGTTCAAAAATTATTTAGAACCCTAGCGGTACACACACAAGAATATAATTCAGAACCTGAGCAGAGGTCCAGCAATGCAAACCTCTAAAAGTTACATACAAATGCCCTGGGATGATTTGCTTTGCTTTCATGCATTGGAGAAGGAAATGGCAGCCCACTCCAGTGTTCTTGCCTGGCGAACCCCAGGGACAGGGAAGTCGGACATGACTGAAGTGATTTAGCAGCAGCAGCGGCAGTCCAGTATTAACAGCAGAGCAGATGGGATTGGCTTGAGTGGCCTCGGCCCTGCAGCTGAGAATGGATGGACACAATAGAGACCACTGTACGAACAATCATGACATCAACACTCATTCTTTCTGGTTGGCCTGTGGCAGCTCTGGGGCATGCCACATCAACTGCAGGACCACCCACCATGTACTTTTGGGGTTCATGACCCCACTGTGATGTCCACATCTCTAAAACAGTGATCATCATTTATCAGGAAGCTCAACGTCTGCACCTATTTTCAAGCATTTTTTCATTGTTTCTCCATTATTAAAGGGTTTAATTTTTCTTTTTTTTTTTTTTGCTACATATATGCATATTTTTATTTTTACAAGGAATCCCAATACACACAACAGTGGTTCTTAGAAAATGGGATAAGAATGAGAAAAACTTTCATTGTTCACTCTTTCTGTACTGTTAACTTTTCAAACCGCATATGTATTACTGAAAATGGGGGGTTATCAGGGTGATGAGCATATTGGGCCATTTTTCCTTCTCAATACTTCTATCAATAAACACAAAACTGGAGACTTCCCCTGGCAGTCCAGTGTTTAAGATTCTTTGCTGCCCATACAGGGAGTGTGGGTTTGATCCCTGGTCGGGGAAGTAAGATCCCACATGCCATGCAGCCAAAAAAGAGAAAAACAACAAAAAACCACAACCTAACACAAAACTTAAGAGTACCAGCATTAAGTCCTTCAGACTTTAACAGGCAAATGTTAGCTCCTTTTTTTCTCTCCTCACAGATTTCTAGTCAATCAGAAATAACAGAATTTAGGAGAGAGTGGGAATAATGCAGAGTATAGAGCAATAAATTAATCTGCTTTTTGAAACCATGTGTTTAATATTTTCATTAAACTGTGTCAATACAATTTCAAGCAAATGCCAACTGGAAGACCAGGCCCAGAAATTCATAACAATCTTCCAAAGGAATGCCAAGGTGCTCTTCCACTCCAGCTGCACCATTAGTGGCCATGATGGTGCCAGTCAGACAATGTTAACCAGGTTACCGAGTGTTTACCACATCATCAATCTTCAGAATGCTCCGGACGGTTTCAGTTGCTAGAGTCAGTGCACTGACTGAAACCAACAGAGGCTGGACAACCAGTTCCTCCAGTATGTTGGAAATACCACCTAAAGGGTTTAATTTTTCATCTAAAATGTTAGAAACTACATAATTCACATATACAGATTTGTCTCATAAACACAGTTTAGTATTGAGCAAGACACATTTGAAACTAGATTGTTTGCTTTATAAATTGCTTAATACAGAAATGTCGTTTGAATCATAGCTCCTCCAAGTATTATCTAAAAATTTTTTTCCCACTGAAAGGGGAAAAGAGAAAGAAGCAATGTCATCTTTAGTGCAAGTTAAGGAAATGCTCAGCAGTCCATTTATTCGAAGCATTTTGTTTTGTTTGTTTTTTGGTCTGTGTTTCTACTTGGCAACACTCAAAGTGAGAAAATCCAGGTGAAATAAATGATAATCTAAAAAAAAATACTGTCTCGAAAAGATAAAATTTGTTTAGATCATGAACTGTAAGTAGATAGTGTAAAGCAGGTAAATATCAACACTTTCCAAAAGGTGGTAAGTTACTTTATGAGTGATTCTGCAAAACCTGTAAGTAACAGATAATTACTATTTTAAACTGTTGTAAAGTATTAAGAAAGAAAAGCTCTCTCATTTACTCTGTATACCTAGCATAATTCTGCTGTAAAAATTGGACAGGCATAGTGAATGGAGCAGGACACTATGATCTTTTTGCTTCCCCATGTCCTCAGCCTGCCTTTTGTCTGTGGAAAAACTTTAGCCAAAGAATAAGTTTAATTAGAGCACTGAGAAAATGCAGAAACCAAAGAAACAGTTCAACAAGATTAAATAATATTAGTTTATTAAGCATAGTCAAGGACCTTTTGGAGCAGGTAATGGCAACCCACTCCAGTACTCTTGCCTGGAAAATCCCATGGACGGAGGAGCCTGGTGGGTTGCAGTCCACTGGGTCGCTGGGAGTCGGTCGCGACTGAGCGACTTCACTTTCACTTTTCACTTTCATGCCTTGGAGAAGGAAATGGCAACCCACTCCAGTGTTCTTGCCTGGAGAATCTCAGGGACGGGGGAGCCTGGTGGGCTGCCGTCTATGGGGTTGCACAGAGTCCGACACGACTGAAGCGGCTTAGCAGCAGCAGCAAGGACATTTAGTTCCTCCTCAAGGGTTTAGACAACATTCTGAGCCATATCCTATGAGCTGTCTTGTAGGTACTGAAACCCCCACATGATGACCAGACTGTAGCCATGACATAAGCTGCCACAATTCTGAGACCTGGCCTCAAAGAAATGGGAACAAACTGACTCTGGAACTGAAGATTAACTGTACCTAATCGAATCAAGATGACACTGACCAGACTCTTGCAGCACCAATTTCAAGATGATTGCCAGAGCCGACTGTGCTCTTTCTGCATGAAGCCCCATCCCTTCCTCCCTCCCTCCATAAAAGCTCTTGCCCACTGATTGTCAGTGTGGAGGAGTTGGCCTTTGTCAGGAGCCCCCTGCCCCAGGCTGTTGTCCTCTGAAATAAAGCAAACTTTCCTTTCCACCAGCTCGCCTCTTCTTTGGCTTTAGAGTGGCGAGCAGCTGGACCCCACTCTGTTTTTGGCTCCTTCCGCGAGACTCCTGTGCTCTCGCGACACCTGGCTTCTGGGGTTTTCCTAGAGTAGAGCCACCAGGACGACGCTCCTGGATGGCTTTGAGGAACCGCTGCTGGAGGCTACCTGATCCTGAGAGAAAGATTTTGGAGGGGCGGGTGTTTCTAGCAGCTGCTGAAACCATTTGTTTCGGGGAATCTTCTCTTTTTCTCCTCTGCTCAGCACTGGCTGTCAACGTAGGCTTTTCCTCGGTGGAACATGCGCCTGGACGAACAGACGAGCTCCAAGACCCGGTAAGTCCCACTGGTGTGCACCCGGGCTAACTTCTCCTTTGAGCACAAAGTGCTATTTGGGCATTTTGCCAATTGGTTCTGACGTGCCTGACGTTGAGGACCTTTTGTGTTGGGGGTGTCTTTGTTTGGGACTCTGTATCGGTCATTATCTTGTTGGATTTGTGATGATTCTGTCTTCTGGTGTGTGCGTATATATTCCATTTGTGTGACTGATATTATCTTTTATAAATTAATTTTTATTGGAGTACAGTTGCTTTACAATGTTGTGTAAGTTTTTTGCCTTACAGCAAAGTGAATCAGCTATACATTTACATTTATCCCCTCCCTTTTCGATTTCTTTCCCATTGAGGTCACCACAGAACATTGAGTATCCTGTGCTATAAGGTAAGTTCTCATTAGTTATCTATTTTATACATAGTATCAATAGTGTATATGTGTCGATTCCGATCTCCTAATCCGCCCCCCCACCCCCGCCTTGGTGTCCATATATTTGTTCTCTACCGTCCGTGTGTCTATTTCTGCTTCTCTAATAAGATCATCTGTACTTTTTTCTATGCATTAAAATATGACATTAGTTTTTCTCTCTCCTCCCAAAACAATGCTTTATTCATTTTCTCTAAAAGTAAGGATTTTTTCCTATAATTTTGGCAACCTACTTCTTGATCATCTCTCCATATGAAAATGATTTTCTAATTACTTTTTTTAAACTGGAGGGTGAAGAAGGCAATGGCACCCCACTCCAGTTCTCTTGCCTGGAAAGTCCCATGGACGGAGGAGCCTGGTGGGCTGCAGTCCATGGGGTCGAGAAGAGTCAGACATGACTGAGTGACTTCACTTTCACTTTTCACTTTCATGCATTGGAGAAGGAAATGGCAATCCACTCCAGTGTTCTTGCCTGGAGAATCCCAGGGACTGCGGAGCCTGATGGGCCGCCGTCTATGGGGTTGCACAGAGTTGGACACGACTGAAGTGACTTAGCAAACTGGAGGCTTATTGCTTTATAATGTTGTGTTGGTTTCTGCTGTACAACAACACAAATCAATCATACTATATACATCTCCTCCCTCTTGAGCCTCCCTTCCATTCCCCCCATCCGACACCTCTTGGTTGTCACAGAGTGCCAGGCTGAGCTCTTTGTGTTGTACAGCAGCTTCCCACCAGCTGTCTATTTATACATGGTCATGTGTATGTGTCAATGCTACTATCTCTGCTCCCACCTGCTGTGGTCCCAAGTCCCTTCTCTATGTCTGTGTCTCCATTCCTTTCCTGCAAATAGGTTCATCAGTACCATCTTTCTAGATTCCATATATATGCATTAATATACAATATTTGTTTTTCTCTTTCTGACTTACTTCACTGTATGACACTCTCTAGTTCCACGTGATTGGTATCTGTATTGTCTTTTGTAAAATGGGAAATTCAGATTCAATTCATTAGAAAAATTTTAGTTATGCGATTATGACTGAAAAAAAAAGAAAGGTAATTAAAAAAAACTTTTTACTTTGTATTGAGGTTTAGTTGATTAACAATGTTGTAACAGTTTCAGGTGAACAGTGAAGGGACTCAACCATACGTATACATGTATTTATTCTCCCCCAAAGTCTTGTCCCATCCAGGCTGCCACATATCATTGAGCAGAGTTCCCTGTGCTGTACAGTAGGTCCTTGTTGGTTATCTATTTAAAATATAGCAGTGAAAGAATTTTTTAAAACATAATATGACAATGGTATTCTTTAGACTCCAGAAAAAAAGAATGGTTAAGATGAAACTCTTGAAATTCCAAAACTAGTTCTTTTTGCATATGCAGTTAGAGGAAGCTAGCTTGATAAAATACTCTTTTAAGAATGCTGAGGCTTAGAGAACAAAAGCATGTCTAGGAAATAAGTTAACTCTTATCATGTCCTTGAAATACAAACACAGCCCACTTTGCCTGAGACTTCAGCTTTGGGTTAATTAGTAGAATTTCAAAAGGTGTTTGGGTTTATTGTACCATATTAAAGAGTAAGTATACTATGAGAAAAATGCAAGTTTTTAGAGGTTATAAAATATGTGCCTAAGTTTACCAATCAGTAAATACTGGTATAACACTTTAGTTACTTATTTTCTGGTTTTGTTAAGGCTTTTAAGGGTTAAAAATTGTAATCTGTAATTAAAACTACTAAAAATGATAAGGGAAACATTCCAATGTGTAAAGCAAGTAGGGCATGTGTTGTCGGTGAGAGAAGATATAAAGAATGGAGATATTTTTGTTGAGGAAAAATGATGATAATAATTTTGTCCTGGAGCTGGTTATTTCTAGGTGGGGAAAAATAAAGGACAAATTATATGGATACAAAAAGTAATAAAACATTTGTGGAAAAAGGGAACTTTGAGAAAAGAATTTTGTACTCTGTCAGGAGTGATTAAGATTAGGTTGGATTTAATTTGGTAAATGAGTGTTATTAATAGTAAGCTGATTGAAAACTGGAATTTGGTTTTCTTTCTCTCTGTTAAGAGAACAAAACTTCCCTGGAATAAAGAGCTGCTTTTGATAACAGATTGTAAGTTTCTTTCTCTAGCTGACTTTGAATATTCCAAATGGCCCTTAGTGTCTCAAAAGAAATATTTTTATGGTTCAAAATGTTTATTTATTGTTTTTACTGTGATAATATATGCATACAATTTGCTATTTTGACCATTATCACATGTACAGTTCAGTGGCTGTAGGCACATTTACATTGTTGTGCAGCCGTCACCACAATCTATCCATCTCCAAAACACTTTTGTCAGCCCAAAGTGAGACTCTCACCCATTAAACAATAACCTTCCATTCCCTCCCCCTAGCCTGTGACACTCACCATTCTATTTTCCATCTCAGAAGAAATATTAAAGTAACTAGAATTATTTGGTATGTTAAACTATATAGAAAATATTTGATAACTTTCAGGTCATACTGCTGAAGTGGGTAAGAAATTTAAAGAATGCTAATGGAAATCTATTGTTTTGCCTCAAGTTATATTTTTTAACCCAGTGTTCAGGATTGATGTGTATCACTGCTGGCTTTATGTTTACTGCTAAAATTGTGTGTACAATGTTTGTGTGACAGTTGGGTATAAGTGATAAAATGTATGGCCTATAAAATGTTTCTCCATAAGCATACTTCTGTATTTGTTTACTGTGTCTTAGTTTTAGTTTTACCCCAGCGTGGATGACTAGGTCAATATATAAGCAAAAAATAAGCCTAGCACTGAGGGACATGAATGGACCTAGAAAAGGCAACTGAACCACTCTAAGAATGCCGGGAAAATATAATGATTATTGATGCTTTCTATGAAAAGATCTGCCATTAAAAGGGGGAAATTATGCAAGAAATTTTCAAATATTGTGTTATGAGGAAGTCATTCTGGCTTATTCATGATATAAGTTGAACTTTAGGTTAACCAAAAACATCCTGTTTATGGCCTAATAAACATGCATTGTGCACGTGTGCTCAGTCACTCAGTTGTATCTGACTCTGTGGCCTGCCAGGCTGCCCATGGAATTTCTCAGGTAAGAATACTGGAGTGGGTTGCCATTTCCTACTCCAGGGGATCTTCCTTACTCAGGGATCAAACTTGCATCTCTTGCATCTTGTGCATTGGCAGGCAGATTCTTAACCACTGAGCCACCTGGGAAGCCCTCAACATACATTGTACATCTGCTTTAACCATTAAGGTTAAAAAACCCTAACACGTTTAAAGAATAATATAAAGATGCATTTGATTATTATCTTCATTGTAATATCTCTGTTGTCCAATTGCTAAGTCCTGTCTGACTCTTTGCAACACTATGGACTTCAGTATACCAGGCTCCTTTGTCCTTCCCTGTGTCCTGGAGTTTGCTCAGATTCATGTCCATTGAGTTGGTGATGCCATCCAGCCATCTCATCCTCTGCTGCCCCCTTCTCAAGTTGCCTTCAATCTTTCCCAGCATCAGGGTCTTTTCAAATGAGTCACCTTTGGCATCAGGTGGTTAAAGTTTTGGAGCTTCAGCATCAGTCCTTCCAATGAATATTCAGGGTTGATTACCTTTAGGATTGGCTAGTTTGATCTCTTTGCAGTACAGTATGTCCAGCTACTATGACAAAGTACCTGGTAAAAGAGAGAGGTAATATTTTCAAAATACAAAATATTGATGCTAAGCTTGGAACTTGAGATTATTTCCAATTCTGTATCCGTTCCCCAAATTAGGCAGGAATATACCCTTCTTCATCAGGAAGTTGCTAGAGTGATTGTCATCCCATTCCTTCCAAGAGCTGGAGATAATTTGAACAGAAATGGAACTAAAACTGGGTTCCTCTGCCAAGTTTATGACTACCCTCTCTATCCAAAACTTTGTCCCCTTTCTTTTTCTGTACCTGTCCTTCCTCAAGACTGAAAAGTACCAGAGAAAAGGGGGGACTGAAATGGAGCAGAACCCTATAGTCCTCTATATCCTCAGCCTACCTTTTGTCTGTGGAAAAACTTTAGCCATAGAATAAGTTTAATCAAAGCAGTGAAAATGCAGAAACAGAAGAAAACAGTCCAAAAAGACTAAATAATACTTTAGTCATTAAGCATAATCAAGGACCTTGAGTCCATTTCCAAGGGCTATAGATAATATTCTGTGCCACATCCTTTGAACTGTCTTATAGAGACTAAAACCCCCACCAGGTGGAAGAAGTTAACTACGTGATGACCAGACTGCAGCCATGACATAAGCTGCCACAATTCCCAGAGCTAATTTCAAAGAAAGGGAACAAACTGACCCTGGGACTGCAGATTAACTGTACTTAAAACAATCAAGATGACACTGATCAGAGGGTAGCTCAGCTGATAAAGAATCCACCTGCAATGCAGGAGACCCCAGTTCGATTTCTGGATCAGGAAGATCCCCTGGAGAAGGAATAGACTACCCACTCCAGTATTCTTGGGTTTCCCTGGTGGCTCAGATGATAAAGAATCTGCCTGCCATGTGGGAGACCTAGGTTTGATCCCTGGGTTGGGAAGATCCCCTGGAGGAGGGCATGGCAACCCACTCCAGTATTCTTGCCTGGAGAATCCCCACAGACAGAGGAGCCTGGCAGGCTATGGTCCATGGGGTTGCAGAGTCAGACACAACTGAGCAACTAAGCATGAAACAAGATTACACTGATCAGATCACTGTAGAACCAATTTCAAGATGACTATCAGAGCTGACTGTGCTGTTTCTGCATGTAGCCCCCTCCCTTCACCTATAAAAGCTCACTGATCTTCAGTGGGAGGAAGTCAGCCTTTGGACAGGCATCCATGTCCCTCTCCCCTCTCTTGGGCGACAGTCCACCAAACTTTCCTTTCCACCAAGCTTGCCTTTTTATTGGCTTTCAAATGACAAGCATCTGGACCCCAATTTACAGTAAAAATAGCACTCTAATAATGGGAAAGTGAAAGTCACTCAGTTGTGTCCGACTCTTTGTGACCCCATGAATTCTCCAGGCCAGAATATTGGAGTGGGTAGCCTTTCCCTTCTCCCAGGGATGTTCCCAACCCAGGGATTGAACCCAAGTCTCCCACACGGCAAGCGGATTCTTTACCAGTTGAGCCATAAGGGAAGTTCAAGAATACTGGAGTGGATAGCCTGTGCCTTCTCCAGTGGATCTTCCCAACCCAGGAATTGAACTGGGGTCTCCTGCATTGCAGGTGGATTCTTTACCAACTGAGCTATCAGGGAAGCCCCAAATAAAGGGAAATTATAGTCCAATTTGAATATATAGATGCAAGTACATAAATAAAATATTGAGAAATCAAATCTAATGATATTTGAGAAATACTTGATGCTCAATAGATTTCATCTCACGAATAGAGAGGTGGTTAACATCAGGGTACCTATTAGTCTAATTCACAATATTAACAAATGAGAGAAACCAAATTCAATCCTCAATCATGATAATGATTATTAAAAACACTTGTTATGAAAAGAATAGAAAGGGACTTTCTTATGTCCCTCAAATAAACCTGATGATGAAACATTAAAAGCTATTTCCACTGTAATTGGCAAAATGACAAGGATAGCTACTGTGACTATTACTATTCAACATTTTATGGAAGTTCTAATTATTGAAATAAATCAAGAAAAAAATCAAGTAATGATCTGGAAAACTATTAGGACTTATATGAGAATTAACGAGTGAAGTTGGAAACAACATGCAAAATTGATAGCATCTACCATTACCACTTAGAAAATGTAGTAACTAATACAGTGCCATTTATAATTTGCAACTTATTTATAAAATACCTAATATGAAATGTCAGAATTATATAAATAAACAGACAAAAAATTTATATCAGTCAAGACATATACATACCCCCTGGATGGAAATATCCAACATTATAAAGACATCACATCTACCTACCACAAATTCATTGATTAATTAAATATAACACCAATCAAAATGCCATAAGAATTTCTATTAGAAATCTGAAGCTTATTCTGAATATCACATGAAATAGAAAAGGCACAAGAACAGAAAAGACATTTATAAAAAAGAGGAACAAGGAAAGGGATGGAAAAAAATACCATAAAGCTATAATAAATTAAACAGTGAGACAGTGGCATGGATATAGACATAGCAATCAGTGAAACACTGGAGTCCCAAGACAGACTCCTGGAAATATGAGAATTTCATTTTGATACAGGTAGCATTTCAAATATGAGATAAAGGGTGGAAAATTTAATGAAAAGTTACTGGATAATTTCCCACAGTTTTGGAAAAACATAAAGCTAGATTCATTATAAAGCCTATAAATTTACAAGTGATGCATTTAAGGACTTGGAAGGTAAATTGTCATTCTCTATAAAAATGAGAAAACCAAATAATAAATCAAGATTATTAAATTACTAGAAGGAAATACAGAAAAGTATTTGTATAATATTGAATTGAGGTTGACCTTCCTAAACAAGACAAGAATTTGAGAAACCCAAAGTTAAATGTGCTGGAAACCCCGGTTCAATTCCTGGGTTGGGAAGATCCCCTGCAGAAGGGGTAGGCTACCCACTCCAGTATTCTGGCCTGGAGAATTCCATGAACTGTACAGTTCATGGGGTCACAAAGAGTTGGACATAACTGAGTGACTTTCACTTTCAAAGTTAAATCATACAATCTCCTTTTAAAAAATGAATATAAAAAGACCATATAAGTAAAATTAAAATATGAGCAACAGGGTTGAGGAAATATTTACAATATGTTTTATAGACAAAGGTTACTATTCAGAATATGTAAAGAGAAAATAGAAATCAATAAGAAAAAAGTCAAAATATTAATAGTTGAAAGATAAAAATAAACAATTCATGGAAGTGGAGATAAAAAGGGACCAATGAAAAGATTCTCAGTGTTGCAGGTAATCAAATACAGATTAAAATCTTAAAATATATTTTAATCATCTAACTGACAAAATTAGAAAAAATACTTATTTTCACTATTCGCTGAGAAATGTGTGTAAATACGCATTTCTATTAACTATAGGTGAACGTATCTTGATGCACATTCAAGAAGTCAAGCTTCTACTCTATATAAATGAAAGAAAGTTTCCATCATTTGGTTCAGGCATTCTATTTTGGGGATTCATTTCTTTAGAAGTATTTAGATTTAAAAATAGAAATATATGTAAAATGACATCCCAGTATTGTTTCTTGGCATGAAAAACTGGGAACAGTCTAAGTCTCCAGCAAAACATAATATTTCTGCTACTATTGAATGCTATATAGCCTTTAAAAATAACAATAATAGGAAACCATCATCACAAAACAGAGTTAGTATGACCTTATTTATAAATCTTTTACCACCTAAACACATGTGTGGATGTGTGATTGTGTATAAATTCATAAGAAAGGGTGAGGAAGGACCCACCAAATACTGACAACCAAGGTTAAGTCATGAGTAGAAGAGATGGAAGAGGAAAATTTTTATTTTCTCCATTTATTTCTATTTTACTTCAGTTTTTAATAATAATTGAATAATAAAAATATAAAAATATGATGTGAATAATTTTAATCATATTATATAGCACAATGACTTGAATTTCCACCTCCCACCAATTTCTGTTTGAGCCAATCGATACTGTTGACTACCTGGCAGATGAACCAAAGTGTTCACTCCTCCTCTACATGACAGACTCATTCAGGTGAGCATCAAGGCACGAGATTAGATCCATAGATCGAAAAGGCAAGACACCAACTTAGAGAAGATATCCACAGGGCATATACTCGACCAAAGATTTATTGGTTTTACCCAAGGATTGAACCACATCTCTTGCATCTCCTGCATTGGCAGGCAAGTTCTTTACCACTAGTGCCACCTGGGAAGATAAAGATTTATATCCAGAATCAATTAAAAAGTTAAATGGAAAACTTCTATAAATCAGTAGATAAGATACCAAATTAAAAGTAAATGGTTCAGGATGGGGGACACATGTATACCTGTGGTGCATTCATTTTGATGTATGGCAAAAAATATTGTAAAGTTAAAAAATAAAATTTAAAAAAATAAAAAGGGAAAAAAATAAAAATAAATGGCAGAAGCATACTGGCTTCTTAAGAAATGATAGAATAAGGATCTTAGAAAAATCACTCCTTCATAAAGGCAATTAGAATACTGACCAAAAAAAATCATCAAAAATAAACTTTTTCGGAACTCTGGAAAATAGCCAAAAGTTTACAACAATCCAAGGAACATCAAATTGAGAAAAACAGGTAAGAGCATTGAGTTTGGTGGCATTGTAACCTGCTCTCTACCCTTCTGCATAGCTCCAAAGTAGTCTTGAAAACTAAAGGCCTTGTAACCATGGTAACCGTGAAAGCCAGCAGCCTAGCAGCCACTGGAGGCCGCAGACAAGTTTGGAGCTATCCCAAAGACTCTCTCCCCAGAGAATCGTTTCTATTTGATCTGTCTGGCTGTTCCAGCCCCATTCTCAAAGTTTGTCTCTATTTGACTGGACTCAGAACTTGTTCTACATGGACAGCCTATCACCAGTGTTTTTCAAAAACGATTGGAGGAAATCATTTAACATCAGAGCTGTCTGAAATGGGAATACAAGCTAAATGGGAATACAAGGTGGGATATGCAAGAGGCTGACCAAAAGACTCCAAAAAAAAAAAAAAAGCATGGGAAAGAGATGTCCACAGACCACCAAGAAAAACTTTTACTTATTTCTGGCAATCTAGAAGGCCACACAATGCAGGGCTATGCTCAGGCGAAAGAGCAGAGAAGCCCTCATCTCTGATCTCTGCCTACTTTGAGACTGTGCAAAAGGGAGTTAAGATTAAAGCAGAGTATATTATAAACTGCTGGAATATTGAAGATAGGCTACAATGTATTTACAAAAATCTCTGTCCAATCATTAGCAAGTTCAGTAGAGACTTCAGTGGAGAACTTTACAAATTAGATCATCCTTCACCCCTATAGGATTGTCATCATTGCTACTGGTTATAGTTGCAGCTCTTGTGTTTTATTTTTCCTGGACTAATTCTATAAAGCCTGTATTCCTTGTTGCAGGTACAAAAGAAGAAAAAAAGACTTGAGAAAATAAAAAAGTAAAATGACACACATAAATCCTATTTTATCAATAGTTACAATGAATGTATGTAAAACGTTCCAATCAAAAGGCTTGGATTTAAAAAATATGCTTCAAGGAGGTTATATTATATGACAGGTACAAGGCAGACATGAACAAAATGAAAGTACAATTATATGCATAAAATATTGAGAATTATTTTTCAGAGCTTGAAGAGATTTTCAGAATCATCTATCCAAAGCCCTCATTTTCCATATGAAGGAAAGTGCAGGAAAGAAATGGAGCCACTATTGTTTGGTTACTATATAGGATATTTTTATTTGTAAATAGTCTAAGTGTTCATTCTTTTCTTTTCTCCTTTACTATGTCTAGCAAGGTATATCCCAGCCCCATAATATAATGTTATGAATCAATATTGCTTTATGATTTTATTTTTTGCACTTAAACTTTTATGTAAGTCCTAATACAGACTGTTAATTAATGCTTTTCTTCATTATCACCATTGTTCAACTAAATTGTTATTTCTATTCTGACTCTAAATACTACAATATTCTTCCATCTGTTATCTTTAATCTATTTTTTTTTCATAAATGTTTATTCCTGATTCAGAATCTATTTCAATTTTTTTTCTTTTATAATATGTTGCAATAAATGGTTAAGTAAATCCTTTCAATCTTTTTTTTCAAACATATCTTGACTCATCTCAAGTTGCTGTTTAAGTAAAATTTTAACATCATTTTTTAAAGTTCTAAATAAATTTCATTTGAAATTATGGTTGGGATTGTATTAAATTTATAGAGTCCTTCCGTGGGGTGTCTGAGTCACAGGAGGGTAAAAAGGATGCTCATATACAGAGAAGGTCTGGAGTGGGATTCAGAGGGCAGGTAGGGTGAAGAGGGAAACATGCAGAGCTGTTGCTTGGTATTGTGTGTCAAAGCCTGAGTAGGACCTGGAGGGCATCCACAAAGCAGAGACAGCCTAGTCGGGATCAGCAGAGCATGGTTTACATCTGTAGTACCCTTGCCAAGGATGCGTAAGTTGAACTCAATTTTAAGGAAATGTGAGACAAGTCCAAATTGAAGAACATTCTACAAAACAACTGACCTATAGTCTTGTAAAGTATCAAGGTCATGAAAGTCAAAGGAAGAACTATTAAAGACTGAAGGAGGCATAACTAAAGGCCATGCATGATTGAGAACTGGCTGTTTTCGCTATGATTACTTAAGGGTTGCTCCTAATGCAGGAGGCCTGGGTTTGATCTCAGGTCAGGGAACTAGATCCCACAAGTGAGTGAAAGTGAAAGTCGCTCTGTCATGTCCAACTCTTTGGGATCCCATGGACTATGCAGTAGTCCATGGAATTCTCCAGGCCAGAATACTATAGTAGTCTATCCCTTCTCCAGGGGATCTTCCTGACCCAAGAATCGAACTGGGGTCTCCTGCATTGCAGGCAGATTCTTTACCAACTGAGCCATCAGGGAAGCCGGATCCCACATGCCACAACTAAAGATTACTAAGGTAATTGATGAAGCTTGATTATGGGGATTAACGATTAGAAGACAATAATGCATCAATAATATATCAATAAACTGATTTTTAAGGCTGTATCGACATCATGTAGAACATGTTTGTTCATATGAAAAACACTAAAGTTTTAGATGATAGGAAAATGGGGAAGTAATTTACTCTCAAATAAATCAGAAAAAAGTGGGCCTTTGTATTGCACTCACCTTTTCTGTAACTATGTGATTGCTTCAAAAATAATTTTTTGAACAGGAAACAATTTGTGCTGAAAATAAATGTATAGACTAAATTGAGAGAGAATTGAATGATTCCAAGATTGAATCTTTCCATTCAGGAACATCTAATATATTTCCATTAATTCAAAAATTTTAAATACACTCCAGAAAAGTGTTGTTACTTTTGTATGTCTTGAATATTTCATCTTAAGCATTTTATAATTTTTTGCTATTGTGAATGGAATATTTTTCTATTTCAATTCTTCTTCTTCCTCTTCTCCTCCTCCTCTTCTGATTCTATTGAGATTTATGTATTTTATATCTTTGGCATTCTGACCTTTTGGCATAACATTTGGACCTTTTATTAGTTTTATTATATTTTTAGTTGTTTCCCTTAATTTTCTTAGAACTAAATTATATATCTGCAAATTATTTTCATTTTATCCCTTCAATTTGTGAATCTGTACCTTATTTCTTTACTGATCTTTTTGTTAATAATTCTAGAATGATGCAAATAGTCTTAAAAACTGATATTCTTGTTTTAATCCTAACTTCTGTGGGAATGCCACTAATGTCTTATATTAGCTATGATATTTGTTTTTAATAGACACTCTATCACAATAAAAGAATATACTTTTATTCCTTAGTTTGGTAATATTTTCCCCTAAGGATTGGATATTGAATTTTATCAAGTATCTTTATGGCAATTATGAAAATATTCATGATTTTTCTCAATTAACTTGAGTTATGAATTAGGCAAACAGATTTCCTAAAGTTGATCCATTCATAAATTTTCAGAAGTACTTCATTTAGAATTAATATAACATTGGATTTAATATTATAATGTTCCAGAGAGGATTTTTACAATTATATTTATGAACGATATTGGTCTTTATTTGTTCATGTTTATTATGCTATCTTGTTAGCTTTTTTTTTTTTTTCTGCTTTTAACTTTATAGCAATGTAAACCCCTAAAATTGACTGGGAAATATTCCAATTTTTCTATCTTCTGTAATTGCACAAATAATATAGGGACTTGATTAAACCTTCAAGGAATAGAGAGAACTTGTCCTTAAATCATATGGGTCTATTGCCTTTTCTTTTCCTCATTACAGTATTATTATTTTAAACCTTTTAAGTTTCTTTCCTGGATAATACACTGCAGATTTGATACGCTCTTGAGTCAATTTTGGTGTTCTGTGTTTTTCCATAGAATCATCTCCTTACTACATGTTCTAGCTTCTTTTGTTCCATTGATGTCTTTTGTTGTATTGTTTCCCTTGATCCCTTTCTCAGATGATTTGCAAATTAGATGTCCAATTGTTATTCTATTATGCTTACTCTTACTTTAAAAATATATTTGAACTCATATTTCCCTGTCATTCTCAAGAACAAAGTAATATCTATGTATTCTCACCCATTCTATGGCCCTCTCTTTCCCAAAAAATGTTAGCTTGTTTTATATCTTTCTCCAGCCCTCTCCTATATTTTGTTCAAGTAGCTCCAGGTAGTTTAAAAATGCTATACGACTTTATATTTAAAATGTTTATAATTGCTTTACTGGTCAGGAAGCAACAGATAAAACTGGACATGGAACAACAGACTGGTTCCAAATAGGGAAAGGAGTACATTAAAGCTATATATTGTCACCCAGCTTATTTAACTTATAAGCAGGGTACGTCATGAGAAACGCTGGGCTGGATGAAGCACAAGCTGGAATCAAGATTGCTGGGAGAAATATCAATAACCTTAGATATGCAGATGACACCACCCTTACGGCAGAAAGTGAAGAACTAAAGAGCCTCTTGATGAAAGTGAAAGAAGAGAGTGAAAAAGTTGGCTTAAAACTCAACATTCAGATAACGAATATCATGGCATCTGGTCCCATCACTTCATGGCAAATAGATGCAGAAACAATGGAAACAGTGACAGACTATTTTGGGGGGCTCCAAAATCACTGCAGATGGTGACTGCAGCCATGAAATTAAAAGACGCTTGCTCCTTGGAAGAAAAGCTATGACCAACCTAGATAGCATATTAAAAAGCTGAGACATTACTTTGCTAACAAAGGTCCATCTAGTCAAAGCTGTGGTTTTTCCAGTAGTCAGATATGGATGTGACAGTTGGACTATAAAGAAAGCTGAACGCTGAAGAATTGATGCTTTTGAACTGTGGTGTTGGAGAAGACTCTTGAGAAGAGTGGACTGCAAGGAGATCCAACCAGTCCATCCTAAGGAAATCAGTCCTGAATATTCATTGGAAGGACTGATGCTGAGGCTGAAGCTCCAATACTTTGGCCACCTGATGGGAAGAACTGACTCATTGGAGAAGACCCTGATGCTGGGAAAGATTGAAGGCAGGAGGAGAAGGGGACGACAGAGGATGAGATGGCTGGATGGCATCACTGACTCAATGGACATGAGTTTGAGTAGGTTCCGGGAGTTGGTGATGGACAGAGAAACCTGGCCTGTTGCAGTCCATGTAGTTGCAAACAGTTGGACATGACTGAGCAACTGAACTGAACTGTATCTTTTATTTCTTTTTAATCATCAAGTAATCCAGGGCTATATTCTGATTCTAAAAATTCAATCAATCATTCTATTTATTGGGTGGGCCAAATGGTTTGGGTTTTTCATCAACAACATACAGAAAAACCTGAGCAAACTTTTTGGCCAACCCAATAAAAATGAACCACTGTCAATGCTTGGAGAAGGCAATGGCACCCCACTCCAGTACTCTTGCCTGGGAAGTCCCATGGACGGAGGAGCCTGGTAGGCTGCAGTCCATGGGGTCGCAAAGAGTCGGACGTGACTGAGCGACTTGACTTTCACTTTTCACTTTCGTGCATTGGGGAAGGAAATGGCAACCCACTCCAGTGTTCTTGCCTGGAGAATCCCAGGGACGGGGGAGCCTGGTGGCCTGCTGTCTATGGGGTCGCACAGAGTTGGACACTACTGAAGTGACTTAGCAGCAGCAGCAACTGTCAATGCTAGTACTTTCCAAAGAAGTTATTGCTATTATGAATCTGGTGTATATTTTTTCAAAAAGTATCTGGTAATGCATGGCATATATACTCAAACCATGTATTGTACATGCAATATTTAGAATATATATGTTTAGTGTGTTTAATATAGCATAGCCATCATGTAACTTCCTTATTGTCTTGGAAGTGTTTTCATGTTCAGAGGTAGAGATGCACTTCATTCTTTTAAACTGATGCATCTCATAGGAGATACATGCCCTAATTTATTCACCCATTCCCCTATGATTAGACATGTAGGTCATTGTGTTGGAGTTGTTGAAGTGAATATCCTTTGCTTGCCTCTTTTTGAACAGGTACAAGTGTAACTGTAGGGTTTTCTATCAATTGGGCTTTAATTCAGGAAAGAAAAAGAGAGGTTTTTTGAATGTGAAAGGATTTAAATAGAAATAAGTTGTCTATAAAATAATTGTAAGTGCTGGAGGTGT
This sequence comes from Bos mutus, assembly GCF_027580195.1. Taxonomy (NCBI): domain Eukaryota; kingdom Metazoa; phylum Chordata; class Mammalia; order Artiodactyla; family Bovidae; genus Bos; species Bos mutus. Next base: position 13,051,383 of record NC_091629.1, read on the forward strand.
GGAAGTCAGGGTATTTCATTGAAACTTTGAATTGAGTGTTGACCACTGTTGATGCAATCCCAGGATTTAGTGATTGCTGCAGCCACAGCTCCAAGAGCTGCCACCATCACCTCCACCTACACCCATGGAGCTCGTGACTAGACTATGGATTATGACATCTGGCCACTCCAAGCCCCCACCCTTCAGAGCTTGCTTGTCTGTCCACATGGTTACAGAAAGATGGTATAGAAAGAAAGTGAAAGACAGTGAAGTCGCTCAGCCGTGTCCGACTCTTTGCGAGCCCATGGACTGTAGCCTACCAGGCTCCTTAGTCCACAGAATTTTCCAGGTAAGAGTACTGGAGTGGGTTGCCATTTCCTTCTCCAGGGGATCTTCCCAACCCAGGGATCGAACTTGGTTTCCCACACTGCAGGCAGACACTTTACCTTCTGAGCCACCAGGGAAGCCCTGAAAGATGGTATAACTCATTCCAAAAAAGCTCATACAAATGTGTTTAATTGGCAGAACCAAATTTACATCAAGAATCCTAGCAGCAAAAGTCTGAAGAATGTAGTTTTTAGCCTTCTCAGCTCAGTCAGTCATGTTCGCTCAGTTGTGTCTGACTCTTTGCAGCCCCATGGAAATGGCAACCCACTCCAGTATTCTTGCCTGGAGAATGCCATGGATGGAGGAGCCTGGTATGCTACAGACCACGGGATCGCAGAGTCAGACATGACTGAGTGATTTCACTTTCTTTCTTTCTTTGCAGCCCCATGGACTGTAGCCCACCAGGCTCCTCTGTTCATGGGTTTTCCCAGGCAAGGACACTGGAGTGGGTTGCTATGTCCTCCTCCAGGGGATTTTCCTGACACAGGGATTGAAGCTGCATCTCTTATGCCTCCTGCACTGCAGGTGGATTCCTTACCACTGCACCATATCACCAAATAGAAAAATTGTATGACATCCGAGTTGAGAGTCAAACCATTCTATCACAGTCTACATTTTTACCTGCTCGATAACCATAAACAAATTTTTATGCACACAGAGTCTTCTAAACAGCTGCAAGGGCAACAACTTACTCCCATTATGCAACCATTCCCAATGCAAATAAAACATACCATTTTTCTAAAGAAAAGACCCAAACTCCCATTAAACACTGCATTGATCCTTGAAGATGTTTGTTCCTTTCTAATTCAGCCACAAACCTATCTTGGTAACCAATAACCTCAAAACTAAATTATAGTTAACCATCACCTCATAGAAATAAAAGTGAAGAGAAAATAAATAGAAAATTTTTCAATTACATACAAATATATATATAAAACAAAGCAAGGAATAAAAATATATAGAACTATTATGGTCTTCAGTTCTGCAATAAGTCAGAAGAATACAGTTGGTATTTATAACTTCCTTTGCCCACTACCAATTTTCTGTATCAATTTGCCCTCAGCCAGCAATTCTGTGGTCAGAGTTCTATATCTGGTGGGGTGGTCCAAACCTTCCCTCCCTAAGTGCCTGAGTTCTTCCTGGTTTTACATGTATTGTGTTGCTATGGTCTTCCATTAATCTTTACTATTGGATACAGAAATTCTAGGAGACACCCTAGGGGAGTCTCAGGGTTATAAATACTCCTTCATGCCCTTGATATATACGAGTAACTCTATTTCTGCTTGATAATGAAGGTTAATTACTTAAGTTAGAGCAGTGACTCTCTTCTTTGTCTATTATTCAAAGTTCAGTGAAATCACTGGTCATAGGTGGAAAGAGTCCTCCACTGGGAAATAAGACATGTAAGCCAGAAGAGTTCAAAATCATGGTAATGGGAAGCAAAAATCTTACAAGTGAGTAATTAGGCATAATAGTGAAAGGAACCACTGGCATTTTATCTTCTCAATTCCCAGACGCTCTTATTTTATCGGCAGGAGAATCAACACTTGATTAAATGTATAATGTCCATATTATAGGACATTTAATATTTATTCTGATTACAAAAGTAATTTATGGTCATTAAAAATGTTATCATTCAAAAACATAGAGAAGGTGAGATTCTCCCTTATTCTGTCTCCTGTCTCCCAGTGCTAACCATTGGCATCATTTGTATTATAAACACACACACAAACATACATGTGCTATACTATAATTTATTACTAAATTAGTAAGTATTTTTACCACAGGGATATGAATATACACTTCTACATTTAAAACATTTAAAAATGTTTATTCATTTATCCTTGACAGATCATCTTATTCCTTTGAGCAGTAGGTATAGTATTCCATGGCTGGTTACATTGTAATTTATTTATTCAATGTAATACGAATAGACACTTAGTAGCTTATGAGTTTTGCTTTTTTTTTTTATCTCTGTGCACATATGGAAGATAATTTTAAAAAGTAGAAATTTTATCTTTCCTCTTCATCAGAGTTAGCAAAATATGGGGGCCACCTAACCTTATGCTTTCACCAATCAATTTGGAAAGTTAGACTTACTTTTGGGTGTTAATTCAGAATCATTTCAGAGCAAAATGAGCTCTCTTATTTTTGTTTGGAGAGGAGAGCACTGGAGGGTGTGTGACAGCTAAGTGCGGTTTGTGTGTAATTATTCCTTATTAATTGTGTGACATAAGATGCTTTGTAAAGAATATATGTACCTATAAGGTAGGTTAAAAATAACCTTTATTGGGACTTCCATGGCAGTCTAGTGGTTAAGGCTTTGCCTTCCAATACAGGGGCTGCGGGTTCAATTCCTGGTTGGGAAGCTAATATTCCACATGCTTTGTGGTCACAAAATGAAAAAAAAAAAACAAACCAGAGACAATACTGTAACAAATTTGATAAAATGGTCCACATGAAAAAAATTCTTTAAAAATTAACTTTATTTGTGTCTTCAAAGAGAATAAAAACAATCTATATAATGATATTTTAACCGAACACAAACACAAATACACACACACAACCCCCAGAAGCGGCAACTGCTTAGGTTAGACAGGTTTTCATACTCCATTTGTAATAACTTTAAATTTTAAGTCAGTGAACCATTGTATCATCAATTTTCATTTCTTTTTATTTTCCTGTGAGGTGGACTGGTTCCAAGTTGACTAAGTCACACATTTAAAATAATTAAAAGTTTTACATTGCAGAAGAAAAATATGCTCTTTCCTCCACCTTGGTGTGTGTCCTTTTCTCCACTCATTTATCACCATAATACAGAAAAATAGTAAACCAGAGCAGCATTTCATGTTAACCTTCTTGCCTCAAATATTTAAGATGAAACATGAGTTTATACAAGCTCCAAGACATTGAAACAACTAAATGTTTTTGAAGTGACATTTACAGATAGTGTTTATGCATTTGTATTACACTTTTTAAAGAGTATTTCATGCTAGAAACATGCCTATACACAAATGAAAAACCAAGGTGAATAAATATGTACTGCAAAGGCAAATGTATCTCAATTGAAGACAGAAGGCATTGCCCACTGGTCTTTTTCTTTTTTGGCCAAATCACTCAATCTACAGGATCTTAGTTCCCAGGCCAGGGATCCAATCCAGGCCCCTCACAGTGGAAGCTCACGAGTTCTAACTACTGGACTGCCAGGGAATTCTCCACGCCCGCTGGTCTTTTTTCTATTATTTTATTTTTAATTTTTCTTTTCTGTCTTTATTTTTACTGCACTGGGTCTTCATTGCTTCTTGTGGGCTTTCTCTTGTTGCGGTGAGCAGGGGCTAGTCTTCATTGAAGCACACGGGCTTCTCATTGCAGTGGCTTCTCTTGTTGCAAAGCACAGGCTCTAGGAGCACTGGCTTCAGTAATTGTAGCACAGAGGCTCAGGAGCTGTGATGCATCAGCTTCGCTGGTCTGTAGCATGTGGAATCTTCCTGGGCCAGAGATTGAAACTGTGTCCCCTGCGTTGGCAGGCATATTCTTGTCCACTGTGCCACCAGGGAAGGCCTACCTACTGGTCTCCATGACATAACACCAGCCTGTGAATTCTCTTCTCTTGCCATCTCCTCCTGCTATACCCTTCCACTTCCTGTCTCCATAAATTGCTCTTATAGATGCACTGCACTCGTATTTATTTCTCTAATTTTAGGTGATGGAGACACCAGAATATCTATGCAAAAGAATTCAGTTCAGTTCAGTTCAGTTGCTCAGTCGTATCCGACTCTTTGCGACCCCGTGACCCGCAGCACACCAGGTCTCCCTGTCCATCACCAACTGCTGGAGTCTACCCAGACCCATGTCCATTGAGTCAGTGATGCCATCCAAAGAATTAAGTGGTAGCAATTTCATAGGGAAAGGAACTTGAAGGTGGAATTACATTGCTCTTTACATAAAATTGAGAACATATTGATTCTAGTAAAGAATGTCCTTCCTCCCCCACAACCCAGAAATACCATTGCCTTTAGAGTGGAAAAGGAAGAGAATCTACTCTGATTCTGTTACATTATACATGAGACTGAGGCCCATGAGCCAAAGCTAACCGCCCAGCCAATGGCAGACCTAGTCTCCCTTCTCATTCCAGGCCTGATATCTGGGAAGCATATTCAAAATGATAAGTAATTACCACAAGCTTGATATTGGATTTTTAAATTTGTTTTGCATTTATACTGAAACATTGCAATTCCTGGTCTTTACTTATTAGTGAATTCAGGAATTCATTTTAAATGAAAAACAATCAAGTCATCCAGCAAAGGCTTAATATAGTGAGAGGTGAGAGAAAGTAAAGGAAAGGGACACAAGCAGGGTCTTTTATATTGTAACAAATTTACTAGCATTATATATAGTTGTTTTTGCTGACTTTGGAAATGGTTTAAGGGAAAAAAAATGAATTTGGACCCTATCACCAGTTAGATATGGGGCAAACAGCCTTCATTCACCACAGGTGGTAGATGACTGGGTCTAGAACTTTACCTTTTCACATTCAAATCACAGCTGTGCATTCAGGGAGGGAAGGTAATGGATGAGATTTGTTGATCTGCTTATCTGACCGCCTTTAGAAATAAGATAAATTCTCATTAGCCTGGGGTGACTCAGGTGTGACTGCCTACCTGAAAGAGAAGGATAAATTACACTACCTCACCAGTGCTTTTATGTTCCAGTGATTTTGTAAGTCTAAGCTAAATTAGCCCAGATTTCTGAGTATTATAAATATAGTGGAATATCACTATAACATTTTTTGAGGGTTCGTGTTAACATTATTTTATAAACTTAAAATTGGAACACGTGGTCTAGCAATAGATGTTTTCTAATCTCTAAAATGAGTAATAGGAAACCACACTTAGACACTAAAGGCATTACCTTTATAGAAAAGAATAAATTTATACTGGAATTGTCCCAGAAAAGTCTGAGATATATGACCACTATACTTATAAATGAGAATAATTTATCAGGTGGATATTTCAGTAAGTATGCCTTTTTGGATATACCTTAACAAATTCTGATCTAGGGCACAGAATGTCCCAGTGAATTTCCAGTGAAGTTCAAATCCAAGAAATAAAATTCTTACTGAATAATTTAGACTTCCCTTCTTTAAGGCACTCTGGTCTTACTTTTCTCCCATTTTCCTCAATATTCATGCCTTACACAGGCTCCTTGTTTTACTCAGCTACTCAGAAACAGATTATCTCACTTAGAATGAGAAAGCCAATGAGAAGGAGTTAGCGCTCAATGAGGAGTTTTCGGTGTTGTAATTCATGGGAAATTCCTTCTTCTGCAAATGATAAAGAATTCCCAGCATGTTTAGCCACAGTTAATCCTATTCCTTTGGGTGCAGTATGGTGCTGTATTTCAGAACGTTTTAAGAGCATTACCTAGCTAGGCAATAAACATGCTTTTAAGGGCTTATTGGTAGCAAGCTGACTGAAAGCAAAAATAATATTATTTCCAGTCGCCATGTCCTCATTCATTCTTTCTAAAGACGCCTGTAGGTTTTTCAAGGTCTCTTGCCCCCGTGACAGTTTGATTTTGTAAGAGAACAGTCTTAGAATTCAGTTTGTTGTACAAACTTAAAACAGAGCAAAACAGAACAAACGAAAAGCTCCGTATTTATTTGAAATTTCATGAGGTGAAGACTTCCCGTCAAGAGACCAAGTCCACCCTCTTCTTACTGTTAGGGGGCATAACTGTAGTCACCTGTGATCTGTGGCTGGAACCCACCCATGCCACAGAAATCACTTTTGGAGAAAACCATTTTAGTTGGGGTTATGGAACTGGAAAAGAGGAAAAGGAAAGGAAAGAAGGGATTGAGAGGAGATAAACCCCTTTAAAGCCAAAGGTGGGCAAAGGAAGGCAGGACCAGAGCTGGACAAGGGGGTTCTGAGAATAGGGCTATGGAAAGTTCTAGTGATTTCCCATTACATCCAGAATCTGAGGAAGAGGGACACTTGAAATACTTATTCTTGGAAACTTGGATGCTTTTTTCCTGAAGTTCTTGGTCATTAAAAATAGGAGTTAGGGGGTATAGACCAGAGATCCTGACCATGAAGACACTGTAAGATTCCCTGAATACATACAACTGCCCAACGTTATAGTTTTTTTTTTTTAAATCTCCATTTCCCCACAGAGATACTGGTAAGCCCTCTTAAGTATGAATGGTCCATTCAAGTTTGGGAAATAGTCTCTTCTGTTGTCACATTTGGAGAATGAGGGAACACGGGATATAAGGAAAGACAGACAGCTTTAGCTGAATAGACAGCAGGGGTTTTAGGTGACCCTGGAGGGACACGTCACAAGAAATCAACCAAGAACTCCCTCAGGAGTGAGGCTGTGTCTTGAGCAGGGGGTATCTGGAGGCCCACTGGATCACGGGGGTCTTTCAGTTACTGCACAACTGGAGCCACAGTCAGCTGTTCTGGGGTTGAAGAGCTTATGGGAAGTGGATGTTTAGACTTCCTCTCTATTATCTTTCACTTCAAATTAGTCCTCTACACTCCTATCTTGATAACATTGCTGTTATTGTTGTTGAGTTGCTTGGTCATGTTCCAGTCTTTGCAACCCCATGGACCATAGCCTGCCAGGCTCTTCTGTCCATAGAATCTTCTAGGCAAGAATATTGGAGTGGGATGCCATTTCCTACTCCAGAGGAACTTCCTGCCTGAGGGATCAAACCCATGTCTCGTGCATTGGCAGGCGGATTCTTTACAGCTTCGCCATCTGGGAAGCCAAACAGAACGTGTCCTGATGACTTTTGAGATCAATTACCCCTCTCAGTGGCTCTCTGTTACCCACCAAGTTTGGCCCAAATTCCTTGACAATTTATGTCCAATTTCAACCAACTATGACTTGGAATTCTGTTTCCTCCTCTAAACATCACAAGTAGCCAGGAATTCCTTTTTAGTTCTGCCTCTTCTGGACACTAGCTTCATGGTTTTCCCCTTCATGGTTCTGTTTCCCTGGGTCAACTAGGCCATAAGAGTTCTTACGGTTTTACAGAAAGTCACCAAGTTTAGCTCTTTTTGGCTATCTTACTTACTTCTTCCATTTCCAATGAAATCTTAAGGAAAATTTTCTGATGCTCTGTGATTGTATGGGGGTGGAAGGAGAGGGAAGTGGAACAGTGTGGGAGGCAGTCAGTAACTCCTTCTACTGCCAGTTGTCATCACGATTCTAATGCATCCTTTTTGCTTTTTATCCTTTGACTAGACAACACATCCCCTCCCTTTTGGGCTCCCACAGTGATCTCTCTGTTCTCCAGTCTTCAAAAATCCTTGTAGCATAGTTTAGTTGCAGTTTTGACTATTTATGTCCATCCCCTCTCCTTATTAGTGAGTTCCATGAAGGCAGGGATTGAATCCTACTTCAATTTGCAGCTCCAGAATCTAGCATTATACCCAGAACTCAATAAATATTTACCCAGTGAATGAATTGGAATTAGAATCATCTTCCATCCTTGCAACACACAACAATGTGTTGCTTGTGATATTCTCCACTGAGCCTCCATTTGAGGCTTACATGTTGGCAATGACCACCTGTCAAATGCTGAGTCAGAGACAGCTTTGATCTAATCCTGGAGGGTTTTATTTTAGAGGAAAAGGACCTGATGAGACATAAAGAGTACACAGAAGCAGCTACTTGCTTAAAATGGACCTAGTGCACCCTTCTCTCTGGTCTCCTTGTGCTTTCCATCTACTCAGAGGGTATAAAATTACCATGTGACACAGGCACCAGAGGCTTCTGGATAAAATGGGTGGAATGCTGTAATGCCAGGAAAATTCCTTCTTCTGCAAATGATAAAGAATTCTAGGCATGGGAGAAATATACTTAAAAAGTCATACCCATGGAAAGTCAAGAAAATCACTGAGGTCAGACAAAGAAGGTCAGTCTAAGGTGGAAATTACTGAAACTGCTGTCATCTCTGAAACTATCTAGACAGCCTCACACTTAGAGCTTTCCCAAAAAGGGTTTTAAGAAGTGTTAATATAAAATAAGGCCTCCCAGGTGGCTCAGCAGTAAAGAATCCTCCTGCCAAGGCAAGAGACACAGATTCAATCCCTGAGTTGGGAAGATCTCCTAGAGAAGGAAATGGCAACCAACTGCAGTATTCTTGCCTGGGAAATCCCATGGACAGAGGAGCCTGGAGGGCTATAGTACATGGGGTTGCAAAGAGTTATACCTGACTTATTGACTAAACAACAACAACAATGTAAAAGAAAAATAGCAAAGAAGAAGAAAAGCCCAGACGACTCAGGCAGCAGGGAGAGCTGTCTCACCCTTTCTCCTTTTTGGCCACACTGTGTGGCATGCGGGATCTTAGCTTCCCAACCAGGGATTGAACCCCTGGTAGTGAAAGCATAGGGTCCTAATCATTGGACCACCAGGGAAGTCTTACCAGTCTCAATTTTGAGTGGGAGTTACAAAGAATCTTCTCTGAAGATCTCAAGGTCACCAGCCATGACAAGGATTTTAGCACTATTTGTGTGATGTATAAAATCCTAACATAAAAGGGACCCTGGTTAAACAATGCTTATTGACCTCAGAAGGAAAGTCAGCTTTTCCTAGGGTCTAGGTACCCTCTACCTAGACCTCTGGCAAAAGAGAGTGCCCACAACTACAAAACCCTTAAACACACACATACACACCCACAACAGGCACACACATGCAAACACCAGTATGATGTGAATTAGCAGAAATAACAAAGCTGGATCCATAAGAATTATTGGAGGTGGTAAAACGATGAGGTTTAATATGTTAAATAAAAGTGAATTGTTTTAAAAGAGTAAGGAAAGAGAGAAAAAAAAGTGAGAGAGATGAAAAAAAACAACTATGATTTAGAAGAATGAAATGGGATGGCTGAAGAGCCAGATAGACAAGCTGAAGAATTATGAGGAATGCTGATTAGAGAAACAAATGAAAGTAGAAAAGAGAGGTCAAATGCCAGAGAATTTTCCAAGATTGTTGAGACACATATCTCTAATCCAGAAGACCAACACATCTCTAATCTAGATAAATAAAAAAAAAAATCTACACCTAGACTCACCCAATGGAAATGCAGAACACAGAAAATACAGAGAAATCATTAAGGGCAGCCAGAGAAAAACAGGCAGTTTACCCAAGATGGAATAATGACTAGATTGAATGCCGAGTCATCAACAGCAATGAAGACTGAAGAAAGAATATTAAAATATTCAAAGTACTTACAGAAAACAACTGTAAAACAAAAATTGTATTCCTTGCAAAATTATCTTTCACAAACAAGAGGAAAATATTTTCCGTATAATAAAATTGAAAGAATTTAATAGCAACAAACACTCATTTATGGAATTTCTGAAGGGTGTTTTTCAAGTGGAAGGAAGAAATCTCCAAAAAAGATCTGAGCTTTGGGGGAAAATGGCATATAAATAAAATCATAAATATATCACCAAATCTACTCACTATTGAGAGTATAAAACAACAATGTCTAAATTGTGAGGGAGTCATCATAAATAATATAGAGCTAAAAGACTGGACAAATATTGAATGTAAGCAGGTGAATGGGTCAGAAGTGATTGAAAATAAAACAATAGACTTCTGTCTATTATTTAGAGAATGGGAAAATATATGGATTAAAGCATCCTAAACTTTTATGTTATACAGTCGGCAGGTGAAGATATTGATTACTGTAAATTTTCAATGTAACCATGTTAAAAATTTCAAGGACAACAGCTTGAAGACTAAAGATAAAATATGTATTTTCTTTACTATATGTTATCACTTATATGTGAAATCTAAAAAATAATACCAGTGAATGTAACAAAAAAGAAACAGATGCACAGATATAGAGAACACACTAGTGGTTACCAGAAGGGAGAGGGGCAGGGGGAGGGGCATGATAGCAGTAGGGGATTAAGAGGTACAAACTACTAAGTATAAAATAATAAGATACAAGGATATATTGCACAGCACAGGCAATACAGTGAATTTTTATAATAACTATAAATGAAGTACAATATGTAAACATTTTTGAATCACTACATTGTATGCCTGAAACTAATATAATATTTAAATCAACTATACCTCAACAAAAAAAGGGAACAATTTGTATTTTCCAAATCAGGATAGGAAAGGAAAAGTGAAATGAAAAAAAAAAAAATCATTTCAGAAGACCAGGAAGAAAAAAAGTGAAATTCAGAAAAAAAAAGTTCAGCAATACATAAGATGGAAGAAGTAAGGCCAAATTTGTGATAAAATCACAATGAATGTTAAATGCATAGATTGATAGTCTGGTTTTTTAAAAGTCCACTTCTATACCATTTACAGGTAAATGGAAATTTTCTTCAGCTGGTTTACCTGTCCTAAATTAACCTAATTATGTCCATTGTTTCTGGGTAGTAAGGTACTTGATACAATAGAAAGTTCACAGACATCTGAGTCAACAAATGTCACACAAGTCAGAATTAATTTGCCTCTAAATTTCTTGCAGACCTTCACAGACATGTTTTTATTTCATTAGTCACTGTCCTGAGGGTATGAGGTATTTTAGCCAGCCCTGGAGTTTCTTGAGCACTATCTCTGGTTCCCATAAAATTGACCACTCAACCAAGCATTTATACAAAGCTCTTTACTACCGAAGCATCATGGGCTTTGGCATAGGACTTCAACCTCAGGATGTCGTTCTAGGACCTTTTCTGAGGGATGAGTTCTTTTCTGGAGAGACTAAGGGCTGACTTTACTAAAATCTGATTCCACATTTTCCTATCTATCATCACATTTAGTTATGCCAATTTCATAGTGTCAGGGCCAATCTTATTATATAGGCTGGTGGTCAGCTGTCTAGGGCAGCAAAATATTATTGGTGACTGTGTTGGCAGAAAAAAAATTCTATTTTAAGAGACTACAAAAAAAGAAAAGAGTTAAAAAGAAAACTTTAAAATGCAAAGTTTGCATCCTTTAAAGAAACAATGCTATAAGAAGGAGGTCTGAAACTTAAGATTCATGCTGAGCTTCTTTCCTTCTAGAATAACTAACAGAGCTAGGTCTATGTCTAGGCAGATTTGAAAAATAGAAAACGGCTTTCCCTTTTCTCCAAAAATATTACCCTGCAGCCTTCCACACTGACTGACGTTCTCACAATGGCAATTTCAGTTAAAAATGTTTAAATTCTATTTTTATAAAAGTAAAACACACATGGAACTTAAAAAACTGAACACATCTAATAAAAAACAGTACTTCCTTGCTCTAATACCTGAGTTGGGTTTCTCAGAAACACCCTCTTCACTTTTTTTCTTTTTTAGCTATTTCTTCTGACAATTACTTTTATAATTTTAAATGGTGTTCTAACTTCGATTTTTCAGTTTTAGGCATTGATCGCTGATTTCTTGGTATGAAAGATGAGCATTGGAACTCTTATGAGACCACCCCACCCCTCAGCTTCTTCCATCTTGTATAAATTTTAAATGAAATCAATAATCAGTGTTAAATTTTGATCACCATGAAAGTATCATTCACACCTGAGCAAAATCTTATTCTACAACTATATCTTCTTTTTCATGAAAGTTTGTATTTCCCTTAGATTTGACATTTGATTCCTTTTTACTTGCTTTTTTTTTCATGTTCCCATCACAAATTCTGCCCAAACTCTTCACAAGAACTAGAAAACCCAGGATGCTATTTATTTCTTGGCTGCACTAGAATTCATTGCTGTGCTTGGGCTTTCTCTAGTTGCAGTGTGCTAGGTTTATTGTTGTGGTGGTTTCTATTGTCATGGAGCTCAGGATCAGTAGTTGTGGCAGCAGGCTGAATTACCCCAGGACATGTGAAATCTTCCTAGAGCAGGAATGGAACCCCTGTCCCTTGCATTGACAGGCAGATTCTTAAACCACTTCACCACCCAGAAAGTCCCCATGATGCTATTTTAACTACTTTTCTAGAAGGGAATACATAACAGGTAACCTATCAAGTCTAGTGTGTTTTGCCCTGGGGACATAATTCTTCAATTCTTCTATCCTCTCTCCTATTCTACAGGGTTCCCTGGTAACTCAGCTGGTGAAAATCCAACCTGCAATGCAGGAGACCCCAGTTTGATTCCAGGGTTGGGAAGATCTGCTGGAAAAGGGATAGACTACCCACTCCAGGATTCTTGGGCTTCCCTGGTGGCTCAATTGGTAAAGAATCGCCTGCAATACAAGAGACCTGGGTCGATCCCTGGGTTGGGAAGATCCCCTAGAGAAGGGAACGGCCAGCCACTCCCATATTCTGGCCTGGAGAATTCCATGGATTGTATAGTCCATGGGATCTCAAAGAGTTATACACAACTGAGCAACTTTCACTTTCATTTCACTCCATTCTGGCTGATGTGACCTGGCCTATTGGAGACAAAGCATCCTGGGACTCCTCTCTGCTTCACTCTTCTCTTAGATCCCCTGTTCCTTACATTTGCTCTCTTTGTTTTCCTTGTTTACTTGCTTATTTTGTTGCATTGTATTATCCAGTAGCTTCCTGAGAAATAGTGACTGTTACTTGATTGGCAAGTAATGAAAGGTTGTGGCTATGAGCCGTGTGCTACGCCAGGATTCATGACCTCTGGAGGAGAGGAATTTGGTCGGAGGCCAGAGATGAGCCTCGATAACTTGAAGCTTTTTGTGTAGCCAAGTTTTATTAAAATATAAAAGAGATAGCGAAAGCTTCTGACATAAACATCAGAAGATGACAGAAAAGAGTGCCCTCTTGCTAGTTTTTCAGTTCAGTTCAGTTGCCCAGTTGTGTCCAATTCCTTGTGACCCCCATGGACTTAAGCATGCCAGGCTTCCCTGTCCATCACCAACTCCTGGAGTTTATCCAAACTCATGTCCATTGAGTCGGTGATGCCATCCAACCATCTCATCCTCTGTCGTCCCCTTCTCCTCCTGCCTTCAATCTTTCCCAGCATCAGGGTCTTTCCCATTGAGTCAGTTCTTCCTATCAGGTGGCCAAAGTATTCGAGTTTCAGCTTTAGCATCAGTCCTTCCAATGATTATTCAGGACTGATTTCCTTTAGGATGGACTGGTTGGATCTCCTTGCAGTCCAAGGGACTCTCAAGAGTCTTCTCCAACACCACAGTTCAAAAGCATCAATTCTTCAGTGCTCAGCTTTTTTTATAGTCCAACTGTCACATCCATACATGACTACTGGAAAAACTATAGCTTTGACTAGATGGATCTTTGTTGCTAAATTAATGTCTCTGCTTTTTAATATGGTGTCTAGGTTGGTAATAGCTTTTCTTCCAAGGAACAAGAATCTTTTAATTTCGTGGCTGCAGTCACCATCTGCAGTGATTTTGGAGCCCAGAAAAATAAAGTCACTGTTTCCATTGTTTCCGCATCTATTTGTCATGAAGTGATGGGACCAGATGCCATGATCTTAGTTTTCTGAATGTTGAGTTTTAAGCCAACTTTTTCACTCTCCTCTTTCACTTTCATCAAGAGGCTCTTTAGTTCTTCTTCATTTTATGCCATAAGGGTGGTGTCATCTGCATATCTGAGGTTATTGATATTTCTCCTGGCAATCTTGATTCCAGCTTGTGCTTCTTCCAGCACAGCGTTTCCCATGATGTACTCTGCATAGAAGTTAAACCAGCAGGGTGACAGTATACAGCCTTCATGTACTCCTTTCCCCAGTTTGAACCAGTCTGTGTTTCATGTCCAGTTCTAATTGTTGCTTCTTGACCTGCATACAGATTTCTCAGGAAGCAGGTCAGGTGGTCTGGTATTCCCATCTCTTGAAGAATTTTCCACAATTTGTTGTGATCCACACACTCAAAGGCTTTGGCATAGTCAATACAGCAGAAGTAGATGTTTTTATGGAACTCTTGCTTTTTTGATGATCCAGTGGATGTTGGCGATTTGATCTCTGGTTCCTCTGGCTTTTCTAAATCCAGCTTGAACATCTGGAAGTTCACGGTTCACATACTATTGAAGCCTGGCTTTTTTTTCTTTCCTGTTTTCAAAACAGAATTTTGAGCATTACTTTCCTAGTGTGTGAGTTGAATGCAATTGTGCAATAGTTTGAACATTCTTTGGCATTGCCTTTCTTTGGGATTGAAATGAAAACTGACCTTTTCCAGTCCTGTGGCCACTGCTAGTTTTTAACAAGGTGTTTTGTGGCTGTTAGGGAGCTGCTAATCAGATAAGGGAAACACCAATGGACGTGAATACTGGTTTGTTGAGCCATTATTAGCCCAAGGTTTGAGAAAAGAAAAAAGGGTTAGTCTTAGGCTGAAAGGATTTGAAGAAATGCAGATTTCAAAGCAAATACGTAGTTCTGTTAACATAGTTTAAGAAAAAGATTTCCATAAGAAAAAGGCAGTAGTCAGCTCAAGGTTTGAGAAAAGTTAAGTTCAGGTGGAACCAGGTATTGTCAACAGAGAAGGGAAAAATAAGCCTGCTATTTGCAGTTTATTTCCTCCTGCTGCTTGGGGACCTCTGATTTTCCTACCTATTAACCCTCTCAATAACATTTCTGTGACCTTGAATGTTTGAAAATGTGTTTTTTTTTTTTTACCGTTATACTTCTGGTAGATTGTCTGGATATGAATCATAATTTTTCCCCCCACAATTCTGAAGGTATTGCTCCATTGTCTTCCAGCTTCCAATGTCTCTGATACAAAGTCTAATGTTGTTCTAATTCTTTATCTTTTGAATTAATAAGTCTTTTTTCCCTAAAAGCTTTCTGGACTAAAAAAAAAACCTCTGGTGTTTAAACTATTATGACATTCTTTGCTTGAACACTTTCTTGTTCATTTTGCTTGGTTTATCATTTCAATCCTAGGAAATTATTTTGTAATTTTTATTGCCCAAATCTCCTCACCTGTGTTTTCTTTGTTCTCCTTTTCTATATTACGTATTATTTGGATGTGGAGGTTTGAATTAATCATACACTTTTCCAGAATTTTTCTTTACTGTCTCTTTATCTCAAATTCTGCTTTCTGGGAGCTATTCCTCAATTTATCTTCCAGCTCTTCCAATATTTTTTATTTTGTCTACTCTGTTTTTTAAAAAAATATTTATTTATAATTATTTATTTGGCTGCACCAGGTCTTCATTGTGGCTTGGAGGATCTTTGATCTTCAGTGGGGCTTGTGTGATTGTTAGTGGCGGCGTGTGGGATCCAGTTCCCTGACCAGGGATCAAACCTGGGCCTCCCTCATTGGGAGCATGAAATCTCAGCCATGAACCATCAGAGAAGTCTCCACTACCCTGTTTTTAATATCTAACAATTCTTTATTGTTTCAGTGTCTTTTATTATTTTTTACGGAGTCAATATTTTCTCTTAGCTCTTTGAGGATATTAAATGCAGGCTTAAATTTTTTTTTTTAACTTTCTACATTGTCTTAGTTCCCCTGATAGCCTATGGATTCTTTATATTAAGAAGCTGTTTGGAATATGTGTGTGTAAAGTCAAGCCATATTGACTAGGGCTCCATGTGAGTTTCCTAGCAGAGGCCCAGCTGTTTCAGTATTATCAAATGTCAGTATATGCAAATATTCCCTTAGTCCTCCACTCAGTCTTTTTATATCTCAAGAGAAAAGAATTCTCTCGTCTCCAGCCTTGGGAAATAGGCCTACTTGCTTGCATTCTTGGAGTTGAGTCATGGAAAAGTGGTAGGTGTCTCAGTATTCAGTATGTAAGTTTTTAAATTTTATTTTTTAATTTACATAAGGTAGTATTCACTCTTTTGGGTTCTGTGAGTTGTGACAAATGCAAAGTTGTGACGAATGCACCACCACAACTGAGAAACTGAACAGTTCCATCTTCCAAACTACCTTTCTGCTTGTTCTTCACAGTAAATCTCTCTTCCAGGCCCTACCCAACAACCACTGGTATCTTTACCATTCCTAAGGTTTTATTTTTCTAGAATAGCATATAAATGGAATCGCTCTTCTTTTTCATGTCCAGTTACTTCATTTGGCACAGTGCATTTGAGATTCATCCACACTGTTACATACACCAACAGTTTATTCCTTTGTTTGCTGATTAATATTCCATTATATGTATCACAGCATGTTCATCTCTTCCTCTATTGAAGGACATCTCTATTGGTTCCAGTGTTTGGTAATTATGAGTAAAGTGGTTACAAACATTTTCATATGGGCCCTTGTATGAAAATAGATTTTCATGTCAATCCTACCTGCTAGGAGTGAGATTGCTATGCCATATGGTAAATGTATATTTAACTTTGTAAGAAATCCACAAACGGTTTTCAAAGCTGCATTTTCATTAGCAACATATGAGAGTTCCAGTTGCTCTACGATCTCACCAGGATAATAAGAGGATTTGTTTGCTTGTTTCTTAAGTCATTCTATTACATGAATAGTGGCATCACATGGTGGTTTCAGTTTGCATTTCTCCAGTAGCTAATAATGCTAAGTATCTTTTCACACATTTATTTGCCATCTATATATCTTATTTGGCAGAGTATCTTTGGAAATATTTTGTGCATTTTTATAAAGCTGTTTCTTTTTTATTGCTTTATTTCAAGAATACTTTATATATTCTGGATATGTCAGTGCTTTTGTAGATGTCTGATTTGCAAATATTTTCTCCTAGTCTGTGGCTTGGCTTTTGATTTCTTTAATAGTGGCTTTCACAGAGTAGAAGTTCTTAATTTTAAGGAGGTGCAATTTATCAATTCATTCTTATAGAGATGTTAGGTATAGATCAATGTTTTTTTTATCTTTTAATGTATGTATGTCTAATTTTCCCAGCAACGTTTGTTGAAAACCCTAAAAATGATATGCAGTGGCTTTCAAGAGAGTGAACAACAGTTAATGAAGAATGGTTTTCTCTGAGAAATGGGAAACAAATGAGGTAGCCTTATGCATGACATCGGAGAAGGCAAAGGCACCCCACTCCAGTACTCTTGCCTGGAAAATCCCATGGATGGAGGAGCCTGGTAGGCTGCAGCCCATGGGGTTGCTAAGAGTCAGACACGACTGAGTGACTTCATTTTCACTTTTCACTTTCATGCATTGGAGAAGGAAATAGCAACCCACTCCAGTGTTCTTGCCTGGAGAATCCCAGGGACAGGGGAGCCTAGTGGGCTGCCATCTATGGGGTCGCACAGAGTCAGACACGACTGAAATGACTTAGCAGTAGCAGTATGCATGACAGTGTAGGGAATCTGGGGCTGCAAAGTCTGCTCAAGTCTACAGAAAAGAAAACCAAAGAGGAGAAGGCTGCACAGAAAGGGAACTCCAGAGATCTCCAAATGGTCCTTTTGAATATTCTGCAGAGTACTGATAAACATATGCATATGAAATACCTCCCAAAGGCAGAAGAAAGAACACTCTTAAAAAGATTGGAGTGACCATACTTGGTGTTCACGTGGGGCCTGAAATAGTTCCTGTCGCCATCAGCCAAAATGAAAATGCTCATAATTCTAGGTACACTGGGTAGAACACTTGGGAAGATCTTGCCTAAGAAATAGGGAATGATTAGCCTTGGACTCGGAGAAGGCGATGGTACCCCACTCCAGTACTCTTGCCTGGAAAATCCCATGGATGGAGGAGCCTGGTAGGCTGCAGTCCACAGGGTCGCAGAGAGTTGGACATGACTGAACGACTTCACTTTCACTTTTCACCTTCATGCATTGGAGAAAGAAATTGCAACCCACTCCAGTGTTCTTGCCTGGAGAATCCCAGCTCCACCAGGTGGAGCCTGGTGGGCTGCCGTCTACGGGGTCGCACAGAGTCGGACATGACTGAAGTGACCAGCAGCCTTGGACTGGACAGGTCTCTGTTTAAGAAATTAGAAAAGCCAGATCCAAACAAATCAGTTTTCCAATAATTTAACTGCATCCAGTTAGAACTGGACATGGAACAACAGACTCGTTCCAAATAGGAAAAGGAGTATGTCAAGGCTATATATTGTCACCTTGCTTATTTAACTTCTATGCAGAGTACACAATGAGAAACGCTGGGCTGGAAGAAGCACAAGCTGGAATCAAGATTGCTGAGAGAAATATCAATAACCTAAGATATGCAAATGACACCACCCTTATGGCAGAAAGTGAAGAACTAAAGAGCCTCTTGATGAAAGTGAAAGGGGAGAGTGAAGAAGTTGGCTTAAAGCTCAACATGCAGAAAACTAAGATCATGGCATCTGGTCCCATCACTTCATGACAAATAGATGGGGAAACACTGTCAGACTTTATTTTGGGGGGCTCCAAAATCACTGCAGATGGTGACTGCAGCCATGAAATTAAAAGATGCTTACTCCTTGGAAGGAAAGTTATGACCAACCTAGACAGCATATTGAAAAGCAGAGACATTACTTTGTCAACAAGGTCTGTCTAGTCAAGGCTGTGGTTTTTCCAGTAGTCATGTATGGATGTGAGAGTTAGACTATAAAGAAAGCTGAGTGCCGAAGAATTGATGCTTTTGAACTGTGGTGTTGGAGAAGACTCTTGAGAGCCCCTTGGACTGCAAGGAGATCCAGCCCGTCCATCCTAAAGGAGATCAGTCCTGGGTGTTCATTGGTAGGACTGATGTTGAAGCTGAAACTCCAATACTTTGGCCACCTGATGTGAAGACCTGACTCATTTGAAAAGACCCTGATGCTGGGAAAGATTGAAGGCAGGAGGAGAAGGGGACGACAGAGGATGAGATGGCTGGATGGCATTATTGACTCAATGGACATGGGTTTGGGTGGACTCCGGGAGTTCGTGATGGACAGGGAGGCCTGGTGTGCTGCAGATCATGTGGTCACAAAGAGTCAGACACGACTGAGCAACTGAACTGAACTGAAGTGCATCCAAGTATGAAGCTTAAGAAGATTTATAGGAATACAAAAATAACCAGCACACAGCAAGGTAAAATTCTTAATGCCTGCCACTCAATCAAAAATTATTAGGCATGCAAAGAAGCAAGAGAATATGATCCACAATGAGGATAAAAATTAAATCAATCAAAGTGGACCCAGAACTGAAACAGATGCTAGATTTGGCAGACGAGGACATTAAAACAGTTATTATAATTACATTCCAGATGTTCAAAAAGCTGGTGTAAGATTGAACAAGTAGAGTTATGCTATAAATAAAAAAGCTCAAGTCATTTTTCTAAAAATCATAAATCACAGAGATGAAAAGTTCACTGATAGGATTATTGGTAGATTAAATACTGCAGAAGAAATGATTATTAAGCTTTAAAAAGAAAATCTTTTGGCTGTGCCACATGGCATCTGGGATCTTAGTTCCCTGACCAGGGATGGAACATGAGCCGTCTCCATTGGCAGCATGGGGTCTTAACCACTGTATCACCAGGGAAGTCTCTTTTTTTTTTAGTTAAATTTTTTTTTAGAAATGATTATTAAACTTGATGACATACCAATGGAAACTATGCAAAATGAAAAACAGGAAAAAGACAAGATGATAACAAAAACCAAATAAGAAAGCAAGGAGAATCACCAATATGTAGGACTACTGCAATGGCTTATCACATGTGAACTTGAAATCAACAGAAAAAAGGATAGAGAGGCTGAGATAAAAATATTTAAAGAAATGATTGAAATTTTTTCAAATCTAAAATCTGTATATCCAAGATGGTTAATGAAGCAAACAGAACAAAAAACAAAATGAAACCAAGCCAAAATCAAAAAACTATGAAGAAAACTACATCAAAGCACATCATAGTCAAATCTCCAAACTGTGATCAGGAGAAAATCTCAAAAGGAGCCAGAGGAGGGGGAAAATGTTAAGTAGAGGGGAACAACAGTAAGAATTACAGCAGAATTTTCAACAGAAGCAATACAAGTTGTAAGGTTCTTTTACAATATGTGACATGATATAACACCACTTGGAATTAAAGATAAGTTAAAGATATTTAGATGGTACTAAAAACCCTGAAACAACTGCTCAAACAGAAACAGAGCCATGTCTAATAAACCAACAAAGGAGATAAAATGGAACTGTTACAATTTTTCATTAATTCAAAAGAAGGGAGGAAATGAAGAAAAGGCAAACAGATTAGACAAATAGCAAGATGGTAAATCCAAGTCTAAACATATAATTAATCACATAAAATTAAAGGATTTAAATACTCAAATTAAAAGATGGATTTTTAAGATTGGCTTAAAGAGCAAGATCAACTATTGGTTTCCTACAAGAAACCAACACAAATAGGTTAAAAGTAAAAGACAGCCATTAAAAAGAATGCATTTGAATCAGTTCTAATGAGGTGGATGAAACTGGAGCCTATTATACAGAATGAAGTAAGTCAGAAAGAAAAACACCAATACAGTATACT
This sequence comes from Bos mutus, assembly GCF_027580195.1. NCBI lineage: Eukaryota > Metazoa > Chordata > Mammalia > Artiodactyla > Bovidae > Bos > Bos mutus. The sequence goes on from NC_091629.1 coordinate 13,072,055, forward strand.
AATGCATATATATGGAATTTAAAAAGATGGTAACAGTGACCCTATATACAAGACATCAAAAGAAACACAGATGTAAAAACAGTCTTTTGGACTCTGTGGGAGAAGGCGAGGGTGGGATGATTTGAGAGAATAGGATTGAAACATGTATATTATCATATGTGAAACAGATCACCAGCCCAGGTTTGCTGCATGGGAGAGGGTGCTCACGGCTAGTGCACTGGGATGACCCTGAGGGATGGTATGGGGAGGAATGTGGGTTAAGGGTGGGGAACTCATGTATACCCATGGCTGATTCATGTCAATGTATGGCAAAAACCACTACAATATTGTAAAGTGCTGCTGCTGCTAAGTTGCTTCAGTCCTGTCCGACTGTGCGACCCCATAGATGACAGCCCACCAGGCTCTGCAGTCCCTGGGATTCTCCAGGCAAGAACACTGGAGTGGGTTGCCATTTCCCTCTCCAATGCATGAAAGTGAAAAGTGAAAGTGAAGTCCCTCAGTTGTGTCCTACTCTTCGCAACCCCATGGACTGCAGCCTACCAGGGTCCTCCGTCCATGGGATTTTCCCGGCAAGAGTACTGGAGTGAGGTGCCATTGCCTTCTCTGATTGTAAAGTAATTAGCCTCCAGTTAAAATAAATTAATTTAAAAAAAAGTAAAAGAGGCAAAAGAATCCAACATGTTAATACTAATCTAAAGAAAGCTGGAGTGGTTATATTAATATCAAAGTAGACTTTGCAACAAAGAATGTTATGTTGTGTAAATGGGATTGTTTCATAATGATAGAGACTTCAGCTAACCGAGAACTAGAAAAAAATCCTAAAATGTTTATATATCTAATAAAAGAGCTTCAAAATACCTGGAGCAAAAACTAATAGAACAGCATGGGAAAATAGACAAATCCACAAATATAATCAGAGAATTAAACTAAATGATAGAATAAATAGAACATCAGTAAGGATATAAATGATTTGAATAACACCTAAATCAATTTGACCTAATTGCTATTTATAAAACATTTCATTCAACAGCAGCAAAATACATATTCCTTTCAAAGGCATATAGAACACTTGCTAAGATAGATTGTGTTTGGGGCCATTAAAAAGTCTCAACAAGTTCTCCTGCCGCAATGGAATTAAATTTGAAATCTATAACTGAAAGATCTCTGGAAAGTTTCTGAATATTCAGAAGCTAAATAACACATTTCCGAATAACTTATGGTTCAGTTAAGAGGTCAAAAAGAGATTAGAAAGTATTTTATACTGAGTGAAAGTACAAACAGAAAATATCAAAATATGTGAGATGTTGTTAAAGTATTAATTAGAGGGACAATTATAGCACTAAATGTCTGTATTATTAGGTAATAAAAAAGGTCTCAAAGCATTGACCTCAGCTTCCACCTTAAGAAACTAGAAAAAGCAGAGCAAATTAAACAAAGTAAATACAAGATTGGACAGACTTGAGAATTAGAGTGGAAAACAGAAAAGCAATAGGAAAAAAAATCAGTGAAACCAAAAGCTGGTTCTTTGAAAAGATACATGACATTGACACCCTCTAGCCATATTTATCAGAAACAAAAAAGAGGAGACACAAATGACCAATATCAGGAATAAAGGATGTGACATAATTACAGATTTTACAGACAATAAGTGAATAATAAGGAAATATTATGAACAACTAAATGAAAACAAACATGACAACTTTGAAGAAATGAACAAATCTCTTGAAAGACATGAACCACTAAAGCTTACTCAAGAATAGCCCTATATCTATATCTATCAAAGTAATTGCATGTATAGTGAAAATTCACCCTAAAAAGAAAATTCCATTTTCATTGGTAAATTTTACTAAACACCAAAGGTGGAAATAATACCAATTCCATATGAATTCTTCTAGAATACTGAAACATAGAGCATACTTTTCAGCTCATTCCATGTAAATAACATTATCCGTACACCAAAACCAGACAAATATACCACAGAAAAGAAAACTACAGAGCATTATATCTGGTAAACATAGATGGAAAATTCTTAACCAAACTAGAAATCAAATTTACTAGTGTATATTAAAAAAGATAATATATTATGACCAAGTGAGACTTATTCTAAGAATGCAGAATTGGTTTAACATTTGAATATATATGAACATAAATAATCATATTAACAAGTGAAAAAGAAATACCACATGAATAGCTCAACACACAGAGAAAAAGCATTTGAAAAAAATTCCATTTCTGATTAAAAATTTCTGATTTCTCAACTTGATAAGGATGGATATATATAAAGAAACTTTGGCTGACATCACAGTGATGATATAAGACTGAGTGCTTCCCCTCTAAGATAAGAAACAAGGCAAGGGTGTCTCACCACTTCTATTCATCATCATGTGGACTTTTTAGTCAGTGCAGCCAGGCAAGGAAAAGAAATAAAATGCATCAAGATCAGAAAGGAAGAAATGAAACTGGTTTTATTCACACATGACATAATTACCTATGGGAAAAATATGATGAAAATGTATAAAAAGAAGTTGCTAGAACTAAAAACTGAATTTAGAAAAGTTACCGGATACAACAACAACATACAAAAGTCAATGTGTTTCTGTATATTAGCAGTGAGCTGTCAGAAATTGAAAACTGAAAAATAGTATCATTTACAGCAGCACCAAAATGATAAAATATTTGGGATAAATCTGACAAACAATGTGCAAAATCTATACTGAAAAGTATAACCCATGCAGAGAGACATTTTAAGAGATCCAAACAGAAGGAGAAATATGTCATATTTCTGGGTTGGAAGACTTAACATTGTTAAAATACCAATTGTTTCCAAATTGATCTATAGATTCAACATAATCCCAATATAGAAAAACAAGCTCAGGGCTAACATTCTACTAAAATTTCTAAACCACACCACAGAATTGGTTTTAGGAGAAATTATGGCCACAGTTGCCACTGCATTAGATATACTTGGCTTTGTGAGGCTGCCAGCAATTCAACTTGGCTTCAACTGCTCCCGCTGCCAAAAGGGATTCCACTTAAAAAGACTTTACTTTGCAATCACAGCTTCTGCTAAAAGCTGAAAGTCTTCTCCATCAGTCTCTCCAGCAAAATGGATTCTTCACCTAGAGGTTATTTCTCATACAGTTCTCTTCTGAACTGAAGTCTCCTGTGGGTGTAACAGAACACTGACACCATGTGGTCACCTGCCTGTGCTCTAGCTGCAAAGGAGGTTGAGGAAGAGAGACATTCACTTTTTTAATCTTGAAAAGGTGGAATTTACAAAGTGGAACATTTCCCAAAATTAGAAGGGTTTTCAAAAGTGTTGGGCAGCCAGAAACATACGTCCCATATATAGGCCAAATACTAAAAATATTCAACATAAAATAATTGGACTTCAGCTGTATTTTAAAAGAAACTCCCTAAATTAGATGTATAAGAATCCTTTTGTTAGTCCTCAAGACAAGAAAGGCCTGTGTTTTAAACCAGGATGTACATCCATCTCCATGTCCCTCTGATTCATTTCAATTTCAAAAACGCATATGTAGGTGGCATTCAGGAAGACAAGATACAAAAACAAAAAATAGCTTAAGGGATGCATAAAGTCCCCATCAAAAGTCTGAGAAGTGACCTATTTCCCTTTGTCCAATTTGCATCGTTTTCCAGGGAGTCATAGAATGGAGAAAGGGGGCCATGTGTGATCAGCATGTGAGCAGGACGTGGACCACCTCCTTGGAAGTGTTTCAAGAGAGTTAGTGCTTGGATTTGGGGACTTGTCCCTCACTTGGTTTCCTGTTGTTGTTTTCAAAATATCCAGAAGTTCCAGAAAAAACAAAAAAAATCCAGACACCAGAGTCATTGTCAATGTTGCTGTTATAGTTTAAGGTATTCCTGGCATCCTGGAGAACAAATCAGCAAGTAAACTTTGAAAGAACAGTACCTTTCTTGATGGTGTCTTGGATCTTTGGTTTTTTTTTTTTAAATATCTTTTTCCATAGCTTTATGTGGATGTAGTCTGAAAATATGTAATCTATTTATCCCGGCCACCACAAGTGCAGGGAGTTAATAGACATACACACAAACACATACATATACGTATAGTATTTATATAATTCTTCCCTGACCCACACTCTCTTAAAGGGCTTTAATCCTCCACCTACGAGTGTTCCTTACATGTCCTTGAAGACTCCAGCTCTGGACCAAAATCCTAAATGGGATTTGTTCAGGGTCAGATAATTACAAAGGCTTTACCTGGCCGGTCCCATGGAGGCAGTCTGCCCTCATCACACCAGCCTTGGTAAACGACCATGACACTAGTTTTCTAGAGGGAGTTACAGTCAAGAACTCAGGCCCCCAAGGCCAGCCCCCCTCACCCACATATCTGCTTTCCTATAGTCCAGGAATCTCCATTCAGAGGCCTCTTTCTGAATGTCCAAAAACAGCTTGCAGCAGTACAATAAAAGGACATATTTTGAACTCATAGCCACAATCGCAGCCTCAGAGGTAGGTCACGGCTCGCTTGAGAATTCAGTTCTATATATTTTTTGCATATCGTTTCTAGAGTCTCAAGTCTGCCATCAGAACTTTTTCCAATGGATCTTGCAGTGATTTTGTGGTAACCAAATTCTGGACCTTGAATCACTGCTTCCTTAAAACATCTAGAATAATTTCTGTTCGCTATCTTGAACCCTGACCAATACACTTCTCTTGCCAATAGATCTCTAGGTGGAGAACGGTGATAGATGCTTACACACAAGCCAGAAATGTCCTTTCTCACCTTAATCTCACCCATCCCCCCTGCTATAAATATTTCTCTTTATATATATATACATTCTTTCCTACCAAGCATATATATTTTTTCCTGCTGAAGACTGAGAAGTATGTATCTTCTGATGGTGTTTTAACTAAGATGTACAATTTCAAACTTTAGAAGAGGTTGCTAGAGAACAGGTACCATGCATTTCTCCTTTTATCATTTTAATAGGAATGTCCTGGATACATTTTGACCTGCATTTCTCATTTGCCATGGTATTTTACACACAAATCTGAAGAGTAGATTAAGTCTTTTTTTTTTTTTTTTAAGCAGTTGTTGAAGACATACAAACCTAATGATTATTATGGTGGATTGGGTAATGTTTTAAATGATAACATCCTCCCAAGTCAGCTCTATGTACTGTACAAATCGATGGGTTTTTGCTCCGTTGGAGAGGATGGAAGGAGCCAGGGTTGTGCAGACTCAGTGCCTTTGCCGTGTTTCTACTCTGTGGCCAGCCAGTGAGCAGTTCTTTCTGGGAACTTTGCCTTAGGTATTTCTGCAGTGGTGTCAAAGGGATTTCTTACTATATGGTGCTATATCCAATTAATTCAGAAGACTAAAAATACAGCTGGAGACACTGAAATTTGTGACTGCAGAAATCTCTGGCCGAGGTTTCCATCCTGACACATTAAAATAACATTACTGCATCAGAAGAAAAGCCCCGGGCAAAAAGCAAGAAAGGCGGGGAGCTCGCTTTTCTTAGGCAGTAAAATGATGTGAGATTTTCAATTTTATGTAGTACAGCTCTTTCTACACTGTATATTTTCAAATGTCATAGGTGTTTTGGACATGTGACCTGTCTACTTAATGATTTACACTGCAGTTCTAGCTTAATTACCTCAACCTGGTAACTCTGTTGCAGGAAAAGATCAGCAGCTCTGCATATTACACACTGGGAGATATTTTTGACAATGTTTCCAGCAATTTCTTTGCTCTTTCCTGAGTTTGACGATGAAAGGAAGTTCCCTGTTTTTTTACAATGAACTCAAGGCTAATGTTCAGATTGCTGTTTAATCAAACAATGAAAGTTCAAGCAGTTTGCAGTGGTGGCCACTGACAGTTACCAGTGGTTAACTCATAAATCTTGAGTGCTAGGTTTCAGCATTATGTGAACCAAGAACTTCCAGATGTCCAAGCTGGGTTTAGAAAAGGAAAAGGAACCAGAGATCCAATTGCCAACATTCACTGGATCATAGAGAAAGCTAGGGAATTCCAGAAAAACATCTACCTCTGATTTCATTGACTACGCCAAAGCCTTTGACTGTGTGGATCATAATAAACTGTGGAAAGTTCTTAAAGAGATAGGAATACCAGACCATCTTACCTGTCTCTTGAGAAATCTGTATGCAGGTCAAAAAGTAACAGAACTCTGTATGGAACAATTGATTGGTTCAGTATTGAGAAAGGAGTATGACAGGGTTGTCTGCTGTCACCCTGTTTGTTTAATCTGTACACTAAGCACATCATAAGAAATGCCAGGCTGGATGAGTTACAAGCTGGAATCAAGATAGGCTGGAGAAACAACAACCTCAGATATGTGGATGTCACCACTCTAATGGCAGAAGCGAAGACCTAAAGAACCTCTTGATGAGGTGAAGGAGGAAAGTGAAAGAGCTGGCTTAAAACTAAATATTAAAAAAATTAAGATCATGGCATCTGGCCCCATTACTTCATGGCAAATAGTGGGGAGAAAGGTGGAAGTAGTGACAGATTTCCTCTTCTTCGGCTCTAAAATCACTGCAGATGGTGACTGAAGCCATCAAATCAGAAGATATTTGCTTCTTGGCAGGGAAGCTATGACAAACCTAGACTGTGTGTTGAAAAGCAGACTTTACTCTGTGAACAAAGATCTGTATAGTCAAGGCTATGGTCTTCCTAGTAGTTGTGTATGGTTGTGAGAGCTGGACCGCAAAGAAGGAAGAGTGCCGAAGAATTGATGCCTTGGAACTGTGCTGCTAGAGAAGACTCCTGAGAGTCCCTTGGCCTGCAAGGAGATAAAACCAGTCAATCTTAAGGGAAATCAACCCTGAATATTTGTTGGAAGGACTGATGCTGAAGTTGAAACTCTAGTATTTTGGTCATCAGATGCGAACAGCTGGCTCATTGGGAAAGACCCTGATGCTGGGAAAGATTGAGGGCAGAAGGAGAAGAGGGCATCAGAGGATGAGATGGCTGGATGGCATCACCGATGCAAAGGACATGACCTTGGGCAAACTTCGGGAGATGGTGAGGGACAGGGAGGCCTGGTGTGCTGCAGGCCATGGGGTCACAAAAAGTTGGACATGGCTAGGTGACTGAACAACAACAACATACATAAATGCCCCCAAGCCCTATGTTTCCTGAAATAAGTGTGTGACAATCTATAATTCTCATGTCCTTTATGTGGGACAAATTATACACTCCCATCTTCTTGTTTAACTTACTCCTTCTGGACAAATATATCTTAACCATACTTAATGGTTTTTTGGATAGAAAAGGCTTCAAAGGAGATTACTTTGAATACTTTGCAACACGAATACCACTTAAGTATCACCCTGCCATTTCTGTAGCCTAGAGGTGGGTGGAGAAAAACTGCAGGTGCGTCTCCCTGCCAGAATATATAGTAACATATTTTTGGAAGATTGTATAATGTAGTGCCCATTATACCATTGGTTTCATGAGATAATTATGATGCACTAAAGCAAATCAGCATACTAGACTGGATGAATATGCTCACATTCTAATTTTGTATAGAGGGTGATTACTGTTATTATTATTTATAGAGTGCAGTAAGTGTACGTAATGCTTGATAAACACGTAGGCAGACAAGGGCTTGGCCCAGAGGTGCTTCAGTTCTAATTTCCTGACTTAGACAACGTAAATGAAAAAAGGCTACACTATGCAAAAATGGAAGGGGACCAGGCAAAAAGTGGGGTTAATGAAGTAAGTGTTCCCGATGGACTACAGGATAAAAGCACGTGTCCTTTTAGACTTGGGCTGAAGTTTCTCTTAACAGTTCAGGAAGAGTCACATATTGTAACCAAATCTGCTTACAAATACTTCCTGAAACCTTTTAATAAATTTTAATTCATTTCTGTAAATTTAGCTCTTCCCTACTCGCCCAGGTCTAGCTCTATGGACTCTTAGATCCCAAGGCACCACTCCTAGGGACTTTACAAAGAAGGTAGGGAAATAGAATGATACCAGATTGCAGACTCTATGAAGGCAGGAATGATGTCTAATAGGTACTTGACCTTCTACATACACTCCCTTGGTTAGGATTTTTCTTGCCTTGACACCTGTAATGGGAAAAAGGAAGACTTTGTAACTAGCAGTGTTGTTTTCACTTACAAGCAAACCCACATATAGGAGTTGCTTTTGTTATTGCTCCATAGATAAGCTGTGTCCTACTCTCTGCAAACGACACGGACTGCAGCACGCCAGGATTCCCTGTCCTTTACTATCTCCCGGAGTTTGCTCACACTCATGGCCATTGAGTCAGTGATGTTATGTCAAAGAATGTTCAAACTGTCGTACAATTGCACTTTCACATGCTAGCAAAGTAATATTCAAAATCCTTCAAGCTAGGCTTCAATAGTATATGCATGAACTGAGAACTTCCAGATGTAGTAGACGGATTAGAAAAGGCAGAGGAACCAGAGATCAAATTGCCAACATCCTTTGGATCATAGAAAAAGCAAGAGAATTCCAAAACAAAAATCTACTTCTGCTTCACTGACTACGCTAAAGCCTTTGACTGTGTGGATCACAAAAAACTGTGCAAAATTCTGAAAGATATGGGAATACCAGACCACCTTACCTGTCTCCTGAGAAATCTTTATGCAGGTCAAGAAACAACAGTTAGAACTGGTCATGGAACAACAGACTATTTCCAAATTGAGAAAGGAGTACGTCAAGGCTGCATTTTGTCACTCTGCTTATTTAACTTATATGAATGCCCTTATATAAAAAACCCACCCTATAAAAAACCTACCAGCCATGAAAGCCTCCCCTCAAATGTTAACTGAAAACAACAACAAATTGTCTCTTTACTATTGCTCTTCAGGGTTTATAATGTGTCCAAAATGTTCTTTGGTGCCAATACAGTCCATTTTGGGTGAGTACTCCATAATTCATGAAAACATATCTCCAGGGAATGCTCTAAGTCCTATTTGGAAATCTACGGAGAAGTATAATTACAGTATATGAACACGTATATAAGTAAAATGTTGTCATTTTTTATTTTTTTATTTTTTTATTTTTATTTTTTAAAAATAGATATGTAATTTTAGATTTTAAAACAATGAAAAATGTGATCTTTTTATAAGCCTAACCTTTGCAGAGTCTACTTATTGTTCAAAATTGTCTTGAGTTAGATATGCAGACATTAAGGTACAAAGCTAAAAGAATACTAATGTGGTGTATTGTTTTACAACTTATATCCATCTAGAATTCCTATTAATTGACTAACAGACACATAGATAAGTTTCCCCAATTTGACTACTATATTATAATCATGCATTTGTAGCATTTGATATGTATCCACTCAAAACTATTTCATCTTAAAAAAAAACTTACATATGAGCTATTTATACCACTGAATGATTTTACAGTGATCATAATTTCTTTTCTAGTAAATCAATGAAGTATATTGCAATACAAATATTCATAGAATTGATGTTCACAAAAGTATAAAGATGAATCCAGTACCACATATAAAAATATATCCTCTTCACACTAGTTATACTTAAAATTAAGTTTCTTGGGACATATGTTACAATTCACGTCCTCCCACACAATTCTAGAAAAGGTCTAAGTTCGAAACTAGGAAAACAGCAGCAAATAAGAGTTACAAAATTTGATGTGCTCATATGCAAACGTCAGTTAGAATCAGAGAATCAAAAAACTGCAATTAACTTCTGAGATCATTTTTTTTTTAAATTTTTCAGCACTTTATTTTTTTTTTTTTTGATAAATTTAACGCCTTTTATTGCCATACCTCATTTTACTGTGCTTTGCTTTAGTGAGCTAATAACACCAGCCAAAAATTCAACTTTCGTTACAAACTTATTGCTAACCTGTAATAGTATTTCAGGAGTATTATCTACAAATCAATATAATTACATGTCAACTACTTGTCTCAGTTGTGACAGTTTTAAAATTTGAATTCATCAAATTTATCAAGTTGAATTTAGGATTTCAACGTTTTAAAAGAAATCCGCCACTTAGATTTTGTCTTTGGGGTTAACTCTACCAAGAGTAGGGGGTGCAACATAAGAAGTTCAAATACTAAGCTATTAATATATCATGAAGCAGAAATATTAAGAGCAAATCCAAGTCTTGAGAGAAGTTGCAGGAAAACTCTAGTGATTTATTCCAAATTTGTCACATTCTAAAGACAGTGTTTTAAAATTGTGATGTTTTCTTCATCATGAGCTCTACTAGGCTCTTTTTAAATGCTTCTCTAGAAAATGTATTACATAATTGGGCAGATTTATGAAAATTGTAATCTATAACTGAGATATATAGATAACACACATATATATGAGATATATGTATTAACTGTTTTTTTAAGGTAAGTCCTATATGAAATGAATTTTATCCTTATTCTTGCCTCTTTTTTTTTGGCAAAAAATGAGAAGCTGTATTAAGGAGCTTGTTTTGCTCAGGAGATAACTTCTGGAAGGACAGGATTATGAGTCTCCATAGTTTTGCCAACAATGTATTGCTAGAGGGTTTGATTTAGAGACTTTAATGTTACAGAGTATATTATGAAAAGCCACTGCTATATTGAAATAGTGTGCCCCTGCCCACAGCACTGCCATCTCTACTCCCAATAGAGCCATTCCTTCTTTGTAAACTTGATGTTTTGGCTCTCCGGTAGCTTTGGACTGGTGTGCATGTGTGTGTATGTGTGTGTGTGTAGCTAATTTTCCATTTGGGCTCTGAAGTGTGCATGAGCTGAACTTCCTGGTCAACTATCATGCCTTTATTTAGGGGCATCTCACACAAGCTTTGGTCCTCAACCTACTTGGCCATATGGCAGTGTCCGGACCCTTGTGAATGTCCACATGTTGATTAGGGCAAAGTCCAGGGTGAGTTGAGCTAACAGTGTTTTTTACCTTATCATATACGCATGCACCCAACTTAAATGACATGCTGCCTTCTGACCAATAGGAAAATATTTGTAATGCACTTTGGAATTCTGAGTGATTGTGAGTTCCAAATACTAAACTTTTAAAACATGTACATGTCAATAGACAAACATGAAAGAATTCTTATATAATAAGAGCAGCAGGTGATGTTTCTATGGATAATTTAACATGATCAGCTATGGAGGATTATTCTTTTGAGAACTGATTTTTCTTCTTCTCCTTTCCATTTCATATATAAATATATTTGTTTTATATCAGATATATACTTTTTTCACATAGATGGCATACGAGTCCATTTAAAACAGATTTTAAAATCTAGTTATTTCATACTCTTTAAAAAACTAATTAAATCAATACATATTTATTAAGCGCCTACCATTTATCAGACACTGCACTGTTTCACGTAGAAAGGAAGACAGAATTACTGCCCTGGAGATTATAAATTTAGAAGCAAGACAGATATGCAAACAACCAATCAGTTCAGAATGTGAAAAAAGTTATCCTGCAGCTGTGAACCAAATAACAACAGGAAATCAAGGAAGGATGCTTAGGCTTGCCACATCAAATAGCCATTACTTACTGTGGCTGTGTCAGCCAGGTTGTCATACCTGCTAATACAGCATCACTAATTAGACATGGAGCACTTAGAAACAGAATTGTGACCCAACTTACAAGACTCATATGTACCAGCATAGCTGCCACTTCACCGTCATGTTTTCAAACCTTTTTATTTTTTGGCCAATGACTTGCCTATTCCCACACTATTAATCTGAATTAACATTATTAAGAACAGTGATTCCTGCTGAGGAATTGCTGTTTCTGAAACATGCATCACTAGGACTTCGTTATGTAATTCCTTCATGATGACAGGGTGTTTTTAAATTTATATATTAAAAAATAGGTCGGTTGCAAGAGGGCCTGGAGGCTGGTACCCAGTGTCCTCTGAAATTCCCTTGTTCTCTGTTCTAATTAGGAACATGCTGTATCTTTACTAATTTTAAGTATTCTATTTATTTGTTAACTCCAACCCCTAGTTAAGGATATCCATGACATTGCCTAATTAGCTAGAATTCTCTTTTTCAAATGTGGGGATTCCTAAGATTATTAAACGTAAGACAGTAGACCAAGATTCCACACTTGCTTCTATTTTGTTCAGCTTCCTCGGAGATTGAAGATGGCCGTGAAACTTTCTGCTCCTTCTGGATCATATTTTGAGTAACTTTGAGAAGTTGAAGTTAAAAGCGTGTTTGTGGACAGGGGGTCGTTTCCCTCCCATTCTGTTTCTTTCCTGCTTCCTACCGTCACCTTTTCCATTTTAAGCAAGTATTTTCACGAAAGAGGCATCTCGGCGATCAGTGTTCTGGATTCAGGAAAGATGACACTTGCATTTAAAAAGCACTGCCACTCGACCGGGGCAAAATTGCTGGTTGCTTGCTTGGTCACTGCAGTGCGTGTCTGACGCCTCGCTGCTGACAGCGGATCCAGCCTGGGCAGGAGGCGCTCCTGCACATTTTGCTCAGACCCCGAGGCTGCGGCCGTCCCGGAGCTGGGCACAGCCGCAGGGTACAGAGCGCCGCGGGCGCACGGAGCCGCGCACTCTGCCCCACTGACGGCGGGGTCGCTGCAGAGGGACAAACCTTTAGCCATTCTAGAACCTCTTAAGACCCTTCATTTGACGCCTCCGCAGAAAGTCACTTCCCAGTTGGGTCCCCAGCACAACTTAAGAGAACTAGCCAAGTTAGGTGACGACTCAGGCCTCCTACGAGAATAAGTTCCTGGTGGGTGGCGGAGACGCACTACGCTGGTTGACGATCTCCAGGGACTTGGCGCGGAGTTCTAACCACCACGGCCTCAGACCCAACGACATGGTATGGGGCATCTGGAGCCCGGCTTTGGCCTCTTTTCTCTGGTTCCGGGAGTATTTACCCAGCTTCTGTGGAAAACTCCCCCAGGGTCGCGAGAGGCGGGGAATGATGTGTGGAAGGCCCTGCCCCTTTGATCTCTTTTCATCAACTTCTCAGTGCGCAGCGGCGGCGGGCTGGAGGTGAGCTCGGAGCAGGCCAGAGCCGCCCTTGGCGCACCCAAGAGGGCTCCTTCCTGGGACCTGCGGCGGCCGTGGAGGCCCGGAGGACTCTCATAGCTCCTCATCCCGCCTCCTTCCTACAGGAGTGTGAAAATCAGCCCGCCCGCTCGGTCCACTCCCCTCTTCCTTCTGTACCTCTAGTGCAGCTTTTTAAAGGCGTCTCGTGCTTCCTCCAACTTTGGGGGAAGATAGTGCCCAACTCCAAGGGCACTCCCAACTCCTGCTTTTCCAACCCTCCTATCACATTAATCCAGCCTCTTTGGTCGCATCCAAACTCGGTGTGCGTAGTATCGCCGCCCAACTTGGAACCGAGCGCCCCCGGCTGTTCACGGCCACCCCTCGGCTCCTGTTTGCAAGGAGCTCGGTTTCTGGCTCGTCGCAGGATCCAACTGAGGTTCCGACTAGTCACCGGGCTGGCGAGGCCCACGCGCGCGTGCACACACACGCGCTCACAGTCCCGCTCACACTCCCGCGTCCTCGCTCCCCGCACCCCACCCTCCGCGCGGCTCCTCCGCCGGGTGGGGGGGGGGTGGGGTGACGTCAGGACTGCAGTCCCGAGGAGAGCGGCTGGAGAGGGCCGCGCGCTCCTCGCCCAGCTGAGAAGCTGGAGGCGCACTGGGGCGACCGCGGCTGCCGCGCTCCTCCCTCTCCTCTGCACCCGCTGTGGCGCTGCCAGCCCGCGGGGCAGCCTCGCGAGCCGCCAGGTGGATTGAAAGTCGTTTCCTGGGAAGGACGGTGAGGGTGCTGCAGACCTGGCAGGCACTGAAACTGCAACTCGGACAGAAACGACCCAGCGGAGGAGCTGGGCGCGGGGCCCCGTGCGCAACATCCCTGGGCGACTGGGGGCGGTCGCCGCCCAGCGCGGCGGCCCTACCTCGGCCCCGGGACTCGGGCCCCGGGCGCGCTCGTCCGGTAGAGACCTCCCAGCCCTACGCATTTCGCGGCGGCTCTGGTGCGGGGAATGCGAGCGCGCCAGCTCCAGGTCACCGCCGTGGAGCAGCCGCCTGTAGGAAAGCGAGGAGAGGCGAGGGGGCGGCAGCCTCTGCCCGAAGTAAGTGCAGCAGAAGTTTGCATCGGCTTCCCCGTCGCTCCCCTGGAGTGAGTGGGAGGCTTATCTCCTGCCCTCGTTCTCTGAGGATAGCAGACTTGCCGGCGACCCTCGCCCGGAGAGAAGGTGAGCGTCACGGGAGGGTCGAGGACGCGGGGGGCCAAGGCAGAGTGGGATCCCGATGGAGCCAGGGGAGGAGATCCTCCACCTGCGGGGAAGAACGCGCAAGGTACAGGCCGTGGGGGTCTCGGAAAGGGAGGGGTTTGGGGAGAGAAGGTGGAGGTTGGTTGTCACACCTACTCTGGTGACCTTGGCGCGCCATCCTGGAGTGGCGAGCCAGGAGGGTCTCAGAGGTTGGAAACGGGTTAGTCTAGGAAACGGCGTGGCTTCTCATTCGGGGCTGCCTGGGGTGGAGCATCACTGCTGCTGCCGGACCCTGGAAGACCCGGGCAAGAGGAAACAGAAGAACCCGGCACCGGGCAGCGACGGTGAAGGGTGGGGATTCAGGGCAGTCCAGATCCAGGGGCTCGGAGTGGGAAGTTGGGGGGTCCTCTGAGGTGCTCCAGTCTCGACGGGTGAAACAGCGGTCCAGGAAGAGGGCGGGTGTGACGCTCCGGGGCGCTACAGTTGCAGATGGGCGCCTTTGGAGCTTCAGTGGCTAATTCTTGTAATTGGGCGGCTTCTCCGAGGCCGAGAGCATCCGGTCTGCGCCGGTCCCCCGGACCCTCCGGCTCCCCGTCTCGGCTGCCCTTCCCGCGCAGCCGCGGGTCCCCGCAGTCGTCAGGCTGTTCCCCGCGGCGGGTAGGGCGGAGGAGACCCGGTGAACTCAACAGACCCTCGGCGCTTTGCTCACTTGTTTCCGGGGCCCGTTCAGCTCTTTTTAGTTATCATCCTCTCTAACCCGCCTCCGGAAGGAGCTTTTATTCTTTATCAATTGACCAAACTTCGAACCTGGAGAAAAGTTCATAGAAGCTGCGCTCCTACCTGGAGCAGAGCCCCGCAGAGGGCAGGGGAAGGGTGGCGCGGGCAGCTCCCTCACCCTTTTCTCAACTGGAGACGGTTCTCAGGGAATTTTATATTAAATGAGATTTGATTATTCTAGGAAGTCAACGAAGCATCATTTTTCCAGAGTAGGACCGTCTGTGCTTAGGAAACCAGTATCCCACTCAGCTTCTGGTACCAAGGGTGCACTTTTCAAACCCAGGTCTCCCGCACTGTAGGCAGACGCTTTACCGTCTGAGCTACCAGGGAAGCCTTGTGGGTAAAGGGAGATTGTTAACTAAATTCCATTTTTTGGGGTAAGTTATTCATGATGCATAGTTATTACCTAATTTCATTTACTCAGATCTATTCATTCAAAACAATTTATGAGGCCCAGTATGTGCCAGGCAGTGTGTTAGATGCTGGGATGATAGAAATGACTGATGTGTGGTCCCAGTGTTCAGGGAGCTTATAGTCTGTAAGATATGTGGTCTGGAAAGAAGGTGGAAAAAATACATGCCCTGCAGCAAAGGGCAGGTAATACCTGTTTTTTAGGAAGATGACTCACTTCCAACTCCTTAACTAAGGGGTCCAGCATCTGCTAGATTTCATCTTCCCTGAAATCAGGGATATTATTATTCATCTTTAATGGCCAGAAGACAATCTTGTGCCAGGCACATAGTAGGTCAACAATAAGTTCAGTTAAATGGATGGATGAATGAGTGAATTATTCTTGGTGAAAATATTAGAGGAAGGTATCATGCTGTATTGGGGAAGCATGTGAAGAAGAAAAAGTGAATTGGAAAGAGAAGGAATAAATGGAGCTCTAGAGGGCAAGAAAGAAAAGAGGCTAGGGTTTGTAAACATTTGAAAATTATGTAACAGCAGAGCTTGTTTCCCATTTTCACACAGTGGAAATCAGTAAAGTTCTTTATCTATGAAATACACACATCTATTTGCATATTTACATTTTAACTTTTTTTTTTTTTTTTTTAACAGCAGGTTCTCTGTTACTTTCCCATGTTGCTGGTGGTGGTGGTTTAGTTAAATGAGTCTGACTCTTGTGATGCCATGGACCATAGTCTGCCAGGCTCCTCTGTCCATGGGATTTCCCAGACAGGAATACTGGAATAGGTTGCTATTTCTTTTTCCTGGGGATCTTCCCCACCCAGGGATCCAACCTGCTTCTCCTGCATTGCAGCCAGATTCTTTACCAGAGAGTCACCAAGGAAGCCCTCATTTACCATGTGGAGGTCATCATGCCATGCTCATGTGAATATGTTGATAATGTGTTGATTCAGATGTGTCTAGGTTAGTGGAACAGGTTGGTGAAAAAATTCTTTAGAATTACGGAAATCATGCATTCAGATATCTCATATTTTGCTACTTCATGTGCACATTTCTACTCCTATGCTTTAACCATATTTAATTTAAACATGATTAAAATATTTATACATAGATTCTGCCAATGAAGATTAAACATATATATATGCAAGACTGTTCTTGGTTTAATTATCTGAACCAAGGTTACCGTTGGACACTGGTAGAAGGTGGTAAGTCACTCAGGTTCCAGAATGAATGATACTTTTTCCCCCATAGTTTAATTTTATTATATTTACTAGGCCCATATATTTTTCTTACTTGTACAACAGAACTGCTTTTTAAAAAATTAGTATTCATTAATGGTAATAATAATTCAGTGATCTGAGTCATGAGTTTATGAGAAATAATTTTGGATTTAGAACCTTCTTAGTGACATGTGATTTGGAGCCATCCTAGAAATTTTGTAAACCTCATTTTTTTCTACTTACAAAATGAGATAATTTTACTTGAATGATTTAATTAGACATTTAAAACAATATGTCAGTATACATTACTATTTTATTTGGGACATTGTTTTCTCTAGTCAATGCCATTAATTTAGTGGCATTTGTAATTTGTAATTAACAGAAAAAAATCCATATTTTCCATTAATGGGTATTTTGTAGGTGTTTTAGGACATTAATGGAGTTCTAGAAAAAGTACTGTGATTGTGGACAATGCCTGGTGATTAAAACAATGTTTTAGAAGTAAATGTAAATAAATACTTTAAATAGTAGCTAAAATTTGAAATTCTTTAACCAGACCCTGTAGTGTTTCGTTTGTTGTGGTTTTTTCATTTGGATTATTACCATAATCACGCTGTTGGATTGAATGACCATTTGAAGGAATCTTGCAGGTGTACAAGCAGTACATTCTAGAGGGCAGAATCTTTATTTTAGAAATGTAGTTAGAGTGCAGAAATGCTGAGATATTAGGAATGTGGGGTCATAGTTACTGAGCTTGAAAATGATCTAGCACAGTTTTTGGAGATGAGAAAATGAAGGTCTAAAAAGATGAAGGGTATAAATTTCCCAGGATAACATTCGGACATACAGAAGATTCTCACGTATTGTCCATTCCAGGGGCAACTTAAAAGGTCTGCTATCCTTGGATGCCCTCTTTCTTCATTAGCTATATGTATACATATATACCCTCCCTCGTGGACCTTCCTCCCACCCCACCCCCATCCTATCCATCTTGGTCACCACAAATCACCTAGCTGTGCTCCCTGTGCTAAACAGCGGGTTGGAGGAAGATAACTTGTGTTTATGTTACAACCCTGTCTCTCCCTAGCTACATAGGCAAGTTGCTTTTTATTTTTTAGTAGGTTTTTGTTTTGTTTATAGGTAATTACCATATATGGGGATAGATGTAGTTGCACAATTGTTTATTTCTCCTCTGTATTGTAAGTTTTATAAGGAAAAGAACTGAGTATTTCTTGCTCACTGTATGTCTGAGACTTAGCACCTGTTGGGCACACAATGGATATCTAATAAACATTTGTTGAATAAAAGAATGAATGAGTGAGTATAAAATAATGATTGAGTAAAGGACACATCTCTTAGGTAGAACTGGAATCCTTAGTATGAGAGCCATAACCTTATAAAGATTCTCTGTCTAAAATACTGTTCCCTTTGCCAGCATCCCTTTCTGGATAGATGAGCTCCTGATGCACCCCTTCGCCAGACCTGCTTCTCCCATTTACTCCTCTCAGAAAGGGGTAGCTCCATTTTTCTGGTTACTGGGGTCGGAAACCTTGGGAGTTATCCTTCATGCTTCTTCACAGCCAGCATGGAATTCATTTACAAGTCCTGCAGCTGTGCCTTCCTGATGCATTGACATTTTGAATCTGACCAGTTCTCACCATCTCCCTTGCTACCAGCCTGGACTGAGCCTCCAGTATTTCCCAGCTGGTTTACTGCAGTGGCCTTCTAACTTCTCTCTAGGCTTCCATCTTGGACCCACCCCACAGTCCAGGTTCAGCATCCAGCCAGAGCCATACTATGAGCACATGAGGCTCTTCATATGACTCCTCTGCTTACATTTTCCAGTGTCTTCCTGTCTCTTCTCAGAGAAAAAGAAAAAGCCCTTCCAGTACATCAGATGAATAAGGCTCTACACTGTCTCACCACTTGTAACTCTCTGGCTTCTTATACTCCCCCGACCACCCATAATTGTGCTTCCACTGCACTGACCCCCTTTCTGTTCCTACAACATATCACATTGGCTCTCTCCTAAGCAGTTTTGAACTAAGCAGTTTGAACCTTTTTCTGGAATGCTCTTTCCCAGACACCTGCTTGACTCACTTCTTCACTCCCTCTTTTCTCAAATTCCCCTTCTCGGTGAAGCCTCTCTTGGCTACCCTGTTGAAGATGACACTCCTCTAGATTTTTATCCCCGCCTTTCCTACACTAATATCCTTTTAGCCTTTGTGACTATTATGACCATAAATTCTGTCTCTATCTTGTGTCTCTCCCATTCGAAGGCAAGCTCCATGAAGGTAGAGATTTTACCTTCTTTGTTCACGTCTGTATTTCTAGTGCCTAGAACAACATGTGGCACGTAGTAGGTATTCAGTAAATACCTGTCGAATAAGTACATGGAGATGAAATAGTGTCTGTTTCAACCTAAATAGGGTCCTATTAAAATTAAATGAAAATGCATGTGGAGTGATCATCACAGCAGCACACAGTATGTGCTTAGTCAGTATCAGACACAGTTATTATGGTGTCTTCTCTGGTCTCCTGGACTTCTTGTCCCTCCTTTGACCAGGACTGTGATCAGAGGCCCTGCTCTCCCAGGATTCTTAGCTGTTATTTTTGGAAATGACTTTAAAGAAGCCCCAACGGTTGTTTATATGTGCTGCTGGAAATAATTAGGAAATAAATACAGTTAACTCTCTAAGATACAGTGTAATTCTTTTCATAAAATACCTCTGGCCTGGGGCTTCTGGAAGGTGGCTGCTGTAAGTTTCATCTTCAGGGTGAGAGCATCGAAGACTGTCCTGATCTCTGGGTGGGCCCTCCTGTAGTGGAATGGGGGTCTTCTTCCCCTCTTGGGTCACACTGCAGTTCTTAGATGGCAGTGGTAGTGGAAGGCTGGGGAGAGTGATATCCTGGGGGCGGGGGTAAAAGTGGAGATCAGAGCTAAGCTGGGCAACAGAACTGTTTCTGGAACGTTATTTCTTAATTGAGTCATCTAATCAAGTCAAGACTGAGAGCAGAAACATGAGAAGGGACAGAGAGAAACTATATGGGTCACTAGTTGGCCACCCAGGTTGGGTTTTAACTACTTTTCCTGTCTCTTAATGCTGGGTTTACTTCTTGCTTGACTTAACATGTCTATTCTCATTGGTTGCCTCCTGGTCCAATGGATTCTAGCTGAGGAGGAGTTATAAGGCCATATCAATTAACCAATGATGTACTACATTAAGAAAATCATAATTAATTTAAGTGGAGCCTTGTATAGCTATCTCCAGGGCTTAGACTAGCCTATGTGGTAAACACTATTCCTTAATTCTAAAAATCCAGCTTAAGAATAGGCTGTACCTGTTTAAATGCACAGTTGGCTGAGCTGTTAGGATGTTTTTTATGGTTCTACCAGGATGTTGTGAGCAGATATTGTGCTTATGTGTTAAATTTGGGTACATTGTTGCGTTTCTATAAAATTACATACTAAACCCTGCTGCTGCTGCTGCTAACTCACTTCAGTCGTGTCTGACTCTGTGTGACCCCATAGATGGCAGCCCACCAGGCTCCCCCATCCCTGGGATTCTCCAGGCAAGAACACTGGAGTGGGTTGCCATTTCCTTCTCCAATGCATGAAAGTGAACCCTACAGCTCGTAATTCCTGCTAGCTCAGAGCAGTCACACTTTATGAGTTTACTCAACGGATAGTATTTGCAATCCTGAGTGTTCATAATGGAAAAAATGCTATGTTGTGCCCAGTTTTGCTCTAGAAATAGAAGGAGAGCTTTGGGTTTAGTACTTGTAGGTTACCAGATCTGTTCTTAGCATGCTCTGTGACCATGTCCAATTTGCATTATTTTAGAGTAGCTTTTCTGGAGCCGGGAAAAGTTACCAAAGCAGCAAAAATGGGGCCAACAACCTTGAAATATAGCCATTAGAAATCTGTTTTCTTATAACTGTAAGAGATGCAGCCGGAGCAACTTTTCAACAGAAACTGTGTGTGTGTATATATATATGTGTTGTGTGTAGGGGGAGATAACAGACTCTAGGATAGAGGCCCAAACTATCCCAGCACTGTAAAGGAAGAGGGGGTGACTTAGCTTTCCAAACAACTGTCTACACAGTTTTTTGTGTTCTTTTTTTTTTAGTGACTGGTTTACAAACACACTTTGTTCTAAATGTTTTTAATAAGTAGGTTGTTTGGAAACTTCTTACTCCTAGAAACAATGTTACATGTGGAATTTAGGTTCCCAGCTGCCTTGGGAGAAATCTGTTTAATTCATTGCTGAGCATTAAAAAATGATACTGTAGGTTTCTTCTTCATATGAGAAAATCAGTATTAATTTCTAATTAATAAAATTCTAATTTCCATTTTGTTATAACCAAAAGATCTAGGCTGGCACTTTTGTAAGTAATCTCTCCCTTGACTCTTACTGGTATATTCAGCAGACCAAGAGATTATATTACATATCATGTATAGTATATATCTGTAATATAGAAAATAAGTAAGTAGACATATCCTTCCTTTAAATATACAGATAATATTGGATCTCCTGCATTTACAAACTTTTAAAAATCAATTTATAAAATCATGTTACCTTAATAAAACATAAATAAATAAAAAACATAACCAATGTTAACTACATAGATATCCTTGAGAGTTCATGGTTCATATATTACTGAAGTCTGGCTTGGAGAATTTTGAGCATTACTTTACCAGCGTGTGAGATGAGTGCAATTATGCGATAGTTTGAGCATTCTTTGGCATTGCCTGTCTTTGGGATTGGAATGAAAACTGACCTTTTCCAGTCCTGTGATCTCTCACTTGGAGAAGGCAATGGCACCCCACTCCAGTACTCTTGCCTGGAAAATCCCATGGACAGAGGAGCCTGGTAGGCTGCGGTCCATGGGGTCGCTAGGAGTCGGACACGACTGAGCGACTTCCCTTGCATTGGAGAAGGAAATGGCAACCCACTCCACTGTTCTTGCCTGGAGAATCCCAGGGATGGGGGAGCCGGATGGGCTGCCATCTATGGGGTCGCACAGAGTCGGACACGACTGAAGTGACTTAGCAGCAGCGGCAGCAGATCTCTCACTGCTGAGTTTTCCAAATTTGCAGACACATTGAGTGCAGCACTTTCACAGCATCATCTTCAGGATTTGAAATAGCTCTACTGGAATTCCATTACCTCCACTAGCTTTGTTCGTAAATGATACTTCCTAAGGCCCACTTGACTTCACATTCCAGGATGTCTGGCTCTAGGTAAGTGATCACACCATCATGGTTATCTGGGTCATGAAGATCTTTTTTGTATAGTTCTTCTGTATATTCTGGCCACCTCTTCTTAATATCTTCTGCTTCTGTTAGGTCCATACCATTTCTGTCCTTTATTGAGCCCATCTTTGCATGAAATATTCCCTTGGTATCTCTAATTTTCTTGAAGAGATCTCTAGTCTTTCCCATTCTGTTGTTTTCCTCTATTTCTTTGCATTGATTGCTGAGGAAGGCTTTTATCTCTCCTTGCTATTCTTTGGAACTCTGCATTCAAATGGGTATATCTTTCCTTTTCTCCTTTGCTTTTCACTTCTCTTCTTTTCACAGGTATTTGTAAGGCCTCCTCAGGCAGCCATTTTGCTTTTTTGCATTTCCTTTCTATGGGGATGGTCTTGATCCCTGTCTCCTGTATAATGTCATGAACCTCTATCCATAGTTCACCAGGAACTCTGTCTATCAGATCTAGTCCCTTAAATCTATTTCTCACTTCCACTGTATAATCATAAGGGATTTGATTTAGGTCATACCTGAATGGTCTAGTGGTTTTCCTCACTTTCTTCAATTTAAGTCTGAATTTGGCAATAAGTGGTTCATGATCTGAACCACAGTCAGCTCCTGGTCTTGTTTTTGCTGACTGTATAGAGCTTCTCCATCTTTGGCTGCAAAGAGTATAATGAATCTGATTTCAGTGTTGACCATCTGGTGATGTCCATGTGTAGAGTCTTCTCTTGTGTTGTTGGAAGAGGGTGTTCGCTATGACCAGTGTGTTCTCTTGGCAAAGCTCTATTAGCCTTTGCCCTGCTTCATTCCATACTCCCAGGCAAAATTTGCCTGTTACTCCAGGTATTTCTTGACTTCCTACTTTTGCATTCCAGTCCCCTATAATGAAAAGGAGGTCTTTTTTGGGTGTTAGTTCTAAAAGGTCTTGTAGGTCTTCATAGAACCTTTCAACTTCAGCTTCTTCAGTGTTACTGGTCAGGGGATAGACTTGGATTACCATGATATTGAATGGTTTACTGTCAACTTCCAGATGTTCAAGCTGGTTTTAGAAAAGGCAGAGGAACCAGAGATCAAATTGCCAACATTCGCTGGATCATCAAAAAAGCAAGAGAGTTCCAGAAAAACATCTATTTCTGCTTTCTTTACTATGCCAAAGCCATTGACTGTGTGGATCACAACAAACTGTGGAAAATTCTGAAAGAGATGGGAATACCAGACCACCTGACCTGCCTGTTGAGAAACCTGTATGCAGGTCAGGAAGCAAGAGTTAGAACTGGACATGGAACAACAGACTGGTTCCAAATAGGAAAAAGAGTACGTCAAGGCTATATACTGTTACCCTGCTTATTTAACGTATATGCAGAGTACATCATGAGAAATGCTGGGCTGGAAGAAGCACAAGCTGGAATCAAGATTGCTGGGAGAAATATCAATAACCTCAGATATGCAGGTGACACCACTCTTATGGCAGAAAGTGAAGAACTAAAGAGCCTCTTGATTAAAGTGAAAGAGGAGAGAGAAAAAGTTGGCTTAAAGCTCAACATTCAGAAAATGAAGATCATGGCATTTGGTCCCATCACTACATGGCAAATAGATGGGGAAACAGTGGCTGACTTTATTTTTGGCTCCAAAATCACTGCAGATGGTGACTGCAACTATGAAATTAAAAAATGTTTACTCCTTGGAAGGAAAGATATGACCAACTTAGATGGCATATTAAAAAGCAGAGATATTACTTTGTCAACAAAGGTCCATCTAGTCAAGGCTATGGTTTTTCCAGTGGTCATGTATGGATATGAGAGTTGGACTGTGAAGAAAGCTGAGCGCCAAAGAATTGATGCTTTTGAATTGTGGTGTTGGAGAAGACTCTTGAGAGCCCCTTGGACTGCAAGGCGATCCAACCAGTCCATCCTAAAAGAAATAAGACCTGGGTGTTCATTGGAAGGACTGATGTTGAAGCTGAAACTTCAGTATTTTGGCCACCTAATGCGAAAAGCTGACTCATTGGAAAAGACCCTGATGTTGGGAAAGAGTGAAGGCATGAGGAGAAGGGGATGACAGAGGATGCGATGGTTAGATGGCATCACCAACTCAATGGACATGAGTTTGGGTGAACTCCAGGAGTTGGTGATGGACAGGGAGGCCTGGCATGCTGCAGTTCATGGGGTTGCAAGGAGTCAGACACGACTGAGCGGCTGAACTGAACTCACTGATCCTTGAGAGTTAAGTCTCGTACAAGGCAAATCTTAGAGTGTTGCTCTGTCCACCCATCAGTGCCATTCATGGCTTTGGGAGGAATAAGAAGCTCTCTAGCCACCTGCCCTGAGGCCTCTGCTGTGGCCACATCTGCACAGAAGGGTGCTCTGAAAGCTAGAAACTCACTGAGAGTTCTGATCCCACATTTCTCAAGTGTATCTGTGTCCTTTGCTCATCAGATCCCTGAGATTGGATGCTGGCATCTGATACCCCTTATGTAGAGGTCACAAAACAATGATCCTTTTCCTTCTGCTTTGTCCTCCTGTCCTTCCTACAGTCTTCACCCTTTCTCCTTCCTTTTGGCCTCATTTCCCGTTAAACCCCAGCATTCAGATCCCTCAAATGCCTTTACACAAAATGTGACCCGCCCTCCCTCTAGTGGTGATCAGGAAATCTCTTCTGTTACCTTTTCCCCCAACATTATTGAGATATAATTGCCATATAAAACTGATTCATTTAAGGTATACAATGTGTTGATTTGATACACTTATATGTTGAAAAATGATTACCACTATGCTGCTACTGCTAAGTCACTTCAGTCATATCCGACTCTGTGCAACCCCATAGACGGCAGCCCACCAGGCTCCCCCATCCCTGGGATTCTCCAGGCAAGAACACTGGAGTGGGTTGCCATTTCCTTCTCCAATGCATGAAAGTGAAAAGTGAAAGTGAAGTCGCTCAGTCGTGTCTGACTTTTAGCGACCCCATGGACTTCAGCCCACCAGGCTCCTCCATCCATGGGATTTTCCAGGCAAGAGTACTGGAGTGGGGTGCCATTGCCTTCTCTGGATTACCACTATAGCATTAGTTAATACCTCTATCACATCATATAATTGTCTTTTTTTCTTTCCTTTTATTTTTTTAGTGGTGAGAACATTTAAGCTCTACTCTATTGCCAATCCATTGATACACATATATTGAAAAATGATCAGCACCATATGATTAGCTAATGCCTCCATCCTGTGTTGTATTTGCCTTTTGTGTGTGTGTGTGTGGTGAGAACATTTAAGTTCTACTCTCTTGGCAATCCATGACCTTGGTTAATATCAGGAGCTTGTTTTCCCTAAAGTCCTGGCAGTGGGCTAGCTCTTCCCCTCGCAACCATCTCCAGAGACCTGGGAGTGGAGACTGTCCTGGTCACTCGTGCAGAGAATGGGTGTCCCAGCACAGGAGGGAGAGGGAGAAGGGGGATAAGAGACAGTCACTGTGAGAGTCTGTGGTTTCTTTTCTTTGGAGGACCTTGTGCATTGCCCTGAGAACTTCCCTATCCAGTTCTAGCTTAGTTCCATGGGGTCCCAACTATGCATTCCCTATAGACACAAAAACAAATTCAAAGCTTCTTTGATACACTCTGGTTTCTGAAAAGTAGGACTTCCCAGGTGGTTCTAGTGGTAAAGTAGTCACCTGTCAATGTAGGAGACACAAGAAATTGGGGTTTGATCCTGGGGTTGGGAAGATCCCCTAGAGTGGGAAATGGGAACCTGCTCCAGTATTCTTACCTGAAAAAGAGTTGAACATGACTGAGCATAGCATGAAGGAAAGTGAAAGGAAGGAAAGGAAAAAAAAACCACCAACAGAGGTGAGATTTTCAGAAGGTTTCATTTAGAGGTGAGTTGGATCCCTGGGGGAACAAAAAAGCTCTGATTTGTTGCATTTGTTGATTTCTGTGTTGTAAATATTTCTACCATAGCTGATTTCAGCATGATGTCAACTGGCTCCCAAAACTCTTCGAAATTTAACAATTAATTCTCATGAATCTGTACAAAAATACCCTCCTTATTCTACTCTTCATGTCGCAAGCAATAAGGTAAGAGGAAAGATACAAGTTTTCCTCTTGTTCTTTCTCCTAGCCACACCCTTGCCTTTTTAACTCTGTGAATAGTAGGGCGCGAAATGTATAGATCCTAGAGTCAGCAAATTTGTTTTATAAAGGCCCAGATACTAAATTAATATATTAGACTTTGCAGTCCACATTTGATTTTTGTCACATATTCTTCTTTTTTTATTTTTAAACAACTGTTCCTAGTTTTTTTCAAAGAATTATTCCTAACTAATGGGCAGTACAAAAAATAAAACATAGGCTGTTGGTTGGATAGGGCCTCTGGGTCTGTTGACCCCTGGAATAGATGATCAGATGATTAGAAATTTAAACTTCAGAAATTTGAAATTTATAATTTAAAATTTCTATATATACATAAATTGTGTGATACAAATTATATATACATATATATGTATGTGTGTGTTCAGTTCAGTTCAGTTCAGTTCAGTCGCTCAGTCATATCCAACTCTTTGTGAGCCCATGAATCCCAGCACGCCAGGCCTCCCTGTCCATCACCAACTCCTGGTGTTCACCCAACTCCTGAAGTTCACCCAAACTCATGTCCATCGAGTCGGTGATGCCATCCAGCCATCTCATCCTCTGTCATCCCCTTCTCCTGCCCCCAATACCTCCGAGCATCAGAGTCTTTTCCAATGAGTCAGCTCTTCACATGAGGTGGCCAAAGTATTGGAGTTTCAGCTTCAGCATCAGTCTCTCCAATGAACACCCAGGACTGATCTCCGTTAAGATGGACTGGTTGGATCTCCTTGCAGTCCAAGGGACTCTCAAGAGTCTTCTCCAACACCACAGTTCAAAAGCATCAATTCTTTGGCACTCAGCTTTCTTCACAGTCCAACTCTCACATCCATACCTGACCAATGGAAAAACCATAGCCTTGACTAGACGGACCTTTGTTGGCAAAGTAATGTCTCTGCTTTTGAATATGCTATCTAGGTTGGTCATAACTTTCCTGTGTATATATATATGTATAAATGGGCTTCCCTGGTGGCTCAGATGGTAAAGAATCCGCCTGCAATGTGGGAGACCTGGATTCAACCCTTAGGTTGGGAGGATCCCCTGGAGGAGGTCATGGAACCCACTCCAGTACTCTTGCCTGGAAAATCCCTATGGACAGAGGAGCCTGGTGGGCTACAGTCCATGGGGCCACAATGAGTCAGACACGATTGAGTGACTAAGCACATTTTATATATGTGTGTGTGTATATATATATATATATATATATATATATATTTTTTCAAAGGTAAAGCCCAGACTGAGTGAGGTTATCCTGAGCATCTCACCATAGGACCCAAGCTTTGGTCTCTGTTAGAAGAATAAGACCTCTCAGGGTTGGGGGTGGAGGAGGTGGGGACACCAAGGATGATCTCAGTGGTTACTAAGGAGAAACCTGATCTTAGGGCATCCTTTTCTTCCCTTCTTTCTTTTATAAAAAAGTTTTATTGAGATATAATTTATGTATTATAAAATACATCCATTTAAAGTACGCAGTTCAATTTTTTTTTAGTGTATTCATAGGATTGTGCAACAATTGCCACATTCTAATTTTAGAACATTTCAATCTCCTCTAAAATATATTCCCATACCATTACCAGTCAATAACCGTTCCCTCTGTACCTTCCAGCCCTTGGAAGCCACCAAGCTACTTTCTGTCTCTATGGATTTGCTTGTTCTGGACATTTCATATAAATGCAATGTTTGTCCTTTGTGAGTGGCTCCTCTCCTTTAGAACAATGTTTTCAAGGTTCATCCACATTACAGCGTGTATCAGTACTTTGTTTCTTTTTACTGTCAAGTAATAATGTCTTGTATGGATATACCACGTTTTGTTTACCCATTCATCAGTTGATAGATATCTGGGTTGTTTCTCATTTTTGGCTAATATGAGTAATACTGTTATGGAAAGTCATGTATACCTCTGTATATGAATTTATGTTTTCATTTCTCTTAGGTAGATATCTAGGAGTGGCATTATCATGTGATATGATAACTCTTATGTTTAGCATTTTGCAGAACTGCCACACTGGTTTTCAGAGGGGCTGCATCATTTTACATTCCCACCAGCATCATTTTACATTCCCACCAGCAGTATACAAGGGCTGTATATTCTCCACATTCTTACCAACACTTGTCTCTTTTTTTGATTATAGTCATTCTAATGATGTGAAGTGGTATCTTCTCATCATCGTTTTGATTTACATTTCCTTATTGACTAATGACGGAGAAGGCAATGGCACCCCACTGCAGTACTCTTGCCTGGAAAATCCCATGGACGGAGGAGCCTGGTAGGCTGCAGTCCACGGGGTCGCTAAGAGTCGGACACGACTGAGCGACTTCACTTTCACTTTTCACTTTCACGCATTAGAGAAGGAAATGGCAACCCATTCCAGTGTTCTTGCCTGGAGAATCCCAGGAACAGGGGAGCCTGGTGGGCTGCCGTCTATGGGGTCGCACAGAGTCGGACACGACTGAAGTGACTTAGCATAGCATAGCATTGACTAATGATGTTGGGCATCTTTTCATGTGCTTATTGGGCATTTATATATCCTCTTTGGAAAAATACATGTCTGCAAATATATTGTCCATTTTTATTTTTGTTTGTTTTCTTACTATATATATTTTATTGAAATATAGTTGAGTTACAGTGTTTCAGGTGCAGAGCAAGGTGACTTAGTTATACATATATGCATAGATTATTTTTCAGATTATTTTCCATTACAGGTTATTATAAGATATTGGATACCATGGAGAACTATTAAATGGAGTTCTTTGTCTTTTTATTATTGGTTCATAAGTTGTCTAAATACAAGCCCCTTGTCAGATAGATGACTTAAAAATATTTTCTCCCCTTATTTGGGTTGTCTTTTCACTTTTCTGATGGTTTAGCTTGCAGCACAGAAGTTTTGATATTTCGAAGAAGCACAATTTATCTATTTTTTTCTTTTATCACTTATGTAACAAATTCAAGTTCATTAAGATTTATTCTTATGTTTTCTGCTAAGTATTTTGTAATTGTAGCTTGCTTAGTTTAGGTCTAATCCATTATGAGTTAATTTTTGTGTACAGTGTGAGGAAGCTGTCCAGTTTTATTCTTTTGCATGTGATTGTTCAGTTGTTCCAGCATCATTTGTTGGAAAGGGTTGACTTGTTTTGGCATGCTTGCTGACATTAATTGACTATAATGTGGGATTTATTTCTTGACTCTCAGTTTTACTCCGTTGATCTATCCTAATGTCTTTTCTCATGCCAGTAGCGCATAGTCTTGATTCTGTGACTTTGCACTAAGTCTTTAAATTAGAAGACTCC
The DNA here is from genome assembly GCF_027580195.1 of Bos mutus. Lineage (NCBI taxonomy): Eukaryota > Metazoa > Chordata > Mammalia > Artiodactyla > Bovidae > Bos > Bos mutus. Next base: position 13,101,335 of record NC_091629.1, read on the forward strand.
AGCTTGCTGAGTCCTCCAGCTTGCTTCTTATTTTTCAAGATTGTTTTGGACATCTGGCCCTCTCAAATTTCCATATTAACTTTAAGATTTGTTTGTTAAATTCTGCTAAAAAAAAAAAAAAAGCCAGCTGGTATTTTGGTAAGGAATTGTTTTAAGTCTGTGGATCAGTTTGGAGAGTAATGCTATCTTAACAATATTAATGCTTCTGATATTCTTCTGATACATGAACATGGAATGGCTTTTTATTTACCGAGGTCTTCCTTTATATTTTCAATAATATTTTATAATTTTAAGAGTGTAAGTATTACATATTTTTTAAAAAAATTATTATTTAGCATTTCTTCCTTTCCTTCCTTCCTAAATGCTCTGTCTAGAACCTGCAGTACAAGGTCAAATTGAAGGGATGAGAGTGAGCATCCTTGTCTTGTCCTTGATCTTGGGGGGAAAGAATTCAGTCTTTCACCATCAAGTATAATGTTAGCTGTGAGTTTTATCAAAGGTGCCTTTTATCAGGTTGAGGAAGTTCCCATTTTCTTCTTGGTTGTTGAGTGTTTTTATCACAAAATGGTATTGGATTTTGTGAAACTCTTTTTCTATGTCTATTGTGCTATCACTCATTATTTCTGCTCTTTCCATTTTAGTTTTTTAATTTTATGAAACTCAAAAGTGGAGAAATGGAATAGAGTGTGGGTAGAAAAAAATGATTTTAGGCTGCTCATGGAGAGAAGGAATGGAGGAAGAGAGCAACAAGATGAAGTTTAACAGTAGAAAAAGAAGGATGGGGTTGGAAGGAACGTGACCACACTTTTGGTCCCTACCCCTAATTTTCTAGGTGGACACACAGACTTGGAAACACTGGGTGACTTCCTTCTCACATAGCCTGGAATGGCAGTGCCAGTACACAGGCAGACCTGCCCACTTCCCTTTTAGGGCTCTTTCCACTGGTCAGCACCATTCCTCAAGCTAAACTCTGAAGGATAAGGAGTAGTCAATCAGATTTAAAAAATGAGAGGGAGGAGGTTTCTGGTAGAGGATCTTGATATATAGAGGCCTTGGGGCAGGAGAGAGCCAGTATGGAGACTTCCAAGATGGCGGCTCTGGTTGGAGCCCTGAGTGAGAAGAAGGTGAAAACTGAGAGGGAACAGTTGGGTGAGGGCTTCATCATAGAGTCCTGTGGGCTGGTACTGAGTGTGGATTTATTCCAAGTACAATGTGGACAGTTTTAAGGCGGGAGGAGCAACTTGAAAAGATTTTATGTATTGTGAAGATGACTTGCTGCATTGTGGAGAGATTAAGTGTGGCCTGTGCTGAGGTGGAGAGTCCAGGTATGACCCTGCAGAAGGTGAGATGGGTGAGGAGAAGTGGGCAGACTAGAGATTTGGTTTGGAGTTAGAATCCACAGGACTTTAAAGCATTGGTAGGAATTCCAAGAGGAAGTTGGGTGTGTTTAGACTCAAGAAAGGGGGCTGTGTGGATCCCCTCCTAGGAAGCTGGGTTACTCTGGAAGCAGATGTATTAAGAAGTGCAAGGTTTTGGTTAAGGTGTTCCTGACTTGCTCTCTAGGTGTTTTGACCAGACGTTGCCTCACCCACCAGCAATGGGTGAAAATTTGTGGAGGAAAAGAAACTTCCTTCTACCTGAAATGCCCTTTCTTGTTTCCTGATGGACATTGTTGCTGTTGTTGCTCAGTTGTGTCTGACTCTTTGTGAACCCATGGACTGAAGCACGCCAGGCTTCCCTTCTCTATCACCACCTCCCGGAGCTTGCTCAAACTCATGTCCATCGAGTCAGTGATGCCATCCAACCATCTCATCCTCTGTCGTCCCCTTCTCCTCCTGCCCCAAATCCCTCCCAGCATCAGAGTCTTTTCCAATGAGTCAACTCTTCGCATCAGATGGCCACAGTACTGGAGTTTCAGCTTCAGCATCAGTCCTTCCAGTGAATATTCAGGACTGATTGCCTTTAAGATTGACTGGTTAGATCTTCTTGCAGTCCAAGGCACTCTCAAGAGTCTTCTTCAACACCACAGTTCAAAAGCATCAATTCTTTGGTGCTCAGCTTTCTTTAAAGTCCAGCTCTTACATCCATACATGACTACTGGAAAAACCATAGCCTTGACTAGATGGACCTTTGTTGGCAAAGTAATGTCTCTGCTTTTTAATATACTGTCCAGGTTTGTCATAGCTTTTCTTCCAAGGAGCAAGCGTCTTTTAATTTCATGGCTGCAGTCACCATCTGCAGCGATTTTGGAGCCCAAGAAAATAAAGTCTGTCACTGTTTCCATTGTTTCTCCATCTATTTGCCATAAAGTGATGGGACTGTGCCATGATCTTAGTTTTTTGAATGTTGAGTTTTAAGCCAGCTTTTTCACTCTCCTCTTCACTTTCATCAAGAGGCTCTTCAGTTCCTCTTTGCTTTATATTTACATGTTCTTCAAAGCCGGTCTCAAATGTTACCTCTTTTGTGAAACTTTCAAGTTCTTTATTTCAGACACTGACATAGCATTTATTATGTCTCTCTAGCCTTTATTACTAGGTAACCCTTATTCTGCCTCAATTCTGTGTTGAGCACATGATGATAGGAAGCACAGAGAAGTTAAGTCACAAAGGGTTCCAGTGTCCCTGCTTGGCCACTGTGCTATGCTGCCTTTTGCTGGGAGCTCTCTAAACAGAATGCCTGACTCCTTCTCTTGCTTCCCATGACCTCTGTTGTAGCTCTTTTTATATTGTGCAAAGAGTGAAATGAATGTTTCTCTTCTCTGGCAAAGAGGGAGCATATTGAAGACAGGGACCGCATGTTGTTCATTTTCATATCTCTGGTGCTGGGTGCATGATAGATACAGAATAAGTGAGTGAAGGAAAGAACGAACATGAATGAATGAATGAATGACTGGACAAGGGACTAAGAAAATGAACTGGTAGAAGTGGGATGGAGCTTTCTGTCACCTTATGCAGGCAGCACTTTTTCTAGGCCAGAGAGTCGGTGAAATGCATTATAATTCAGGCCAGTGAAATTTCTAGCTTTGCCATCATATGATTTAAAAATTTCCATTAATCTTTCAATGTGTTCTAAGCAAATAATACTTTTCTGAGTTAAACAGATGATGAAGCTCCTGCACTGGCAGGTATTATGTTCTTTAAACACAGTTGCTTGGTTGTCACCAAGGACATTTCTGCATCTGATATTGATTTAAATATTCAATTATGAATGTGATGAAGACAGCTTTATTTATAGCTAATGAGGATTGTATTGGCTGAAGAAACCAGCTCTGAGAACAATATGGTGTATTCTTGTTAATCTGATGTGGGTAGACTAGCTTAATCGGCATTCACAAGGCTTTTTGTTCTGCGCTGATACGAAATTGAAAAATATTGGGTGCTTTGATTTTACTGTATTTTAGTGTCAAGTAGTGAGGGTATTTGTGAAAAATTCATTATGTTTTGCAGATGATTCAAGTCCTGTTGAACTTTTACTTAAATATATATTTACACAGCTATGCCTTGACTTTTAAACATTTGTTGTATAAGATTCAAATTGCAGAATATATCTAATACAAAATCCGTTACAGAAGAACCGTCAGGTAGTTCATCAGATGTCTGTGGAGTAGGTGTAATGAGTCTAGGGGGCTGGGTCACCATCCACTCTTCTTATTCTCAAAGGTTCTGATCAATAAAGCAAACCAACCAAGCAAGATTGCTAGCCAGATGGAGAATACAGTGATTTCGCTTGTCTATAGAATCTTCCGTGCAGAGTTTTGTGAAACCTATATTAAAATATATGCTTTAGGCTTATGCAAAGTGGAACTTTTACTCCTACTCTTTATCTAGGATTGGGCCCCACAAACTCAGGTATGCTTGCACAGGGAGAGAGGAACCAGACTCCAATACCCCCTGCTTGAATATGGATAAGGCTGGAGGCAGCTTCCAGAAAGTGTCATAAGCAGAATAATGGCCACCCTCCCCCAAACTGTCTGCATCCTAATTCCCCAAAATGGTGACTGTTTTTAATGTTGTGTTGCTATAAGCCACTCCATCTGTGACATTTGTTATAGCAGCAGTAGGAAACAAATACAGAAGGTTTGGGGACCTGTTCAGATGTGTTTGCCAATAGGAAACAAGAAACAAAGAGCCCTCTGGGTCCCATCCCAGAAAATGAAAGATGAAGTAGGTCTATCTGCTAGTAAACCATTGTCCAGTTAGTGGCAAACGTCAGCAGACCAACCAACCATCCCTTCTCTTCTAGAAAAGAGTGAGTGAGGGAAAAGAGAAGCTGAGTAAGGAGTCTCAGTGGGGAGAAGTTTAATGCCAAGGATCAGAGACCTACATAGCCTTGGGGAGGTAAGAGAGACAAGCACAGGGTGACCAGCCTTAGGAACTCCAGAAGCAGGAGTCTCAGAAAGGCGCTATGTCTATAGGACATTCCTTGCTTCTGCTGTCTGCCTGATACCTGTGAGCCTGCCTGCAGCCACCATCAAAACAAAACAAACTTTCTGTACATTTCCTGAGTTATTATATAAACTGTGAAAGCCCCCTACCAAATGGAAGATGTTAACTACTTAATGACCATGAGCACACAGCACCCCAGGGCTCCTGGAGCCTAAGGACTGATAATGTTAACTTCTGTGATAATGCCCTATTCCCTCACCATCAGTCAGTCAGAGAATGGTGCATGAGCTGAGCACATACCCTTCAATCTCCTCCCTTTCCTGGCTTTTCAAAGTGCTTTGCTGAAACCCTTTGGGGAGCTTGAGTTTTTTGGGCCATGAGCCACCCAGGCTTCTTGCATGGCCCTACAATTCCTTTCTCTGCTCAAAAACAAGCAAACGGAAAACTCACTTCCAAATCTCACAGGAGGCCCTCTCACTGCTGAACTCTCAGAGGAACTCTGCAGGCAAGGGGGAAATGTAGTTTCAGGACCTTGCATGGGGTGAAGTATACAGGGTATCGGCAATGTCTGGCACAGAGGGTGAAGAGGAAACAGTGGCACAAATTTGCTTCTCACTAGTTTGACGGAAGAACATGGGAAGAGGAGCACACACGTTTTTCCCTATGACCCCTGGTCCCTTTGTTCTCTTGACCTTGGGATTGTAGCCTCCCTTATGGGCCCAGTCAGTGAACACACTGGCAGACTCTTTAAGAGACTGCATAGGTGTGCAGTGAAGTTGGTGCTCAAGAGATCAGAGATGGATGTGGAACTGAATATTAATGGATAAGTTTGAAATGATTGAGTTATTATTTAACTACAATTTACCAGATATCTATTTTGAACCACCATTATTTCAAGGACATTTTTCTTTGAAGCTTTTAACAAATAATCTAAGCCAAATTAATATTCATTGCAAATGTCAGAAACAGTTGAATTTTATTTTCATAGGGCCTTTGAACTTCTGTGTTTACTGAGAGAGATAAAATGTTATCATGCTGTGATTTCTACTTTTTAAAATTTGATAAAGTTGTGCAGGTAATTGTTATCTAATTATTAATAGTTATAAATACCATTTAATTAAATAATGCAGGAATAAACTCAGCATGCCTCATTTCTTATTGCTCTCAATCAAGAGTTTGCAGAAGATTTTCATGTTACCTGTTAGTTCAGTCTTTAATTACCTCTTGCTGCTGCTGCTGCTGCTAAGTTGCTTCAGTCGTGTCCGACTCTGTGCGACCCCAGAGACGGCAGCCCACCAGGCTCCCCCGTCCCTGGGATTCTCCAGGCAAGAATACTGGAGTGGGTTGCCATTTCCTTCTCCAGTGCGTGAAAGTGAAAAGTGAAAGTGAAGTCTCTCAGTCGTGTCCGACTCTTTGCGACCCCATGGACTGCAGTGCACCAGGCTCCTCCATCCATGGGATTTTCCAGGCAAGAGTACTGGAGTGGGGTGCCATTGCCTTCTCCGTAATTGCCTCTTAGGAGTACAAAATTGCTTCAGTTCTGCTAAAAGCAGAAAAGAGGTTGGAGTGGTTAGGGTGGCATGTGGTAGCCAGGTATTTGGGTCTGTGTGTAATCTCAGATTATGAAGGTGGAGAACAGCCAAAGTTAACAACAGGGGGTCAGTAGGTATCTCTGTAAATTGAGTGAAGAGGGAGTCAGAAAAAGCCAAAGTTTCTAACCATGAGCTAAGAGTTTGAAAAATAGTGAGAGAGGGATGTGTCATGGATTAATTGAGGCAGCATAGAAGTTGAGAGCAAGTTGCTAGAGCATCACTGAATGTTTGAGCAGTTTGAACAGCTTTGGGCTGTTCTAGTACCTGGGGAGACTTTTATTTTTGTTGGCTGCACCATGGGACATGTGGGAGCCTAGTTCCCCAACCAGGGATCAAACCTGCACCCCCTGCATTGGAAGTGCAGAGTCTTAACCACTGGACCACCAAGGAAGTCCCCTGAGGTGGCGTTTGTGAGCCCATCCAGGACACGTTCTGGTTCATAAACCTGTGTTCATTTGGCTCTTTGCCTCGAGGTTATCATGCTGAGTATTTCTCAGTTTCTAAGACCTCAAGGTCAATATCAAGAGCTGTTGGTTTCTGTTTATAGTCACTAATCATTTCAGCATTATTTTATCATTTGCAATTTTGTTTTTGTCCTTTTAACAGATTAGTCTGACTCCTGTCCAGGCAGATTACCATGGAACAGAATGTATGTTTAAATACTTGTTGTTGTTTTTCAGTTGCTAAGTCATGTCCAACTCTTTGCGACCCCATGAACTGCAGGTCTAAATACTGTTCTTCTGTAAAAATGCATCAGTTAGCAAGCATTTTAAAGTCCTCTGCATGTTTGCCAGCCTCATAGAAATGACAGTTTCAATTGTAGTGACCACTGTGCAGATCATATTTTCAGTTAATATTTTGCACTTATGTGGTCCTCTTGCTTTTTTTTTTTTCTTTTTCTTTTTTGGCTGGACTACCCAGCTTGCTGGGATCTTAGTTCCTGGACCAGGAACTAAGCCAGGGATTGACCAGGGATTGAGCCCGGACTCAGCAGTGAAAGCACTGAGTCTTACCCACTGGACCACTGGGGAAGTCCCTATACATTCCCATTTTTAAGGTTCTGTCTGATTTCTCTCTATCTAGTAATCTGTGTTGATTTGCATGGTGATATTATTATCATTGTTATTATTAGTAGTTATTCTTTCACAAGACACCCACTAGAACTCTTTAGTATTTCTCATAAAGTTTGGCTTTAATCCCCACTAGACTATGTGATATGTGATGTGATTCTGGAGTTGAAGACATTCTAAAAACTAGTCAATTTAGTTTACTCTATTCCTCAGCAAAATTAGTGCTTCATAGTCTCCTATTTCTGGGTACCTCTAGGCAATTTTCTTTGTATCCTTGACTTCAAACCCACTCTCAAATCTATTCAGCTCAGAACTCCCTTCTGGAGTTCAGCTTGGTGCTCTGTGTTGATCTCAAGGGGTGGGATGGGGTATGGGGTGGCAGGGAGGCTCAAGAGGGAGGGGATATATGTATTCTTATAGTTGATTCATGTTGTTCTACAGCAGAAACTAACACAACTTTGTAAAGCAATTATCCTTCAATTTAAAAGCTATCCTATGGAAAATCATTATAGAGAAGAATATTAAGAAAAGAATGTATATATATATGTGTGTAACAAAATCACTTTGCTGTACAACAGGAATTAAGAACACTGTAAATCAACTATACTTCAATAAAAAAAAAAAGAGGAATTCCTTCTGAATGCAGACTCACATCTATGCTGATTTTTAGGTACCTGGCCCTGCTGTTTCACGGGCTTCCCGTATGGTGCTAGTGGTAAGGAACCTCCTTACCAGTGCAGGAAACCTAAGAGATGGAGGTTCGATTCCTGGGTCAGGGAAAATCCCCTGGAGGACAGTATGGCAACCTATTCCAGTATTCTTGCCTGGAGAATCCCATGGACAGAGGAGCCTGGCAGCTACAGTCCATAGGATTGCAAAGAGTTGGACACAACTGAAGCAACTTAGCATAGCACAGCACAGCACCAGTTGTTTCATAGACATCTCACGCTTAATCGGAACAGTCAGAAATCATCACTTCTCCAGATCTGCTCCCCTTTCTATATTTCCTAACTCAGAGATTGTCCCAAGGTGTCTGAACTTATCTTTGATGTCTTCTTTAACTTCACCTCCATATGCAATTAGTTGCTAAGACCTGTCACTTCAGGATTGGGTGGTCCCTCTTACCCAATAGCTTTTATTGCCTATGCTCCGCAGCACTAGGTACCCACTTTGATTATAACAGTTATTTTTTGTATTACAACTGCTATTTGCATTACTGTCTCTCCCTTTTGATGGTGGAGGAGAGAGACTTTTCATTTTATCCCTTTGGTTGTTGGTTTTTGTTTAATGTCTTAAGTCCTGTCCAGCTCTTCTGAAACTCCATGGACTGTAGCCTGCCAGGCCTTTTTGTCCATGGTATTTCCCGGGCAAGAATACTGGAGTAGGTGCCATTTCCTTCTCCAGGGGCTCTTTTCAACACAGGGATGGAACCCTCGTCTCCTTCATTGGCAGGTGGGTTCTTTACCACTGAGTCACCAGTGAAGCCCCATCCCTTTGGTGGCTAGCCTCATATTTGTTAAGTCAGTGAAGTGAGTGAAAGAGTAACTAAATTGGATGAAAGTACTGTGACCAGATTTTGTCTGTATTACTTCCTAAATAAGTTATTTTGTTGAGACTGCCACTCCCATTTTATCTTTTCTTTTTTGGTTGGAGGAGGTGAGTGCCATGTCTTCTTACTCTGCCATCTTGATCCCCTTCCTATAGGTCCCCAAATTTCTTGATACAATCACTATTAAAGGGTCTGTTTTTAAAAAACTGATTATTTTTCCAAAATAATTAACCACTGTTTCAAAATGTTCATTTGAAAAATAGGAGGCTTAGACTCTTATTTTGTTTCTTTTAAATTCTATGACTCAGTAGCTTTTAAATTTTTATTATTTTTATAAAAAAACAGTGATTTCATAACAAGGAGATTCTTATTTTATCTTCTTTACTCTTGAAGAAGTAAAGTGTTACTCTTGAGTGTTATGTGACTGAATGATAAAAGTTGTATCAATTTTAGAGTTTCTTCATTTTAGCTGTAAGAATTTACATTTATTTTCTGACTAACAACATGAAGTTTCAAATATATACCAGAGAGATTTAAAATGAGCATTAAACAGATGACTAACATGTAACTTTGGGAGTCTCAATGTCAAAACATATATTCACTTTGTCTCATCTACAAGTATTATCTTCTTAAAAATAAGGTAGAACTGATTCCAAAGAAGTAGTCACGTTACCCAAATTTCAACAATTAAACTTGCCTGTGGAAGAAAAAGGCAAAGCTTATATGACCCCTTAACTTTTACAACACTTCATTTAAAGGATTAATGTCATTACTCAGTCTACCTAAATGACCTTTGAAAGTCAGGATCTTTACCAAAGAAAGGGCTTTGTTTTAAAGGGGAGCACTTTGCCCCAATTTTCAAGTTAATGTTTGCATTTTGGCCTTATTAATGGTGATAAGAAAGCAGAAACTGTGACACAAAAGATACAAATGTGTTTCAATTTTGAAAGACATTATTGTTCTTTTTATGCCTTAAATAAGCTTTTATGGAAGCATTCTGACTAATGCTGAATATAGGGAACTTATGCTCATATCTCCATTAGATGAGAATATGTCAATAAAATATATGAACATAGTAGACTCTGTGCACACAAAATGAAACAGAATATGCTCAGGGCATTTGGAAAGCTTCTCCTTATGAAATGGATGAGCAATACCTTTCTTTAAATCCATCCGAAATAAAACTCTGATTTACAGTATAGGGCTTAGTTTGGGATCATTGAATCCCCTTGGTTTGGATTCTTATGCATACATTTAGTAGCAGTTCCAAATAGGTAAGGTCATTTTGTGCTAAGTGCTCCTTGTGCTAAATCAACGCAATATGGAAAAACTTCAGATTATAAATTAAAGATTCATCAATATATACAGTCAGGCTTTTCTTGCCATTACAGGGTGAACCTGCTTTGTCTTTCCCTGAATACAATGAAAGTGGTTGGACCGTCCCAAGTGTTACATGTATCACAACTTCTCCATCTGCAGATGCTCCCCACTCACCCCTCCAGTCTGGTCCAGTATTGAACACACAGAAGACTCTGTGATTTGATGCTGTAAGTCAATGCAGAAAGCTGATCTAGTTTATTAGGAGCAGCTTTTTAAGTCTGCATCTATTGTATAAAATTTGTTTGTATGCACATAACAACAAAGGAACATTTATTTGACTAAACTTATAAAGTGAAGTGAAGTGAAAGTCGCTCAGTCATGTCTGACTCTTTGCGACCCCATGGACTTATCCAGTCCATGGTATTCTCCAGGCCAGTATAATGGAGTGAGTAACCTTTCCCTTCTCTAGTGGATCTTCCTGACCCGGGGAAGAACAGGGGTCTCCTGCATTGTAGTCAGATTCTTTATCAACTAAGTTACCAGGGAAACCCAAGTTTTCTTTATTTTTAAAAAAATTTTGGCCACACCATGTGGCACATGGGATCTTAGTTTCCTAAGCAGGGGTTTAACCCAAAACCCCTGTCCCCAGCATTGGAAAGCAGAGTCTTAACCATTGGACTGCCAGGGAAGCCCCTAAAAGTCCTTTTTTTAAAGACAAGCAGATTGTGAATGATAAACTTATAAAGTAGATCCCAGTTTACTACAAAATATTTTTATCTTTGACATCATCCATAATTCTTTCAGGTCTTAATATTTCATTTTTCTCACATTTTTAACTTCTTATATATAAGAAGTATGTACACATTTGTGTGTATTTATTTGTCATCATGCATGTCTCTGCATAGTGTATGTACATGTTTTACTAATCTTAAAACAACCATATTCACAAACATACATTGTTATTGTTCAGTAGCTAAGTCATGTCTGACTCTTTGCTAACCCAGGGACTGCAGCACACCAGTCTTCTCTGTCCTTCGCTATCTCCCAGAGTTTGCTCAAACTCATGTCCATTGAGTCGGTGATGTCATCCAACCATCTCATCCTCCGTCACCCCTTCTCCTTCTGCCTTCAGTCTTTGCCAGCATCAGGGTCTTTTCCAGTGAGTCAGCTCTTCACATCAAGTGGTCAAAGTATTGGAGCTTCACCTTCAGCATCAGTCCTTCCAATGAATATTCAGGGTTGATTTCCTTTAGGATTGACTGGTTTGATCTCCTTGCTGTCCAAGGGGCTCTCAAGAGCCTTCTCCAGCACCACAGTTCAAAAACATCAATTCTTTGGTTCTCAGCCTTCATGACAAACATACATTAAACAACCAAATAAACAAAACCATACACATAAACTAAATTCTCCTTCGATACTAAACCTCATATCTAGTGTTCCCCTTGTCCTCACAACCTGTCTTTTAGAAGCATTGCCTGCACTGGTTATCTTTACTTTTTCACCTCATCTTCACTGCTAGGTTGGTAAACTTAAAATGCGTGTTGCTGCTGCTACTGCTAAGTCACGTCAGTCGTGTCCGACTCTGTGCGACCCCATAGACGGCAGCCCACCAGGCTCCTCCGTCTCTGGGATTCTCCAGGCAAGAACACTGGAGTGGGTTGCCATTTCCTTCTCCAATGCATGAAAGTGAAAAGTGAAAGTGAAGTCGCTTAGTCGTGTCCGACTCTTAGTGACCCCATGGACTGCAGCCTACCAGGCTCCTCCATCCATGGGAGTTTCCAGGCAAGAGTACTGGAGTGGGTCGCCAGTGCCTTCTCCGAAAATGCATGTTATTGTTAAAAAATACTTAGTTACCTCTGCTGGTTCATTATAAAATAAAGTTTCTTGACTTATGCATATGTAAACATTTGTTCTAAATTAAGCTTATGGGAGGACACAGTAGCTAATAAGAGTTGATTTTAATTGGGCCTTTACTATGGTCCAGGAAGTGTACTAAACTCTTTACATGAATTATGTAAGTTATGTTCCACAACCTCATGAGGAGGTAAGAAGTTTGTCCAGTGATAACTAAGGAAAATGAAGTATGTAAGTTGTGCCTATGGTCTTAAGCATGATAATACAGGTCATCCTCAGATCACCCCAACTTTTTGAATAATTATGGATTTCTGCAAACGTGACACCTAAGACTAGAATCCTAGAAAAAGAGGTCCACTTGGGAGTGGGATGTCTAAAGAGGCCGATTTCTTTATTCTTCAGTTCAGTTCAGTTGCTCAGTCGTGTCCGACTCTTTTTGACCCCATGAATCGCAGCTCGCCAGGCCTCCCTGTCCATCACCTATTCCCGGAGTTCACTCAGACTCACGTCCATCGAGTCAGTGATGCCATCCAGCCATCTCATCCTCTGTTGTCCCCCTCTCCTCCTGCCCCCAATCCCTCCCAGCATCAGAGTCTTTTCCAATGAGTCAACTCTTCGCATAAGGTGGCCAAAGTACTGGAGTTTCAGCTTTATCATCATTCCTTCCAAAGAAATCCCAGGGCTGATCTCCTTCAGAATGGACTGGTTGGATCTCCTTGTAGCCCAAGGGACTCTCAAGAGTCTTCTCCAACACCACAGTTCAAAAGCATCAATTCTTCGGTGCTCAGCTTTCTTCACAGTCCAACTCTCACATCCATACATGACCACTGGAAAAACCATAGCCTTGACTAGACGAACCTTTGGTGGCAAAGTAATGTCTCTGCTTTTAAATATGCTATCTAGGTTGGTCATAACTTTCCTTCCAAGGAGTAAGCGTCTTTTAATTTCATGGCTGCAGTCACCATCTGCAGTGATTTTGGAGCCCCCCCAAAATAAAGTCTAACACTGTTTCCACTGTTTCCCCATCTATTTGTCATGAAGTGATGGGACTGGATGCCATGATCTTCATTTTCCAAATGTTGAGCTTTAAGCCAACTTTTTCACTCTCCTCTTTCACTTTCATCAAGAGGCTTTTGAGTTCCTCTTCACTTTCTGCCATAAGGGTGGTGTCATCTGCATATCTGAAGTTATTGATATTTCTCCCAGCAATCTTGATTCCAGCTTGTGTTTCTTCCAGCCCAGCGTTTCTCATGATGTTCTCTGCATATACGTTAAATAAGCAGGGTGACAATATGCAGCCTTGACGTACTTCTTTTCCTATTTGGAACCAGTCTGTTGTTCCATGTCCAGTTCTAACTGTTGCTTCCTGACCTGCATACAAATTTCTCAAGAGGCAGATCAAGTGGTCTGGTATTCCCATCTCTTTCAGAATTTTCCACAGTTTATTGCTATCCACACAGTCAAAGGCTTTGGCATAGTCAATAAAGCAGAAATAGATGTTTTTCTGGAGCTCTTCTTGCTTTTTCAATGATCCAGCAGATGTTGGCAATTTGATCTGGTTCCTCTGCCTTTTCTAAAACCAGCTTGAACATCCAGAAATTCATGGTTCACATATTGCTGAAGCCTGTCTTAGAGAATTTTGAGCATTACTTTACTAGCGTATGAGATGAGTGCAATTGTGCGGTAGTTTGAGCATTCTTTGGCATTGCCTTTCTTTGGAATTGAAATGAAAACTGACCTTTTCCAGGCCTCTGGCCACTGCTGAGTTTTCCAAATTTGCTGGCATATTGAGTGCAGCACTTTCACAGCATCATCTTTCAGGATTTGAAATAGCTCAACTGGAATTCCATCACTTCCACTAGCTTTGTTCGTAGTGATGCTTTCTAAGGCCTACTTGACTTCACATTCCAGGATGTCTGGCTCTAGGTCAGTGATCACACCATCGTGATTATCTGGGTCATGAAGATCTTTTTTGTACAGTTCTTCTGTGTATTCTTGCCACCTCTTCTTAATATCTTCTGCTTTTGTTAGGTCCATACCATTTCTGTCCTTTATCGAGCCCATCTTTGCATGAAATGTTCCCTTGGTATCCCTAATTTTCTTGAAGAGATCCCTAGTCTTTCCCATTCTGTTGTTTTCCTCTGTTTCTTTGCATTGATCACCGAGGAAGGCTTTCTTATCTCTTATTGCTATTCTTTGGAACTCTGCATTCAGATGCTTATATCTTTCCTTTGCTCCTTTGCTCCTTTGCTTTTCACTTCTCTTCTTTTCACAGCTATTTGTAAGGCCTCCTCAGGTAGCCATTTTGCTTTTTTGCATTTCTTTTCCATGGGGATGGTCTTGATCCCTGTCTCCTGTACAATGTCACGAACCTCATTCCATAGTTCATCAGGCTCTATCTATCAGATCTAGGCCCTTAAATCTATTTCTCACTTCCACTGTATAATCATAAGGGACTTGATTTAGGTCGTACCTGTATGGTCTAGTGGTTTTCCCTACTTTCTTCAATTTAAGTCTGAATTTGGCAATAAGGAGTTCATGATCTGAGCCACAGTTGGCTCCTGGTCTTGTTTTTGCTGACTGTATAGAGCTTCTCCATATTTGGCTGCAAAGAATATAATCAGTCTGATTTCGGTTTTGACCATCAGGTGATGTCCACATGTAGAGTCTTCTCTTGTGTTGTTGGAAGAGGGTGTTTGTTATGATCAGTGCATTTTCTTGGCAAAACTCTATTAGTCTTTGCCCTGCTTTATTCCGTATTCCAAGGCCAAATTTGCCTGTTACTCCAGGTGTTTCTTGACTTCTTACTTTTGCATTCCAGTCCCCTATAACGAAAAGGACATCTTTTTTGGGTGTTAGTTCTAAAAGGTCTTGTAGGTCTTCATAGAACTGTTCAACTTCAGCTTCTTCAGTGTTACTGGTTGGGGCATAGACATAGATTACTGTGATATTGAATGGTTTGCCTTGGAAATGAACAGAGATCATTCTGTCATTTTTGAGATTGCATCCAAGTACTGCATTTCAGACTCTTTTGTTGACCATGATGGCCACTCCATTTCTTCTGAGGGATTCCTGCCCACAGTAGTAGATATAATGGTCATCTGAGTTAAATTCACCCATTCCAGTCCGTTTCAGTTTGCTGATTCCTAGAATGTCAACACTCACTCTTGCCATCTCCTGTTTGACCACTTCCAATTTGCCTTGATTCATGGACCTGACATTCCAGGTTCCTATGTAATATTGCTCTTTATAGCATTGGACCTTGCTTCTATCACCAGTCACATCCACAGCTGGGTATTCTTTTTGCTTTGGCTCCATCCCTTCATTCTTTCTGGAGTTATTTCTCCACTGATCTCCAGTAGCATATTGGGCCCCTACTGACCTGGGGAGTTCCTCTTTCAGTATCCTATCATTTTGCCTTTTCAGACTGTTCATGCGGTTCTCAAGGCAAGAATACTTAAGTGTTTTGCCATTCCCTTCTCCAGTGGACCACATTCTGTCAGATCTCTCCACCATGACCCACCCATCTTGGGTTGCCCCACAGGCATGGCTTAGTTTCATTGAGTTAGATAAGGCTGTGGTCCTAGTGTGATTAGATTGACTAGTTTTCTGTGAGTATGGTTTCAGTGTGTCTGCCCTCTGATGCCCTCTTGCAACACCTCCCGTCTTACTTGGGTTTCTCTTACCTTGGGCGTGGCGTATCTCTTCACAGCTACTCCAGCAAAGTGCAGCCGCTGCTCCTTACCTTGAACGAGGGGTATCTCCTCACCGCCGCCCTTCCTAACCTTCAACTTGGGCTAGCTCCTCTAGGCCCTCTTGCCCCCGCACAGCCACGGCTCCTTGGACATGGGGTTGGTCCTCCCTCTTTATTCTTACATGGTTGCTAATAGATTTTAAGTCAGAGGAAAGATACAAAGTAGAAATAGGGATAAGAGAAAAAGAAAAAGAACCTATGATGAGATTAGTATATAAAACATATGCTATGAACTCTTCTACCCTTGGAGATGTGAATCAGAAAATCAGATCGGGTTCTGAGCTCACTTGCAGCCAATGCAGAGATAAATACGTCATCACTGATGTCATTCACTCTGTTTACAATCTGAAAACAAAACAGCTGTTCAGGAAAAGTGCAGCTTATTCTGATAATGAGATCCAGACCTTCATAGCAATGATCACAGTGAATTACATATAAATCCCCTTAAATTATGTGTTTCTTCTCAAAAAAATTTTCACATAGGTTTTCTGACTTTCTGGAGCTGTGTTTTAGTGTCTAAAGCCATTATGATCAGGCTTTTTTATTGGTTATCCTAAATCTCCAAGCCAGGCTTCAGCAATGCATGAACTGTGAAATTCCAGATGTTCAAGCTGGTTTTAGAAAAGGCAGAGGAACCAGAGATCAAATTGCCAACATCTGCTGTATCATCGAAAAAGCAAGAGAGTTCCAGAAAAACATCTGTTTCTGCTTTATTGACTATGCCAAAGCCTTTGACTGTGTGGATAGCAATAAACTGTGGAAAATTCTGAAAGAGATGGGAATACCAGACCACTTGACCTGCCTCTTGAGAAACCTATATTCAGGTCGGGAAGCAATAGTTAGAACTGGACGTGGAACCACAGACTGGCTCCAAATCAGAAAAGGAGTACGTCGAGGCTGTATGTTGTCACCCTGCTTATTTAAATTATATGCAGAGTACATCATGAGAAATGCTGGGCTGGAAGAAGCACAAACTGGAATCAAGATTGCTGGGAGAAATATCAATAACTTCAGATATGCAGATGACACCACCCTTATGGCAGAAAGTGAAGAGGAACTCAAAAGCCTCTTGATGAAAGTGAAAGAGGAGAGTGAAAAAGTTGGCTTAAAGCTCAACATTCAGAAAACGAAGATCATGACATCTGGTCCCATCACTTCATGACAAATAGATGGGGAAACAGTGGAAACAGTGTTAGACTTTATTTTGGGGGGCTCCAGAATCACTGCAGATGGTGATTGCAGCCATGAAATTAAAAGACGCCTACTCCTTGGAAGCAAAGTTATGACCAACCTAGATAGCATATTCAAAAGCAGAGACATTACTTTGCCACCAAAGGTTCGTCTAGTCAAGGCTATGGTTTTTCCAGTGGTCATGTATGGATGTGAGAGTTGGACTGTGAAGAAAGCTGAGCACCAAAGAATTGATGCTTTTGAACCATGGTGTTGGAGAAGACTCTTGAGAGTCCCTTGGGCTACAAGGAGATCCAACCAGTCCATTCTAAAGGAGATCAGTCCTGGATGTTCTTTGGAAGGACTGATGCTAAAGCTGAAACTCCAGTACTTTGGCCACCTCATGCGAAGAGTTGACTCATTGGAAAAGACTCTTGACGCTGGGAGGGATTGGGGGCAGGAGGAGAAGGGGATGACAGAGGATGAGATGGCTGGATGGCATCACGGACTCGATGGATGTGAGTCTGGGTGAACTCTGGGAATAGGTGATGTACAGGGAGGCATGGCATGCTGCGATTCATGGGGTCGCAAAGAGTCGGACACGACTGAGTGACTGAACTGAACTGAACTGAAATCCCGTTTCTTTCCATGTTAGCCTACCATTGAATGATTCAGTAGGGGCAGAATAAATATGAGTTTCTTCTCTGTTCCCACCTTATATACCTAATACAAAGTGTGGTGCCAGGAGTTAAAATCATTGACTGCCTCTGGTATGGCCCTTCATCTGTTAAATATCTTAGGCCTCTTAAGAACAGTTTTATTTCTCATTTTTCTTTTTCAAACTATTTAAATGTGGTTTACAAGATAGCAGAAATATTCCTAAGAGTCATTTATTTTTTGTGTCATGGGGAAATGTTTTATGATTCAGGATTTGTCCCAACTCTTTTTTCCATGTTTAAATAATTTTTTACTTGCTTTATTATTCATCATAAGCTTAAAACAGTTTTTAAATTGCATTATTTTAGTTACTGATAAACCCTTTATCTGGAGAGAAGAGTATGTGGGTGGAAGAGCATCAAGACTGGTCTCATCTGAAATAAATTTATAGAGATGGAAGTTCCTATCTATACTTTTTTTTTTTTTTAACCAAAATCTGTTTAGTGAAAGAAGATAAATGATAGGGTTTCTTTTTGTTAAAAAGAATTTTGTTCTTTACAGTATTTTATTATAGCAATCTCAAGGTCTGCCTAGATGAGGTAATTATTTAATAGTTTTGGAGCCTAGAGAAAAATATATCAGTAGCCATATAACTTGGAGAGAGAGATACAGACAGAGAGAGAGGGAAGGAAGGAAGGAAAGACAAGGACTTCCTTCCCTTTCAGAAGCTTATTTAGTTAAATAGAATATGCATGCAAAACGATGCTGTGTTTGTTGGTTCCTCAAAAACCTGAACAAAGAATTACCATGTGACCCCACCCCTAGGTATATACCCAAAAGAACTGAAAACAGATATTCCAACAAATACATGTACACACATTCATAGCAGTAGTATTCACAGTAGGCAAAAGGTAGAAACAGCCCAAATGCCTATCAGTGGATGTGTGGATACACAATCATGGGGTATATGTACCATAGAATGTTCAGTTCAGTCACTCAGTCATGTCTGACTCTTTTCGACCCTATGGACTGCAGCATGCCAGGCCTCCCTGTCTATCGCCAATTCCCAGAGTTTACTCAAACTCCTGTCCATTGAGTCGGTGATGCCGTCCAACCATCTCATCCTCCGTCACCCCTTCTCCGCCCTCTTTCAGTCTTTCCCAGCATCAAGGTGTTTTCCAGTGAGTTGGTTCTTCACATCAGGTGGCCAAAGTATTGGAGTTTCAGCTTCAGCATCAGTCCTTCCAAAGAAATCCCAGGGCTGATCTCCTTCAGAATGGACTGGTTGGATCTCCTTGCAGTCCAAGGGACTCTCAAGAGTCTTCTCCAACACCACAGTTCAAAAGCATCAATTCTTCAGCGTTCAGCTTTCTTTATAGTCCAACTTTCACATCCGTACATGACTACTGGAACAATCATAGCTTTGACTAGACGGACCTTTGTTGGCAATGTCTCTGCTTTTTAATATGCTGCTTAGGTTGGTCATAGCTTTTCTTCCAAGGAGCAACCGTCTTTTAATTTCATGGCTGCAGTCACCATCTGCAGTGATTTTAGAGCCCCCCCCCCCAAATAAAGTATGTCACTGTTTCCATTGCTTCCCCATCTATTTGTCATGAAGTAATCGGACCAGATGCCATGATCTTCATTTTTTGAATGCTGAATTTTAAACCAAATTCTTCACTCTCTTCTTTCACTTTCATCAAGAGGCTCTTTAGTTCTTCACTTTCTGCCATAAGAGAGATGTCATCTGGGTATCTAAGGTTATTGATATTTCTCCCAGTGATCTTGGTTCCAGCTTGTGCTGCATCCAGCCTGGCATTTCATATGATGTACTCTGCATATAATTGGAGAAGGAAATGGCAACCCACTCCAGTGTTCTTGCCTGGAGAATCCCAGGGATGGGGAGCCCAGTGGGCTGCCATCTATAGGGTCGCACAGAGTCGGACACGACTGAAGCGACTTAGCAGCAGCAGCAGCACTCTGCATATAAGTTAAATAAACAGGGTGACAATATACAACCTTGACATACTCCTTTCCCAATTTTGAGCCAGTCTGTTGTCCCATGTCTAGTTCTAACTGTTGCTTCCTGACCTGAATACCGATTTCTGAAGAGGCAGGTCAGGTGGTCTGGTATTCCCATCTCTTTCAGAATTTTCCACAGCTTGTTGTGATCCACACAGTCAAAGGCTTTGGCACAGTCAATAAAGCAGAAGTAGATGTTTTTCTGGAACTCTCTTGCTTTTTTGATGATCCAACAGATGTTGGCAATTTGATTTCTGGTTCCTCTGCCTTTTCTAAACTATAGGTCCATACCATTTCTGTCCTTTATTGTGCCCATCTTGGCATGAAATGTTCCCTTGATATCTCTAATTTTCTTGAAGAGATCTCTAGTCTTTCCCATTCTATTGTTTTCCTCTATTTATTTGCATTGATCGCTGAAGAAGGCTTTCTTATCTCTCCTTGCTATAGAATGTTATTCAGCCATAATAAGGAGTGCAGTGGTGATATCTGCTACAGCATGGATGAACCTCCAAAATGTAATGGTCAGTGAAAGAAGCCAGAGCCCAAAGGTTACGTATTGTATGGTTCCATTTAAGTGAAATATTCAGAGTAGGTAAATCCACAGATACCAAATGCAGGCTCATGGTTGCTAGGGACAGGGGCAAGGATAAATGGGGAGCCACTGTGTAATAGGTGGTAGTGATGGGATGATAGAAATGCTTTGCAACTACATAGAGGTGGTGATGGTACTCCATTGTAAATATACTGATGCCATTAAACTATTCACTTTAAAATGGTTAACCTATGCTATCTAAATTTCACCTCAATAAATTAAGAAATAGCCCTATTTACATATGATGGGGAAATAAATACATGCATGCCAGATTAAACATTCAAAAAATTCAAAAGGCTTTGCCTCCAGGGGGCTTGTGAAGAGATGGGACAGTGTCATAGTATTTTTGTTTTAAACTTTGCAATAGTGTTTAACCTGCTAAACTATGTTTTTTTTGCTTGATGAAATTAATTTAAAAAATTTAAAAAGTGTTTGCTTACCAAGATTTTATAATAGTATCAGTAAATAATAATGAAATACCTAAATCCTGGAGAAATAAAAAAATTTTTCATTGAAGTATAGTTGATTTGCAATGTTGTGTTAGTTTAAACCCTGGAGCAATGTTGAATAAAAACCTTTAGAATATTGAGGGTTATTTAAAGAAATATCTTTTTGGAAATGAGTTTTGAGCTGGATTTCAAGGCTAAGTTGACTAGATTAATGAAGTGAATGCGGAGGTGGAAAACACAAGCTGAGCAGTGCAGAGGACTGGACCAAAGCATCATAGAAAGAACGTCCCCAAAGATACAGTAGAAGGTATTTGCAATCCAAAAATTGGTTACTTCTTCTCCATTTTGCTTTTCACTTGTGTTGAACACTCCCTTTGCTTTCAGTTTTCTGTTTGATTAAACAAAAAAAAGAATATTAGAGTTTATCTTGAAACTACTCTAAGAACGCTCTGTTCTCAGATAGGAAAATCCCTCCTAAATTTTATAGATAAAAATTCAATGTAAGTATATTAACTGCTTTAAGCCTAGAATTATTCCATGAACATGCACAGGACATCTATATGGAAATGGCTCATGTTCTCTAAGGAATAAAAGAAAATCTGTGAGTCTAGGTTTTGCCTGGAAAATTAAAATGAAAAGGTAGGAATCCTACTGACACCTTTTTAACTTATTGAAGACCCAACGAATACTTTTGGATTCAGGGCATTAATAATAGCTTCTATGCACCCATTTTTGTATAGGTTTTTGTCTTCTTTAGGTACTGTTTTTTCTCGGCCCATTAAAAAAACCATTTTTAGAATGAAATATGTGATAACTTCATAAAACATCTGGGAAATTAGCCAGTTTCCCTGAGAGTACCCTTAAGTCAGATGGAACTTCCAAAGTGTCTTTGGGAATTCCAAATTGCCATCATCCCATTCTGATCACTCTGTGCAAAAAGTACAACCAGTAGGCACATTGGAAAGTGGGTTAGAGCCTCCTCTCCCCAGGATTATTTTAATTTAATGTCTTAGAGCTGTCACCTTTCACCTGACTGGTTTTGACAAACCCCATGCTTTGCACAGCGTGTGGGTAAAATAATAGGTAAAGCATTATCATCTGTGGGAGTCAGGGTTACTGTTATAAATAACATCTTTTATTCCTTTAAAAAATATGGTTAACTGCTGCTATTGCTTTAACTGTTGGTATAGGCTATTCTTTTTCAATGTGTACAAAAGTATAAGTAAATAAATAATCCATGCTCTTGGTTACCTAAACCAATTCAGACTAAAAGGGGTATAAAAATATTCTATGAGTATGTTTACCTTCAGTATAAATACATTGTTCAGATTTTCCAGAAAAATCTTCCTCATTTAGGAATCAGACTATTTGCCTTCTGATAGAAGAAATTAACAAAAACCCACCTGTTCAAGAGTTTAAAAGAAATAAGCCCTAACACATGTAGTGGGTACTTTTAATAACATTTTGAAATTTTGCTTTTCCATGAAATCAGGCACAGAGGTTTCCCATATTTTATCTTCTTTTAATATACTTGTTTCTATTCAGATTTACCTTAAAAATATTTTTCTGTTACAACCCAAGTATTGATAAACAGATGAATGGATAAATTGAAAGGCTATATATATATATATATATATATATATATATGCAATTAAATATTACTCAGTTTTTGAAAAGAAGGAAATTCTGATACATGCTGCAACATGCATGAACCTTGAGGACATTGTTCTAAGTGAAAGATGCCAGCTACAAAAAAACCCAAATACTGTGTGATTCCACTTATATGAGGTACTTAACAGTAGTCAGATTCATACAGAGAGAAGTAGAATGGTGGTTTCTGGGAGCTGGGGAGTAAGGGGAGTATGGAGTTAGTGTTTAGTGGGCACAGAGTTTCAGTCGAGGAAGATGAAAATATTCTGGCGATGGATGGTGGTGATGGATGCGTAACAGTGTGAATGTACTTAATGCCACAGAACTGTACACTTAAAAATGGCTAAACTCATAAATTTTATGTGAACTTTACCATAATTAAAATTGTCTGTACATTTATATATATATATATATATGTCACATGTAAATAATGTTAGCACTTTTCTGTGAAGCCTACCGTTAGCTCTTGGATTAGGACAAATATTGTCATGCTAAAGTAAAACATTTGGCCAGTATTTTTTAACTAATTATTTTTAAAAATCAGATAATTCTGGGAAAAATCTTCTCTGAATCTATCTAGGTTCTTAAATATGGTCTATGTGTAGTCTTGGTTTTCAGGATGAGCCATCCTTTGGAGTAACAGAACACGGTGATGCAGTATGCTTTACCTCTGTTTTCTCATTAGATCCTTACAGTGAGGAAATGGAGGCTCCAAGAAATAAAGTGCCTTATTCCAAGTTACCCCATATCAAAGCCAGGAGTTGAGCTTAGTCTGTGTAATAAGAAGCTTTGGACTGACTGCCTATAACAGAAATCCCAATGGAAACTGGCATCCACAGGAGATAATATAATTCACATATTCCAGTTCCTGACGGGCCTGGGGTCATGAATCTTGGGTCTAGGTGTTCCTGCATTCCCCCCTTAATTCTGCCCTACTTGGTGTTGGCCCCATTCTCGGACTGACAAATGGTGAAAATAATTGTTGAGTGTCACCAGACAGCCTTTCCATTGACTTGAGCACACACTTCATTGGCCTGAATTAGTTCATGTGCCCATTCCTAGGCTGGCCAGTAGAAAATGATGAACTTAAATCATAATTTGGAGTCAAGTGGCTATTTTAGTCTGTCTGATTCTCATGTCCCATGCCACTTTCATAGGACTTTTAATGTTTTCAATCTGTTTCTGAATAGCCATATGCTTCTGTGCTTCCTGCATGATTGTATCTGGCTTATTACAGTTTCTAAGGTTTGCTGTCCCTGTAAACTGCTATTTCCAGTTTCTATTAGCATGTTTGCTACCAACAGTATGCCCATTCCTCCTCAGATTATTTGATTATCTGCTTCCTAGCTGCTATGACCTGGGAATATGAAAACATATTACTTTATTAGGCTTTTATATAAAAATCTAAAGAGAGACTAATAGTAATGGCATGGTTGTCTCTCCTAAGGGGGGAAAAAACAAATGCACAAGCTTTAATGCATGCAACGTGTATCATCCCTTTTCATTGTTCAGATTTATTTTTGTACATTTACTGGTTCTCAAGTTTCTTGACTATTGAGACTGGCTTATGAGTAACTTCTAATTGTGAATATTTGAAGTTATACAGAAGACTATATAGTATGTCTATGTTTTTCAAAGTTATTATGAAATTAGTAGAATTAGAATTTTAGCATTCTTAAGATGCTATCCAAGCTATTTTTCACTGTGATTTTTTGACTTATCAATAGTGGAAGGTAAGGTTGAAAGGTGGACAAGGAGCTGATTGTGTAAGATTTTGATTGCCAGGCTGGATAACATAGCAGATTCTCTCAAGTTTTATCCCTAAGTAACCCTAAAGGTGGAAGAGAATGAAGGGATAATCTCATAATTTGGGTATGTTCAGTCGCTCAGTTGTGTACGACTCTTTGCAACCCTAAGGACTGTAGCCCACCAGGCTTCTCCTTCCATGGCATTTTCTGAGCAAGAATACTGCAGTGGGTTGCCATTTCCTTCTCCAGGGGATCTTCCCGACCCAGGTATCGAACCGGCATCTCTGGCATCTCTTGCATCTCCTGCATTGCAGGCGGATTCTTTTACCTCTGAGCCACCGGCTTCCCTTCATAACTTGGGTGGTGAGCCCTAAATAGTTTCAAAAAGCCCACCAAAATGTATCTCAGCTTTTGTGTTGCGATTTACAACTTCATGTAAATTTTGTATTCCCCACCATAATGTATGTAATTATTTTAATATGAATTATGCTTTGATTACTTATCATGAAGTTAACTGATGCACCAGGAGATATGCCATGTTTATCTGATGACTTGTGCCTTCAGTCTGTCCCACGCCCAGGAGGACTTGCATATCTAATCATAACCTTGTGCATATGAAGCTCTCCAAGTTCATACTTCCAAGTACTTGAAGCCATTGGGTCTGCCTCAGTCCTACACCAGAGAGCCTCCTGATACACGGTATTTTACAAAAATCTTTCTTCCAAAGTGCTGTTGACCTCACAGTTTCCTTTCCCTCATATATCTTCAACTATAAAATGTTTCTGGCATTTTTTCCCCCTTTGAAACCAAATTTGGATCTTGCTACCCATTGTCAGCACCCTGGTTCAGCCCATTCCATGGAGCGAGACTGAAATCTGAAGTTTTTTTTCAATTTCAGTGTTAACATTTATTTTATTGAAGTACAGTTGATTTACAGTGTTGTGTTCGTTTCTGGTGTATAGCCAAATAATTCAGTTTTCCTGAAATATATATAATAGTTTGCATCTGCTAATCTCAAACTCCCAGTCCATCCCTCCTCCACCCACGCTCTCCCTCGGCAACCACAAGTCTGTTCCGTGTGTCTGTGAGTGTGTTTCTGTTTCATAAATAAGTTCATTTGTGTCATATTTTAGATTACACATAGAGATGATATCATGTGCTATTTGTCTTTCTGTTTCTGACTTATGACACTCGGTAGGATAATCTCTAGTTCCATCCGTGTTGCCGCAAATGGCATTATTTCACTCTTTTTTATGGCTAAGTAGTATTCCCTTGTAGATATGTACCATCTTCGTTATCCATTCTTCAGTCCATGGACATTTAGGTTGTTTCCATGGTTTGGCTATTATAAATAGTGTGGCTGTGGACAAAGCAGGGGCATGTATGTTTTTCAAATTATAGTTTTGTCTGAATATACACCGAGGAGTGGGATTGTTGGGTCATATGGCAATTCTGTTTTTAGTTTTTTGAGGAGCCTCTGCTATGAAAACTGAAGGTTTTTATACCCTAGTGTGACTGATACACTAGTCTTTGTGGAAACTTGCCCTGAGAGTGGTCTGTGTAAATGGTTTAAATGGAGAACTGCAGTGTTAGGGAACACCCATTAAAGGCACATAGAAAGCTGTTTCGGCAGGAAGCCTGGCATGATTTGATGTTCAATGTAAAGAGTACAGAAAGGTCTTGAATTCTGTCTTTGTTTCTCTTTAAAGAGTGTTGTATGGGTGAAATGTTGATTCATGTGACATGTTTAGGTATTTTTCTAGGTTTAACTTTATGATTGTAATCATGTTTGGGATCTATGAGAATAAGCATAATTAAATATAACATGGCAAATGAGCTAGTTGCCCTGGTCCTCTTTCTTCCAAGTGGGATAAAATCAGAGCACTGTAGTTAATGGAATAATTAGTGTCCACCACTGATTAGAGTGAATTCTTTGGTTTGGAACAATAAATGTCATTCTGCTGACATACAGGACTTGTTTATTCATTGAACTTTTGACTTGTGGAAACTAGCATTTTACTGTAATAAACACTTGGTTACATCTGTTATAAATTGAACACAATTGGTTTTTCCAAGAATAGTGTTCCAACTCTAAACCAAAATTATAAGCAGCTGTCTGCTAATAGATAAGCACACCAACTCCCCACCTTTGTGTCCTGTTGTTTTAAAATGTCTGTGCCCCCAAAATCAAGTTTAAATGGATGTAATTCCTCATTTGAAAAACGTGCTTTAGGGTTTGGTGTTCTTTGCTCACACAAAACAAAACAAAACAAAACAAAACCCAATCTGGATAAAAAAAGGTTTTTACAATTTTTTTGGTTTACATTATCCTTTTATTTGAATCCAAGCAAATATTTCTATATTAATTTAATCCAAAGTTTCAGCTAAATTTAGCTTTCTCTTTTTAAAATTCTTATAGGGTTTAAATTCATTTTATGTTTTCAAATTGCTTGCTTTCTTTTGTACCAACCTGGTAATGTTCCTAGGATATGGGGGAAGGGAAAACTAATTCGTTTTGAAAACCTAAGCTTAATATTTGAGCATTAGTTGTTCCTTTTCTTGTTGAGTTTCTTAAGTTATAAAAGAAATGTAATTTACATGCAAAAATGTTGGCATAGAGAAAAGAGTTACTTGTGGTCTTAGTGTTTGGGCTTCCCTGGTGGCTCAGATGGTAAAGAATCTGCCTGGGTTGGAGACCTGGGTTGATAAGGCTTGTAGTATAGTCTTACCAACACCACAGAACCACTATTATAATTTTGTATTACAGCAATCCCCTGTGGGGTTGGTTCCAAGACAGCTCAGCTCTCCTATGTTCATACCAAACTCTGCAGATGCTCATATCCCTAAAATGGGTAATTCCATTGGCCCTCTGAATTCTCAGTTCCATGTCTATGAATTCAGCCAACCAGATCAAAAAAATTTGATCCTCAGTCATGGGGAGCCAGCTGTATTTAATTCTATTCCTTTTTATAGGCATTAAAAAAAAAAAAAACTATAGTTGTCATTGTGATGTACATACATCTTTGTATTCTTTTTCATCTAATGTTTATTAACATTTTGTTGTGGTTTTTATATAATCTCTACAACTATCCACTTTAATGCCTATAAATATCCCTTTGAGGTGACATATGATGATTTACAATATTTTTTATACTGTTGAACACTACTTTTCACGGTTATAAATAAAGTACAAAAACAAGGATTTTTCACAGTAGGTTATCCAATAGAATTGGAATGACTAGAGATCTCTTCAAGAAAATTAGAGATACCAAGGGAACATTTCATGCAAAGTTGGGCACAGTAAAGGACAGAAATGGTATGGACCTAACAAAAGCAGAAGATATTAAGAAGAGGTGGCAAGAATACACAGAAGAACTATACAAAAAAGATCTTAATGGCCCAGATAATCACGATGGTGTGATCACTCATCTAGAGCCAGACATCCTGGAGTGTGAAGTCAAGTGGGCCTTAGGAAGCATCACTACAAACAAAGCTGGTGAAGGTGATGGAATTCCAGTTGAGCTATTTCAAAACCTAAAAGATGATGCTGTGAAAGTGCTGCACTCAATATTCCAGCAAATTTGGAAAAATCAGCAGTGGCCACAGGACTGAAAATGTCAGTTTTCATTCCAACCCCAAAGAAAGGCAATGCCAAAGAATGCTCAAACTACTGCACAAATAGACTCATCTCACACCCTAGTAAACTAATGCTCAAAATTCTCCAAGCCAGGCTTCAACAGTTCATGAACTGTGAACTTCCAGACGTTCAAGCTGGATTTAGAAAAGGCAGAGGAACCAGAGATCAAATTGCCAACATCCATTGGATCACCAAAAAAGCAAGAGAGTTCCAGAAAAACATCTATTTCTGCTTTATTGATTATGCCAAAGCCTTTGACCATGTGGATCAAACAAACTCTGGAAAATTCTTAAAGAGATGGGAATACCAGACCACCTGACCTGCCTTCTGAGAAATCTGTATTCAGGCCCAGAAGCAATAGTTAGAACTGGACATGAAACAACAGACACTTTCCAAATTGGGAAAGGAGTACGTCAAGGCTGTATATTGTCACCCTGCTTATTTAACTTATATGCAGAGTACATCATACAAAATGCTGGGCTGGAAGAAGCACAAGCTGGAAACAAGATCACTGGGAGAAATTCAATAACCTTGGATACCCAGATGATACCCCCCTTATGAGAGAAAGTAAAGAAGAACTAAAGAACCTCTTGATGACAGTGAAAGAGGAGAGTGAAGAAGTTGCTTTAAAATTCAGCATTCAAAAAACTAAGATCATGGCATCTGGTCCCATCACTTCATGACAAATAGATGGGGAAGCAATGGAAACAATGACAGACTTTATCTTTGGGGGAGGGCTCTAAAATCAGTGCAGATGGTGACTGCAGCCATAAAATTAAAAGATGGTTGAAAGAAAAGCTATGACCAACCTAAGCAGCATATTAAAAAGCAAGAGACATTACTTTGCCAATAAAGGTCCAAGCTATGGTTTTTCCAGTAATCATGTATGGACGTGAGAGTTGGACTATAAAGAAAGCTGAGTGCTGAAGAATTGATGCTTTTGAACTGTGGTATTGGAGAAGACTCTTGAGAGTCCCTTGGAGCACAAGGAGATCCAGTCAGTCAATCCTAAAGGAAATCAGTCCTGAATATTCATTGGAAGGACTGATGCTGAAGCTGAAACTCCAATACTTGGCCACCTGATGCAAAGAATTGACTCATTTGAAAAGACCCTGATGCTGGGAAAGATTGAAGGCAGGAGGAGAAGGGGACGGCAGAGGAAAAGATGGTTGAGTGGCATCACCGACTCAGTGGACATGAGTTTGAGCAAGCTCTGGTAGGTAGTGATGTACAGGGAACCCTGGCATGCTGCAGTCCATGGGTTGCAAAGAGTCAGACACAGCTCAGGGACTGAACTGAACTGACTGTGTCTGCATGGGTCTGCATGGAACCCAGGGAACTGCATGGGTCCGCTTACGTGTGGATTTTTTCCAATGGTAAATACTACTGCTGCTGCTGCTGTTGCTAAGTCGCTTCAGTCGTGTCCAACTCTGTGCGACCCGATAGATGGCAGCCCACCAGGCTCCCCCGTCCCTGGGATTCTCCAGGCAAGAGTACTGTAGTGGGGTGCCATCGCCTTCTCTGGGTAAATACTACAGTGCCACACAATCCAGGTTGGTTGATTCTGTGGATCTGGAACCACAGACATGGAGGAGCCTCAGATGTGGAGGACCATAAGTTATATGCTGATTTTCAACTGCCTGGATGGTCAGTCTCCTGCTGCTGCTGCTACTGCTGCTGCTGCTGCTAAGTCACTTCTGTCGTGTCCGACTCTGTGTGACCCCATAGACGGCAGCCCACCAGGCTCCCCTGTCCCTGGGATTCTCCAGGCAAGAACACTGGAGTGGGTTGCCATTTCCTTCTCCAACGCATGAAGGTGAAAAGTGAAAGTGAAGTCATTCAGTCGTGTCTGACTCTTCGCAACCCCATGGACTGCAGCCTACCAGGCTCCTCCGTCCATGGGATTTTCCAGGCAAGAGTACTGGAGTGGGGTGCCATTGCCTTCTCCGGGTCAGTCTCCTAACCCTTGCATTATTCAAGTCTCAACTATGTGTTTGTAGACTGCTAAAATGTTTTGACAGTTCACTTTCCCAAAGTATCCCAGCAT
Source organism: Bos mutus (assembly GCF_027580195.1). Lineage (NCBI taxonomy): Eukaryota > Metazoa > Chordata > Mammalia > Artiodactyla > Bovidae > Bos > Bos mutus. The sequence goes on from NC_091629.1 coordinate 13,130,831, forward strand.
GTGCTACTTCCAGGATTTTAAAGTGATACAAATTTAACTATATAAGAGCTGATATGTATCTTTTTAAAGGTGCTAATTGACTTAACACCTTAATTAATTAACTGGCAATTATTTGATTGTTAGTTAAGATCAAGTATTTTTCCATGTTTATTTTCCAGTTATGCCTTGTCCTTTGTAAATTACCTGACAATTTATCTGCTGCGTTTCAAATATTTTCCTTATATATTTATATATTACTTACTACTCTTTGGGCTTCACTGAGGGCTCAGATGGTAAAGAATCCGCCTGCAATATGGGAGACCTGGGGTCGATCCCTGTGTTGGGAAGATTCCCTGGAGAAGGGAAGGGCTTCTCACTTCAGTATTCTTGCCTGGAGAATCCCCACAGACAGAACAGCCTGACGGACTGAGGGACTAAGCATATGTCCTACTAAGAAGTAGCATTTTTGTTTCTATAATACATGGTAAAATGTTTTTTAATCATGTAGCACTTGATGGTGAAGCAGATGTGTAAATTATAACAATAAATCTATATTCTTATATTACCTCCTTAACTAGAACCAGGCAAATTGACTGGAACTCAGCTTAACCAGAACATCAGCGCCTAACTTAATATTAGACTCTAACCCAACCAACCCCTTCACTTGTGTGTTCTTCCTAGCTCTCCTTTCTTTGGTAAGCACTAGTCTAATTTTGGGATTTATTGTTCTCTTTGAAGTTATTTTTAAATTTTTATTACATATGTTTGTATTCCTGAGCAACATTTTGATTAACTTTAGTTTAAAATGGTTTTTAAATATTGTTTCCTACTCTCGACAAATTGCTACTTCTCTAGCATGATATTTCTATGAATCATCTGTGTTGTCGCATTTAGATATATCCATATTTACCCGGATAACTATTCTGTTGAGAGAATATACCACAATATATTCATCTTGTCCCTCCTTAATGAGCATTTGAAGTTTTTCCAGTTTGTTGTTGTTATAAATAATACTGCTATGAACATTGCTGTTGGTGTCTAGTAAGGTACACAGGAATTCTTTAATGTGTGTTTCCGAGAACAGAATTATGGGGTTCAATTTTAATGTATATGGCTGCATTGTGTTTTGAAGTGGCATGGGATACCATTTTAACTTTCTCCAGTGTTACGTATGAGTTCCTACTGACCTGCAACATAGCCTACACTTTATACTGTGAGGCTCTAAAATTTTTATAAATCTATGGTGTACTCGTGTTTTTTCCATGCTATCTTTGTGTGAAAGGAAGTTCTTAATTTTAAGGAAGTTAAACATTAATCATTTATTTCATTACCTCTTTTTTTAATGGTATGTCAGTTCTTCCCTACATGATTCCATAATGATGTTCTCCTATATGTTTAAGTATTTTAGGTTTTGACTTTTACTTTCAAATTCTTAATTCTTTGTAGTGGTGAGTGTGGTGTGATGTGGAACCTAATTTTATTTTTTCCATGTGGACAGTTGTCTAAATGCCACATATCAAATATCTGTCCTTTCTCTTCTGATCTTCAATGCCACCCTGCCATCCATCATATTTCCATATGTGAAAGGCTTCAGGTGATACCTCTATTCTGTTTTGTTCATGTATTTTCTGAGTCAGTGCCACACTATGGTAATTAATCACTGCAGTTTTATAATAAGTCTTAAGATCTGGCTGTGTAAATCTCTTCACTTTTTCCCTGCAAGTTTCTTAGCTATTCTTGCCCTTTGTTCTTTCATATACATTTTAGAATCAATGTGCCAATTTCCATAAAAAACATTTCTAGGATTTTGATTAAACTGCATTTAATTCAAAGATCACTTTGAGAAGAATTGAAATCTTTACAAAATTAAGTATTCTGATCCATGAACATGGCATTTCTTTCCATTAATTTTTCTTTAAAGTTTTTCAAGAGTTCTTATAAATGTTTCCACGAGTGTCTTACATATCACTTGTTAGATTTATTCCAATTTCATATGCTGAAGGGAGACAGTTTCTTAAATTCCACCAATACTTACATTAGTGCTTTAAGAGGAGTTTAGTCTCTTGCTTTTCCAATTTTTACTTCCATCACCTCTCCCCTCACTGTGCACAGATTTATCACTCTTGCATCAGTTTCACCTGAAATTTAATGAACAAATCTTTTAAGCAAAATGTCCTCTTTTTCAATAAATGTATGTTTTGTATTCTGTTCTAGGTACTGTAATTGTAATAACTAAAATTATATTTGTTAGAGTACATTATTTTTTAAGTAAAAACCAATATATTTATTGAATTATGATAAGCAGTTAACCAGTTTCGATGCCTACTGGTGGTTATTTTCTATTACATGTCTCCATTTTTTGGAAATTATAGTTTCATTAACCTGTTGGTAGTCTGGAATCTATTCAGTCAACTTTTATAGAAAACTCATTGAGTGGTAAATTCATCAGACTTTTTCATCTCCGAGCTGATTTTCCTTATAGCATTCTTCATTTGCAGGTGTCGTTATTTAACATATGTTGTTGTGGCATATGAATAGCACATGGATATTTATAAAATCTTTGACTCACAAGCTTTTCTGCTCTGTGTGCTATAAACTGCCTTGTTTTCTGGTGTCTGTTGTTATAGAGGCGATATTGGAAAAGACACTAGTTGATTTTTTTTGTCCCTCAGTTGATTTTAGGACTCTTGAAAAATTCTTTCAGTTGAAACTTTATGTGAAACTGTCAGAATATTTATATCTGCCATTAAGTTTCTCTGAAAGATGTTCAAGTATTTATTTCTAATCTCAAATTTGCTTTTTTAGGTCTGGAATCCTTATTTTTCTCCCACTTCATATTATTGCTTCTCATCTGGATGCCTGTTCTTTTACTGCAGGGTTTTCTAAGATTTGTTCTTCCAGTTTGCCATTCGCTTTGTGCACAGCTTTATCCATTTGGCCTTTCTTCTCAAGTTTATTCTCTATAATTATGAATGGGTTTTCTCTATTACTTACTGATTTTATTCCAGTCATAATTTCATTTTTCTACACTTGTATCTTATTTCACTGAGTTCTTGTTTAATACATTCTTTTAGCATATTGGGCTGAAAAAGTAGACAACAATGTTCTGTTTCTTAAAATCTGTGGGAGGGGGAGGATGGTGAGAAGGCAATAAGATTTACCTTTAAGCCATTATACTTTCTTTTCTTGGACCGGAGAAATTTATGAAGAGATAGTTGATTTATTAATTCAACATGTGTTTACTGAAAAACCTACCAGGTGCCAGATACAATTCCAGGCAGTGGGGAGGTAGCCGTAAACAAAACAGCCCCTCCCCCGAATCCCGACTCCAGCGATTATAGTCTGCTGGGGAGACACAGGGGATAAACAAATAAATAAAGAAGGCAGTTGTACATCAGGTGGAGAGATGTGCTCTAGAGAAAAATGACATCTGGAAATAAGAGAGGAAATGTTGCATGGGGTTGTGTGGACTGCTTTTAATCTAGGAAGGTAAAGATATCCGAGGAAGGGGATTCCAGGTGGAAGAAACTGTTAGCCCAGTAACAGTTAATAGGAGCACGCCTCGTGTGTACAAGGAACCACAAGACTACGACTTGGAGCATGCCAAGTAGCAGCAGTGCCATCAGAGACATGGGTACCACAGGCTCAGTGCTTATCTTCCACTTTTTACTGCCTGAGGTGGGAAGGCAAAAGAGGATTGGGAACATAGGCGTGACTTTTTTTTTTTTTTTTTTTCTAATAGGATTGCCAGGGCTGCTGTGAGTCCAGAGTAGAGTTGGGAGGCTGCTCCAGTGACCCAGGTGGTCGCAGTGGAGAAATTGCCCACGGGTATATTTTGAAGCAGAGCTACTGTGATTGGCTGAAGCATTGGTTAGCAGGTGAGAGAACAATTAGGGAAAGGTTCAAGGCTGTTTACCTAGAAGTGAAACGGAGTAGACTTCTCTGAGCAGAAGACTGAGAGGAAATCAGATCTGGGGAAGGGTGAGGGTTTCCGCTTTGTACATCCCAGGATTGAGATGTCTCTTGGATATTGAGTGCCAGGCAGACTGGAGAGGAAATGCCAGTCAACGGAGGTGAACTTTGAATGACGCAAGAGCAGAGTAAGTGCCTGAACGTATGAGGGTCTGGCGGAATGAAGTCCAGGCAGAGGAGGCAGTAAAGACCCTGAGGAGGAATGAGCCTGTGTGTTTGAGTAACTGTTGAAAACTGGGATGGGGGAACGAGTGAAGGATGGAAAGAGTAGCAGTCAGGGTTGTACCAGAACCAGGTCCTGTGCAGCCTTGGGGCCTGAGGGCTAAGATTTGGAATGTTCTGTGTGTTGGGCAGGGCTAGGGAGGTGGGAATCCTTCTGGGCCACAAATGACAGCCTGGTCTCTTCCCACCACCCCCCCCCCCACCCCGCCGCCGCCATCCAAGCCTCTTTCTGCCACTCTCCAGCCTGGGCGAGTGGACCAGGGTCTGCAGGCCCATCTGGGATTTTGGTGTTTTTTCAAGAGCAGTGAGGAGCCATAGGAGGGTGCCATATGACTGTCATAAGCTGCCATATGACTTAGTTGGATCTTCATTGCAATACAGTACTTGGAACCAGAATAGTGGAGTATTATTATTTTTTTTAACTTGACTCAAACCCATTATGCTCAGTCAGTGATTTTTTAAAAAAATGAAGTATAGCTGATTTACAGTGTTGTGCTTGTTTCAGGTGTATAGCAAAGTGATTTAGTTATACATACATATCTATTATTTTTCAGATTTTTTTCCCTAATTGGAAAATGTTGAGTATAGTTCCCTGTGCTATCCAGTAGGTCCTTGTTGGTTATGTATTCTATATGTAGTAGCTTGTGTATGTTAATCCCAAACACCTAATGTATCCCGCCCTCCACCTTTTCCCTTTGATAACCATGTTGTTTTCTGTCTTTGGGAAGGTAGGGTAAAATAGTAGAAATCTCTTTGTTATTTTTCCCCCTGAAAATACATTTGAGATTGTCAACTGCAAAAATAAAACTCTAACTCGCTGCCCCTCCCCCATCCAAAAGGAAAGATAGCTTCTTAGTTGTAACAAGGGGCTTTTGAGTAGCTTTGAGCAGGGAAGTGATGTGGTTTGATTTATGTTTTAAGACCATGGTAAATGTTCTGTGGATCACTTACTGTAGGGGCACCTTGGAGACCAGTTAGGGGCTGATGTCATGGTCCAGGTGAGAATATAGGGTGATTTGGACCAGAGTGGTGGTAATAGAGTAGACAGAAATTGGAAGATAAAGGTGATGGGATTTGCTGATGGAGTCGTTGTGAGAACATGACACAACGTGTATAGCACAAACAGTAATAAAAGACATCAAGTATTGTGTGTAAGGTTTCGACCTGAATAAATGCATCACCGTGCTGTTCAGTTCAGTTCAGTTCAGTCGCTCAGTCATGTCCGACTCTTTGTGACCCCATGAATCGCAGCACGCCAGGCCTCCCTGTCCATCACCAACTCCCGGAGTTCACTCAGACTCACGTCCATCAAGTCAGTGATGCCATCCAGCCATCTCATCCTCTGTTGTCCCCTTCCTCCCCCGCCCCCAATCCCTCCCAGCATCAGAGTCTTTTCCAATGAGTCAACTCTTTGCATGAGGTGGCTAAAGTACTGGAGTTTCAGCTTTAGCATCATTCCTTCCAAAGAAATCCCAGGGCTGATCTCCTTCAGAATGAACTGGTTGGATCTCCTTGCAGTCCAAGGGACTTTCAAGAGTCTTCTCCGACACCACAGTTCAAAAGCATCAATTCTTTGGCACTCAGCTTTCTTCACAGTCCAACTCTCACATCCATACATGACCACTGGAAAAACCATAGCCTTGACTAGACGGGCCTTTGTTTGCAAAATAATGTCTCTGCTTTTCAATATGCTATCTAGGTTGGTCATGCTGTTAGTATACTAATATTCATTGGAAGGACTGATGTTTAAGCTGAAACTCCAATACTTTGGCCATCTGATGTGAATAACTGACTCATTTGAAAAAAAACCTGATGCTGGGAAAGATTGAAGGTGGGAGGAGAAGGGGACGACAGAGGATGAGATGGTTGGATGGTATCACCGACTTGATGCACATGAGTTTGAGTAAGCTCTGGGAGTTGGTGATGGATAGGGAGGCCTGGCATGCTGCAGTCCATGGAGTCACAAAGAGTCGGACACGACTGAGTGACTGAATTGAACTGATGGGGAAGTGTGAGGGGTAGATTTTGGAAGAGGACTGAAAAAGTTCTATTGGAGAGCTGTTGTGTTTCGATGCCACTGTCCATCCAGGAGGAGATGTCTGTTCTGTGGGTTTGTCTGAGAACAGGCCAGGGATGGAATACACATGAAGACATCAGTGACAAGTAGATGGATTTAAGGCCACCAGATGGGATGAGAGGTCCTGGGGTGTGTGTTTGTGGAGAGCAAAGAAGAGAAGTTAGAGGCCTGAGCTATGAGAAGATCTAGAAGAAGTTTCTAGGAGAGTTGGACTTGGGAGTTGTTGTTCAGTCACTCAGTTGTGTCCGACTCTTTGCAACCCCATGGACTACAGCACACCAGGCTTCCTTGTCCTTCACGGTCTCCCAGAGCTTGCTCAAACTCATGACCATTGAGTCAGAGATGCCTTCCAACCATCTCATCCTCTGTCATCCCCTTCTCCTCCTGCCTTCAATCTTTCTCAGAATCAGGGCCTTTACTAATGAGTTGGCTTTTTGCATCAGGTGGCCAATGGAGCTTCAGCATCAGTCCTTCCAATGAATATTCAGGACTGATTTCCTTTAGGATTGACTGGTTTGATCTCCTTGCAGTCCAAGGCACTCTCAAGAGTCTTCTTCAGCACCACAGTTCAAAAGCATTAATTCTTTGATGCTCAGCCTTCTTTATGGTCCAACTCTCACATACATATATGACTACTGGAAAAACCATAGCTTTGACTATACGGACCTTTGTTGGCAAAGCAGTGTCTCTGCTTTTTAATATGCTGTCTAGGTTTGTCATAGTTTTCTTCCAAGGAGCAAGCATCTTTTAATTTCATGGCTGCAGTTACCATCTACAGTGATTCTGGAGCCCAAGAAAATAAAATCTGTCACTGTTTCCATTGTTTCCCCATATATTTGCCATGAAGTGCTGGACTGGAGTAGGGGGGGCTGCCTCAAAGCAGAAGACTAGAGGAGTGTGGGGACCACAGGAAGAGGGATGTTGACTGTATAAAACACTGCTGAGCATCCAGGTACAACAGAGAGTGAGAGATGATTGTTGACTTTGCCATCGTCTTTGTAAATCAAGGCCAGGGTTTGGAGAGATGGAGGAGGCTCTAGTTAGGAATTAATTCTTGACCAAGTGTGGGAGGGGCAGTTGTTTTGATGTACTAGCCAGTAAAAGAAAGCAGAATGCACAAAAGTTGCCCAAATCCAGTCCTGCCTCTGCAGAAATATCAAGTGATGAGTTAAGTACTTGGAATAAAAGCCAAAATGGCACCATTAACATATGGTGGAGGAAAACACAGATTGCCAGGAGTTTCAGTAAGTTTAAGATTATTTAATCACCTTTATGATATATTGGAACATGACCTGCACAGGAAACCTGAAAGTTAAAAATATGTGCAAAACTGAAACTGTCCCCTGGGGGTTTCAGGCAACAGATGAGCTTTACAAAAATCAGTGTTTATGGTAGTTCTTACCACAGCCTATTGGTAATCCCATTGGGCATCTCTTTCCAGAATGAGCTCAGTTTTATGATTTCTTGTGCAAATCACCTCTAAGTTGAGCACATGATATGTGCTAAAAGCAGCCTGAGGGAGGACAACTTCTCTGGCATTTAAATGGATCTGACCTGTGTTAGTTTTGAAAATTCCCAGCAAGAGGGGACATTTTATTCAGACATTCCACTGGAATAAAGTGATAGCTGCTTGAGCTGGTTTCAAGACAGTACAATTCCACTCACTTTCAGGGATGAAGGATCTAAAGCAGAGAAGTAATTAACTTGATAATAATATACTCTATTTAATTATGGAGCGCACACCCTCCTGTCTTGAGAAGAATGACCAGCCCCCACAGCACCCACCTCACCAACACTGCACCAATAAGTTTTTCTAACTGGAAGTTCTTGTATTTGAGGATTATGTCTGATTTATGAGTTAAATAATCTCTAAAAAGCATCCTGTTGTTTGGAGTTATTCAGTGCTGTGAAGCTCTGTTTACAGATTGCATTTGTAAAGCGTGGAAATGCAAGCAGAAGAAAACTAGTAAAACTTGTACCATCTCATATTTAGACTAGTTTTCTAGAACAGTTTTCATTGAGCTGGTATTTGAATGTTTGGCTAATATGACCATGTTTCTGTGTGTCCTTTTTAATCTTCAGAAGTCATACAGATGTTTCTAGGAACACTGTTAAAAGAGTAATTAATTTTTTTCTAGCTGGGGTCAGGAAACACCAGAAAAAATGTAACTTTTGAGGCAAGGCTGCAAGGATGAACAGTTTTCTGGTAGAAGAAGGGAAGTAAGCATTCCATGCAGAGGGAGAGCATGAGCAAAGGCAAGACCAAGTGGAACTGCCTGATGTGCTTGAGTCCAGGTTGAATCCAATGGGAAGAGGATGACCTTGAATTAAGGACTTTCAAAACAAGAGTAGAACTTTTCCATGTATAAAGTTTCCAGTTAGCAAGTGCATGAGCCACTAGGTGGTCTGTTGTCCCTGGGGAAGTTTGCCACTTAAAAACCTTTTTTTTGAAGTTTAGTTGATTTACAGTGTTGTGTTAATTTTTCTATACAGCAAAGTGATTCAGTTAAATATATATATATAAACACACACACACACTCTTTTCCATTATAGTTCATTACAGGATATTGAGTACAGTTCTCTGTGCTATGTAGAACGACCTTGTCATTTATCCATCAGAAATGTTATCGTTTGCATCTGCTAACCCCAAACTCCCAAACTATTCCTCCCTCCTCCAATCCCTTCCCCCTTGGCAACCTCAAGTCTTTCCCCTATGTTGTGAGTCTGTTTCTATTTATAATATGTTCATTTGTGCCATATTTTAGACTCTGCATAGAAGTGATATCATATGGTATTTGTCTTTCTCTTTCTCACTTACTTCACTTAGTGTGGTGGTCTCAGTTGTAACCATGTTGGTGCAAGTGGCATTATTTCATTCACTTTTATGGCTGAGTAGTATTCCATTGTATATATAAACCACATTTTCTTTATCCATGAACATTTAGGTTTTTTCCATGTCTTGGCTATTGTGAATAGTTCTGCTGTGAACACAGGGGTGCATGCATCTTTTTGAATTATAGTTTTTTTTTTAATTTATTTTAATTGGAGGCTAATTACTTTATAATATTGTAGTGGTTTTTGCCATACATTGACATAAATCATCCATGGGTGTATATGTGTTCCCCATTCTGAACCCCCTTCCCACCTCCCTCCCCATCCCATCCCTCTGGGTCATATGCACAGGAGTGGGATTGCTTGATCATATAGTAGTTCTGTTTTTTGCTTTTTGAGGAAGTTCCATACTGTTTTTCCTAGTGGCTACACCTATTTACATTCCCACTGGTTGACTGCCATTTCTTACCTGGTACTTTCTTGCTGCTTTTGACATGGGCACGATGCTAGCAGAAGATCCAAACTGGTGTTGCTACGACCTGAAAATGGACTAAAGCCAGCTGAACTGGGTGATTTCTCAGAGAACATACCAGAACAAGTGAAGTTGGGGGTATGCCAGTGGAAGGTGCCAAAGGGAGGGCTTTCAAGGAGTAGGCTTTCTTTGATACTGTTAACCCAGTTGGAGCCATGCCCAGAGTCCATCATGTGACTCACTCTCCGTATGGATGGATAGATAGATACAAATATAGATACACATGCACACACAGGGTGGGATATCAGGCTGGAGACCCAGGGGAGAGCCTGTAGTATGATTCAGTTCAAGTCTAAAGGCTAATCACAGGTAGAATTTTTTATTGCCCAGGGGAGATAAGTCTGTTCTGTTAAGACCTTCAACTGATTAGATAAGGCCCACCCACATCATGAAGCATAATCTGCTTTCCTCAAAGCCCAGCAATTTAAATGTTAGTAAACACCCTCACAAAAACATCCAGAATAATGTTTGACTAAACATGTATAAGCACTGTTACCCAGCCAGTTTGGCACATAAAATTAACCATCACAACCTCCAAAGACTGAGGTAGAAGAAAGATTCTCTAATTAGAATTCTATATCTGTTCATTGTCTTTTTGCCAACAAAGCATCAAAGGTTTTTGATTATTTTATCCATATTGCTGTATCCTCAGTACCAATACTATTAACTGGCATGTAGTAGTTGCTCAAGAAGTGTTGTATAAATGAATGAAAAGAGAATAAATATTTGATTTTAATTATTTGGAAACACATCCGACACTCCAGTTATTTCCATCCTGGCCAGAATGCTTGCTAACAGAACATGTTTACATTGAGTCACTCAGTATATCTGGCTGGAGCTTCTGAGCCTTCCCAGCAGAAATTAGGCATCTTTGGAAATTGGTTGTTAAATTTTTCATATTGCCAGTTACTGTGGAGGTGTTGGGAATAGAGTTCAGTGCATCACGGTTCAGCATGCCCTGATGAGCACCTCTCGGCCTACTGGGAACCTCTAATGAATGGTCTGCATCACGGTTCAGCATGCCCTGATGAGCACCTCTCGGCCAACCTCTAATGAATGGTCTGAATAATTGTAGCTGCTTTGGAGATATATAATATTTGTATAAAAAAATATATATATATAATACATATAATATATTTACATATATATTATATATATATTTAAGTTAAGTTCAGTTGCTTGCTCAGTCGTGTCCAACTCTTTGCAACCTCGTGGACTGTAGCCCACCAGGCTCCTCCGTCCATGGGATTCTCCAGGCAAGAATATTGGAGTGGATTGCCATTTCCTCCTCCAGGGGATCTTCCTGACCCAGGGATCGAACCCAGGTCTCCCCCATTACAGGCAGATGCTTTAACCTCTGAGCCACCAGGGAAGCTGTTTTGGAGATATTTAATATATGTAAATATATTAAATGGGCTTCCCAGGTGACTCAGTGGGTAAAGAATCTGCCTCCAATGCAGGAGATGCAGGAGATGAGGGTTCAATTCCTGAGTTAGGACAATTCCCTGAAGAAGGAAATGGCAACCCACTCCAGTATTCTTGCCTGAGAAATCCCATGGACAGAGGAGCCCGCAGGCTACAGTCCATGGGGTCGCAAAGAGTCAGACACAACTGAAGTGACTCTGCACAAGCATATATATAAATAAACACAAGTGCTTTGAGACGCAAAGAGAGATGATCTATTTTCTTTACCAGCAAAACTTGGGAAGGCTATTTGTAACCGTACTTGGCCCACAGCTAATTTGTAGCCTTGGAAAACAGGAGAGGCAAGTGTGAAGGAAGCTTGCCCAGAGCCCACAGAAAAATGAGTGATAAGATGCAGCCCAGTGAATGGATGGTTCACCACTGGGAGACGGCACTGGTGTAAGGAGGTTCATCAGGCAGTGGGTGCAAATCAGAGCAAGCAAATGAAGAGATGATAAATCCATGCTTCTGTGTCTCTGATGGTTCAGGTTTTTCTGATAATTTTGCACCCTTTGTAAACATTGAATTTTTAAAAATTATTCTGTGGATTGCAGTGAACATTCATTCAGCAGCTTCCCTGCCCTCTATTAACCTACATCCCAGATAGATGTTTGGGGCAGAGGCATGTTCATCCTTTCTATCTAGTCTGCAAAATCATTTGCGTGAGTTAGAATGTGAGCAAGAACTTACATGAGGAAACAGAGGGGCCATGGTGATGAGTGATAAGAGTCTTTCTTTGCTAGCTGTGGTGGGGAAGGGGATATGGGGATGTGAAGAGAAGGATTAAATAAAGTGCCAAGTGCCAAGGTAGAAACACACAAAACAAGATGGGACTGTATTATAAAGAGGGCATTTCGAATTCATTGCCGAAAAAATGTACTCAATAAAAACTGTTGATGTAACTGGGTATATTTGGAGAAAAACAAAACTGGTTTCCTCTCTTACCCTTCCAGATGAATCAAAATTAAAACATTTAAAGAAAAGAATTAAGAACATGTATGAGTAAAGAATATTATAACCTTAGGGTGGGAAAGATTTCTAAGGACAGCACAAAAACCATAATCATTAGGGGAAATAATGATAAATGTGAACATATCAAAATTTTAATTAACTCTATAAGAACACTGTTAGTCGACCAGTCATGTCCAACTCTTTGCAACCCCATGGACTGTAGCCCATCAGGCTCCTCTGTCCATGGGGATTTCGCAAGCAAGAATACTGGAGTGGGTTGCCACCTCCTCCTCCAGGGGATTTCCCCTCCTCCAAGGGTGGAACCCAGGTCTCCCCCACTGCAGGCAGATTCTTTACCATCTGAGCCCCCAGGGAAGCCCTATGGGAACAAATCCACACCAAAAAAAAGTAAATCATGGGCAGGTAGAGGGAAATATTATAAGATGTTTTACAAACTTCCGGTTCCCAAAGTTTTTTTTTTTAAAAACTTAAGACTTACGGGAAAAAAAAAGGGGGGGGGAGGGATGCAAAAGAATATTTGTTTGGTTGGAGTGAGGGAACATAAAAGATTTCAGGAGGTAAAGACAGAATCAAGAAGGTTGGCAGAAGGCCTTGAAACCACCAGGAAGGAAGCTGAGACTGTGAGACCCAGAGGACCATCCTGACTCATGAGCATGTGTCATCTGAAAAGCACTTTGTATTGTGTGTAGCACTTTGCTCACAGGAACACAACATGACTCAAATATTTGGCAAGAAAAAAAGACCTCTTTGAGTCTCTGGAGAGGAAATTACTAGAACCAAGAAGGCTGATGAGGAGACGGCAAAGCCAGAGGTCTGTCTTAAGGAATAAGAGGTAAATGAAGGTAATGAAGATGTTGGAGGAAGCATGGCATTTTATTTCTTCTAGAATTTGGATCAAGAAGGTGATGTACCATTTATTTCTTGGTGTTCTGACCTTGGGTGGCTAACGGGGTTCTCAGAGTCTTTATGAAGATGAGTATGGTGGTAGGTTTCAGAAGATAAAGACTGGTCTTTAGTGTATGTCCAGGCAAAAAAAAAAAAAAAAAAACCAAGAGTTCAAAAAAATACATTGCCAACACAACTGCAAGTGAACATCTTGGGTTGGGTCAAAACACATCTGGATGGAGTGACTATCAGGACCATGTGTGTGTCAGTCACTCAGCCGTGTCTGACTCTTTGTGACCCCATGGGCTGTTGCCTGCCAGGCTCCTCTGTCCATGGGATTCTTCAGGCAAGAATACTGGAGTGGGTTACCATTTCCTTCTCCAGAAGATCTTCCCAACCCAGGGATCGAACCCAGGTCTCCCACATTGCAGGCAGATTCTTTACCATCTGAGCCACCAGGGAAGCCCATCAGGACTATGGTAAACAAGAAAATTAAGGCAGAAATTATCTTATTTCTTACTGAAAAGAAATGGGGACTAGATTTCAGAGGCAGATGCACATGTGGTGAGGGAAATGATGAAGATGAGCATTCAAAGAAGATACAAAGGTTAGAAAGACACAGATGACCTAGATCAGAAGTGAATTCCTCCCAAAGCATGGTCTAGAACTGACAGGCTCCTTTGCAAAAGGTCCAGCTTTCTCCCTGAGCATTAGGGGCTGCTTCTGTAACTGACATCAGAAAGTACATTCTCAGGCCTCCCATGGTCCTGCTTTTAGATTCCCTGGGTCCACAGTCTAACCAGGCTTAAGCTGGTTTCGTAATGAGAGCTAGGTCCCAGAACCTTCTGCTGTGTCCTACGCTTGGATTCCCTGAGAAGCCCAATTAATGATGACCTGATACCCCTGGAAACCTCAAGGCCTGTTAATTAGTTAGCTCCTCCAGGCTTCAGGCCCCTGACATTATCAGTTGCTTCTCACAATGAGGCTTTCAGGGTGAGTTCCCTCTTCTGTGAGCCCAGCCTGCTCTGTACTTCCTCATCTGACTCTGCCTCCGCCACGCCCTTTCTCCAAAACCTGTGTTCTGTGCCTTATGGTATACTGGTTCCTTCCTGGACAACAGTCCCTTCCCCTATCTTCCCCTTCAGTGAAAGTTGTCTTCCCCCCTAGATCTCCAGTGACACCTCCTCCATCTCGAGGCTTCCACATTTCCAACAGCCTCCCTACTGTAGATTCTGTGAGAGTAGGAAGCACACAGGAATCTTCCAAGTACCTAGCACAGCCCTCAGGTACTCAAGAAATCCTTGAATCAATGAAGAGATGAGTGAATGAAGGATTTGCTCATTTGCCACAGCCTGTGTTGTCAGTCAGGAGTTGGTGTTGAGACCCTTTTGTTCCCCTGAGTATCTTACAGATAACGATTCTTCCTCCACTTATCAGTGCCACTAACTTTGAGGTTCATGCTACCTGATTAAAACCCACTACCCTATCACTGCCAGCAGCTGTCCTCACTTCTGTCTCCCTTGTCCTTAAGGCTTTGCTCTCTGGCTCCTGCCTCTCTGCCCTGCCAAGTCTGGAGTGACTTCAGTGTCCACAAAGATGATGCACCCAGCACTCTAGCTTTTTGGTTCCTTGACCTCTTCAATACCAGTGACCCTCATCTTCACTTTTCTGCAATTGTCTGTGCTCCTGGATTCATCCTGAAACTCATTGCCACTTGGAGTGATGTCATGTCCAACATTTTTTCCCCCCATGGATGTAAATTTCCAGAAGCAGACTTTCAGAGTTCATGAAAATGTTCTTTACACTTTTATCTCCAATTCCTCATCTCCTAGGTGCTCCCTAACTCAGTCCAGTCAAGCATTTGTACAACCAGGAATCCCGCTTATCTACTATCCATCTCTCTTTAAAAAAAAATCCACTGCATTTCCCTATCTTTGTTTCAGTTAACAGTTTGGCGGCATTTGCAAATTGTGAAGACAACTGCCTTCTTGAAATGTTTGTCCTTGGCTTCCTGTTACTCTCTTAGTTTCTTCCTGCCTCTCCTTGGTCATCTTTCTTTATGCTCCTCCATTGATGCCCATTTCTAAAATGTTGGTGTTCTTAGTGTTTTGTCTTCTGCTCTTTTTCCTCTTAATTCTGTGCATTCTACCTGTGCTGTCTTGGCCACTCCTTGCGCTGGAGATTCTTCCAACTTTAGACCTTCCTCACACCAGCTTTGGGGTCCAGGTAGATACCTCACTGCTGTGTAGTGATTAATTATACATAAAGAACTAATGTTGACCTCAAATACAGCCTGTTATAAATTGAAAATGTAGTTTCCAAACCATCTCTCCAAATTTGCTTTGTCCCCTGAATTTCTTTTATTTTGTTTTGTAACCTTCCACATGTATCTTGATGCTCTTTCACACTCTCCAACTTCACTCCCACAGCTTTATTCTGGCCATTGTCATTTATTGCCTGGGTTATTGCAGTCCTTTCTTTAAACGGCTTTCCAGCTGTCCACTCCTAACTCCATCCAGTGTCAGATTCAAACTGTCATCTTTCTAACAAAAATCTGCTCATGTCATTTTATCTCTCAAAAGTCTTCAATTTTTCCACACTGCCCTTAAGGAAAGTCTATAAACTTTTTTGGCATGACATCTACAGCCCTTCAAAAGCCCAACCCAGGCTCACCTCTTCTGCTTGGTTTCTAGCCACTCCTTTCTCAACTCAGCCCTAACTTACAGCCCTGCTGGGTGGTTGGCAGCCCTGAGAATGCAAGAGTGGGTCTCTGTTTCATTCATGTCTGTTTCAGTTGCCTGATAACAGCCCTCCTTTTGCTTCTCTTCCAACCTCGTCTTGTTTCCACTTACATACGCTCCCCATCTCAGTGGCCCTGGCGCATCTGCTCTCACTGCGTTGCCCCTGTGTGTCACATTTGCCGTTTCCTTTTCTTGTCTCCATCACTAGATGGAGTGCTCTTTGACTGCAGCCTCTCAAATCACGTTCATGCTTCACTTCTCCCCTGCCCAGGACAGTGTCTATCTCAGAATATACTGTTGAATTAATAAATGACTAATTTAAGAGTTTGAATGAGAGTCTGCGACTAAGGCTGACATAAATGAAGAATTGCAGTAGCAGCATCTTGGCAGAATGAAGTTGTTGGTCCTGTCTTGCATTGTCATCAGTATATTCAAGTCCTTTCTTAGTTTAGAAAGAGATGAAGTTTTAATAGTCCATTGGCAGGCATGCATCTTGTCATTCCTACTCATTATAGGCTGAATGCTGTCTCACATCCTGGACCCAAGAACAGATGTGTTTGGGAGGCTTACTCATTCTTAGATTTTAATAATTGAAACCAATGAGAGTTATGTGTGCTGAAGCATTTTGAAATCTATGCTGAAAATGGGTCTCCTAGTTTTCACTTCTCCATTATGAGTCATGAAGTCCTTACAGGAGGTAAAATGTCCTTCGGGTATTGTTGGTTAGTTGCTAAATCATGTCTGACTCTTTGTGACCTCATGGACTGTAGCCCACCAGGCTCCTCTGTCTGTGGGATTTTGCAGGCAAGAATACTGGAGTGGGTTGCTTTTTCCTTCTCTGGGGACATCTTCCTGACCCAGAGATTGAACCTGTGTCTCCTGCTTGGCAGGCAGATTCTTTACCACTGAGCCCCCAGGGAAGCCCCCTTCAGATGCTAGGACCCCATTTCTCCATCTCTTCCTTTGTGCCCTGGAATTTACTCTCAGTATGAAAAAACATTCAATTTTGTCTCATTTTACCATGATGGATGAACTTAATTTGTTTGTGTGGCTAATGGTCTTGCAAATCAAAATAGTTTCTGTGGTTTAGCAAATCTGGTGGAAGAAAAAAAATGTGAAGAGAAAGTTTTAACTTCATGGCTTCCTTTCCTGTATTCTGAGACATCTTCAGGGGCTCTTTGTCAGATTATGTGTCTTGAAAATATTTGCAACTATTTATGGGCAATTGAACCTAGAAGAGAGGTGGTTCAAGTATAGGTTTTGAGAAACATTGGAATGAGGGCACATCAGCAGGCATCTTTCATGATGTCTACTTTTAAAATACATTTCTTGGAAAATTGTTTTTAGAGGCACAGAGTGGGTCTGGTGTGTTGTCATTTGTTTTGCTTCCGACAGCGGATTCCGTATCTCACATCCTTTGAAATTCACCCTTAGGTTGCAGGGAAGACAGGCGGTTTTGGGTAGAGCCAGTTGGACACCAGTGTCTGTCTTTGTTCAATTATCCTGTGTTGCACGTGAAGCCCAAAATAGTTTTCATAAGGAAACAGATTGAATTCTACTGTAAATATTTTCATCAATTCCTATAATCTCAGAATGTCATTAATTTGCAGGTGGACGTGTTGTGTTATGTGTCAGGAGCAAGTTAATGAACTGAAATAGTAGTAACTTTGCCTTTCTTTGGGTTCCGAAGGCATTTACAGTGGGCTTAAGCAAACATTTTTTTAGAGTGGAAGTCAGTGAACAAAACTTTCTTTGATCCTAAGATAGGTTGATTTTATTGCCATGAGTTGCATGGGAAAAAATTTTACTTTGATCCAAATGTTAATTGAATGCAGAAGAATTGTTTCTGAAAATTTGATTGTTTTTAACAACCTTGATATAGGCTCCCATATCATTAAAATAGCCACCTGTGACATTCACTTTTATTTTCATTAACTCAGAATTAAGAAGCATGTTATAAATATAATTTTCCACTATTCACACAATCTAGTACTTTTTCTATTTCCCTTAGGTATTTTATATTTAATTATATTTATTTAGAAATGACTTTTCTCTCTTGTATCAAAAGCATTAGTTCTGATTTCCTGCTAATGAATGTAAGCATAAAGGAAAGACATTTTTATTAAATCCTAGCATTATTTTACTCCATGTCTTTAGATGGTTGGCTTTTTAAAAAGTTCTATCATGAGCCAAAGTAAATAGGCATTTACTGAGTGTCTCCTATGGGTCAGGTTTGCAATAAGCTATGTGTTATATAGCCCACTCCAGTGTTCTTGCCTGGAGAATCCCAGGGACGGGGGAGCCTGGTGGGCTGCCGTCTGTGGGGTCACACAGAGTTGGACACGACTGAAGTGACTTAGCAGCAGCAACAGCAACAGCAGCATGTGTTATATAGAGACTCCCCAGGTGACACAGTGGTAAAGGATCCGCCTGCCAATGCAGGAGATGCAAGAGACACAAGTTCTATCCCTGCGTCGAGAAGATCCCCTGGAGGAGAGTATGACAACTCACTCCAACATTCTCACCTGGAGGATCCCATGGACAGAGGAGCCTGATGGCTACAATCCATGGGGTTGCAAAGAGTCGGACATGACTGAGTGACTGAGCACTGCAGCACCATGTGTTATATATGTTCTTGAATTAAACTATATGAGTCCTACAAAGTATTATCTCCAGCTTTTAAAAAAATTATTTTTTCTTTTGGCTGCATTGGGTATTAGTTTCAGCACAGGTGATCACTGCATTATGTGGGATCTTTTGATGCATCCCACAGACTCTCTAGTTTCGGCATGTGGGCTTGGTTGCTCTGTGGCATTTGGGATCTTAGTTCCCTGATCAGGGATCGAACTCATGTCCCCCGCATTGCAAGGTAGATTCTTTACCACTGAAAAGTGGAAAAGGGAAGAGAAGACCCCTAATGTCTCCAGTTTTACATAGAAGGAAGCTAAGGCACAAATTTGAGTCCTTAACCCAGGTCCACGTAAATAACAGTTGGTGGATGTAGGATTGTAGATCTTTGAAATTAGATGCTCTGCACAATGATTCTGCAGTCTAATGCCTCTTATTTTCTTTTTTTAATGAGAGCTCCAGTCTTTACATAGAAAATATTCTGTGCTTAGTTGAAAAAAGATTCCAGATTTGATAGACAGTGGAGCCAATGAAGTATTAATAGATGTCTAACAAAGACAGAGGAAAAACTGGCTAACACCAGCAGCTCGGGTTAGAGTTAGAGTGTCCCTGAGGACACTCTGGAAGCCTTATAGAATGAAAAGATAACATTCTCAGTACAAGGATTAGGAGACCATTTGCACCCCAGGAAGCTTGCCTGCTAAGCTCACAATTGTTAATAGAAATAATTTGAGAGTTCTGTACTGTAACATGCTATTTCTGTTATGCCTGCTTCATCTCTATGTTCTGCTTGTGAACATAATCAGAAGTCAGTAGCCACCCACCTTTTTTTTGGTTGAAGTAGCTATAATAATTTTGGAAAATTTAGGATTCAAGCTAGGACTTGGATTTGGAAATTGGCAGCTTGCATGTAACTGGGTTGACCCCACTCTCTGAGAACATTTGGGAACAGGAATCTTCTGATTGAACCAAACATTATCTGGACTTCCAGATTCTGGAAGAATTTTAGAGAACAGAATGGGAGTATATTCCATAATAAGCCAAGTAATCTTTTTTAACGATTGAAAATACCATTTGTTCAAAATCCATACTAATCTCAACAGTTAATCAATGAAAAATCATTAGGGCTTTTGATGTACCAACGCATCTGAGTTTTAAACCATCTACTTTTTTTTTTTTAACAACAGAAAGGAAATCATAAATCTAAAACTTTCAGACTTTCCATCTCAACTCCACCTTTGCAGCTTAATTATCCTAACCCTTCTTGTCTCTCTGACAAACTTGTTTTTTACTTGTAAGACCCAGCTCAAAAGTGCCCTGATCTATAAATTCTCTCCTAACTGCTTGCTCACTGTTCCTCTTCCCTGCGCCTATCAGAGTTAAACCCTCCCCTGTGTCTCCTGTACACCATTATAGCTGACCTTACTGACTCTCCTCTCTGTGGCTGTCCTCTGAGCTGCAAGAGCGTAGGGAGGAGTGGACTGATTCATCCTTTTGTGTGCATGCTAAGTCACTTCAGTCATGTCCAACTCTTTGTGACCCTATGGACTGTAGCCCACCAGGCTCCTCTGTCCATAGAATTCTCCAGGCAAGAATACTGGAGTGGGTTGCCATGCCCTTCTCCAAGGGATCTTCTCGGCTGGAAGAACCCTCTTCTCTTATGTCTCCTGCATAAGCAGGTGGGTTCTTTGCCACTAGGGCTACCTGGGAAGCAGTGTTTGCTTAAAAACAAAACAAAACAAAAAAAACACTAACAAAACTGTCATAGCTGCTGCCTCCATATCATTTTCCACTGCTCTCTACCCCTTTCATCCTTAATGTCCCCTGGTCTCAAGCAGAAAGTGTCCCCCTTCTGGTTACGCCCTCCAGCTTCTCTTTGGGGCCCTTGACTCTTGACATGCACCTTGTGAAATTCCTAAATGTGCCTCTCTTTTTTTGCTTTCTCATGTCTCCTTCATCTCTGGGCATCTTCTGAGAGAAGGAGCTGTTACGTCCATTGTACCATTTTCTACAATGTATTTTTTTTTTAAAGCATTGCTAATTTTTTCCATTTGTGAGCCTTAATCAGTGGTATTTAATAGCTACATTAAGAGGAAAGATAAAATCAAAAGAAAAGGAATTTTAAAATACCATCGGCAGATGATTTAAAACCACCAAATTATCAAAACAATAATTAAATACAAACTGAATTTTATCCTCATTATACAAATACGTAGGCAAATCACAGACTGTGTAGCCATCAGGGCTGGCACTCCTGATCCAGAGTTCTGCAGCTGTACCACCCCGGCTGACTCTTCTGGGCTCAGCTGCCTCTGGCTGTGGCCCAGATTCTTTCCTGAGCTGTAGAGCAAACAGAGGAAAAAGTTTGGTAGAGAAGATAGCTCAGACCCTTGGAGCTTACTAGGAGAAGTTAAAATCTTGATAAAATCCTAGGAACCCAAAGGAAAAAAAAAAAAAATTAGTATATACTGTTATTCCAGATCTTTTGCCAAGATCCAGAGAATCTTGGGTTAGTCCCATTTCAGGCTTCCCCTATGACTCAGCAGTAAAGAATCTGCCTGCAATGCAGGAGACTCACGTTCAATCCCTGGGTTGAAAAGATCCCCTGGAGAAGAAAATGACAACCCACTCCAGTATTCTTCCCTGGGAAATCCCATGGACAGAGGAGCATGGGGGGGCTATACAGTCCATGGGGTTGCAAGAGTTGGACACAACTTAGCAACTCAACCACCACCACCACCAAGTACATAAGTGGAATCATACAGTATTTGTCTTTAAAAAAAAAAACAAAACTGGCTTATTTCACTAAGCATAATGTCCTAAAGCTTCATTGATATTGTAACATTTAGCAGAATTTCCTTCTTTTTAAAGGCTGAATAGAATTTCTTTGTATGCATATATACATTTTGGTTATCCATTGATCCATCAGTGGACACTTGAGTTACTTCCACATTTTAACTATTGTGAAGAATGCAACATTGAACATGGATGCAAAAGCCTGCTTTCCATTTTTTGGTATATATCCAGAAGTGGAATTGCTGGCTCATATGGTAATTCAGTTTTAAATAGAATTATTCAATAGTGCATAAGGATTCTAATTTCTTCACATTTGCCAAAACTTGTTTTCTGGTTTTTTTCACTTGTTTGGTGTTTTTGTTTTTGTTTTTGTTTTTAAATAATATCCATTCTACTGGGTGTAAGGTGGTTTCTCATTGTGGGTTTGTTTGCATTTCCCTAGTCATTAGTAATGTTGAGCATCTTTTTATGTGCTTGTTTCCTGTTTGTGTTTTTTGAGAAATGTCTTTTCAAATTCTTTGGTAATTTTTGAATCAGGTTATTTGTTTTGTTGTTGTTGAATTTTAGGAGTTCTCCAAACTAGTTTTGTAGTTAACTTATAAAATCAGAAAGTGTGTGAACTCTGGTTTTGTTCTTTCAGAATTGTTTTGACTTTTTTGGGTTCCTCAAGATTCCATATGATGTTTAGGGTGGATTTTCCCATTTCTATAAAAAAGTATCACCGAGATTTTGATAAGTATTATACCGAATGTATGGATTGCTTTGGATAGTGTTGGTATCTTAACAGTACTAAGTCTTCTAAGTATTATACCGAATGTATGGATTGCTTTGGATAGTGTTGATATCTTAACAGTACTAAGTCTTCTAATCCATGTACATGCGATACTTTTCCATTGATTTATGTTTCCATTACTTTCTTTAACAAATATTTTATAGTTTTTATTGAACCAAGTCTTTCACCTCCTTTGCCAAGTTAATTCCTAAGTGTTTTATTCTTTTTGATGCTATTGTAAATGGAAATTGCTTACTTAATTTTTCTTTTGGATTGTTCATTGTTAGTGATTAGAAATTCAGTTGATTTTTGTGTGTTGACTTTGTATCCTGCTACTTTGCTGAGTTATAAGTTATAACAGATTTTCGTATGGAATTTTTAGGTCTTCCCAGGTGGGGCTAGTGGTAAAGAATCCACCTGCCAATGCAGGAGATGTAAGAGATGTGAGTTCAATCCCTTGTTTGGGAAGATCCCCTGGAGGAAGGCATGGCAACCCACTCCAGTATTCTTGCCTGGAGAATCCCACGGACAGAGGAGCTTGGAGGGCTATAGTCCATAGGGTTGCAAAGAGTCAGACATGACTGAAGTGACTTAGCATGCACGTATAACATCACATCATCTGTGAATAGAGGTTTTTTCCACTGCTTCCTTTCTAATTTGGATACCTTTTATTTTCTTTTCTTGCCTAATTTGTCTGATAGGACTTCCAGTACTATGTTTTATTCCTTTTACTCCCAGTTTTATTGAGAAATAATTGATATATCACTAAGCTGTGTCCTACTCTTTGCAACCCCATGAACTACAGACCACCAGGCTCCTCTGTCCATAGGATTTCCCAGGCAAGAATTCTGGAGTAGGCTGCCATTTCCTTCTCCAGGGGATCTTCCCCACCCAGGAATCAAACCCATGTCTCCTGCATTAGCAGCCAGATTCTTTACCACAGAGCCACCAGAGAAGCCCCCATGCCACTGTATATTTAAGATGTAAACAGGATGGTTTGATTTACATATATTGTGAAATGATGACCACAATAGGGTTAGTTAATATTTGTCATCTCATACAAATACAATAAAAAGAAAAGAAAAAAATGTCTTCCTGTGATGAGAATTCTTAGGCTCTCCTCTCTTAACAGCTTTCTTATATATCATACGGTTATTTATAGTCATTGTGTTATACATTATATACCTTGGAGTTATTTATAACTGGAGTTTTATACCTTTTCCACTCATAGAAATTAACTCAAAATGGATTAAAGACTGAAATTTAAGACCTGAACCCATGAAACTCCTGGAGGAAAACATAGGAAAAAAAGCTCCTTGACATGCGAACTTAACACCAAAAGCACAAACAACGAAGTTAAAAATAAACAAGTGGGGCTACAGCAAACAAAGAAAGCTTCTGCACAGCCAAAGAAACAATCAACAGAGTGAAAAGAATACCTAAGGAATGGGAAAAATATTTGCAAACCATATATCTGATAAGGGGTTAATAGTCAAATGAAGAATTTATACAACTCAATAACAAAACATCACTACTATATTGACTAGAAGTGGCAACAGTGGGCATCATTGTCTTACTCTTGATCTTAGAGGAAAGTTTTCTGTCTGTCCCCATTAGTGTGATGCATGCTGTGGGTTTTTCATATATTTCTTTTATTTTGTTGAGGTATATCAGTGTTTAATTTTTAAACTATAGTTTTTCTAAAGGCCTGATTTCAGGATAGGTAGTTTTATTGTGTAAAAGGCAACGACAGGAACAAGAGCCATGCTCATAATGATCAGGTGATGGTGTAGAGAGAAAATCATTATATCTAAAAGATCTTGGGCTGATTCACAACTCTTCAGTTTTATGGTTATTGGATTTGAACAAGGTGCTTCACTTGTATGAGTCACCAGTTTCCTGTCCGTGAAATTGCCCTCAGAAAGTTGTATGCATGCTTTAAAAATTTCAAGTGCATTTGTGTCCACACCTGCATTGTGTGTATGAAGAGTACACTACTTTTCTGTATTCTTTGCGGTAGAGAGAGAAAGGATTTCCTTAATACTGTATCCCCACTTAGCTCACTTCTTCCATTCACCTCGAATTATACATGCACATAGGGAACGGTCATTTATTCTTCAACCCCGGTGTTAACTGGAAGTCCATTCAACCAGCATTTAAGTTCTCAGAGCTGGAGGTGCACCCCACCATTTGGATGTGAGGGCGATTGGGCTGTGACATCTGTCACCCATCAGTCTCAAGGTTGATCTGGCTGACCCGGGTGTCCCCTTTTTCCCTTACCACTCCGTGTGTGCCCTTCCCATCATGTACTTGCTAAGCCCTGTCAGCTCCCTTTTGCGCCAGCATGGAGTGTGAGGAGTGTGTGAGGCGCTGGTCACAGTGATGTACTCACTACAGTGCATGACCAAGGCAGATGAAAGTAACTCTTTTCACTGGGCTGCTAATTGGCTAGTCCTTGATGTTACCACTCCATCTGAATACGACTGAAAGTGAAGTTAGTCAAGTATTTGCATTATAAAATGGCATCAGGGGACTTCCCTGGTGGCCCAGTGGTTAAGAATCCTCCTTCTAATGCAGGGGACATGGTTTGATCCCTAGTTGGGAACTAAGATCCCACATGTTGCCAGCAGCCTGCACACTGCGACTAAGACCCAATGCAGCCAAATAAATAAATATACTTTTAAAAAAATAAGGTTGCATCAGTACACACTGAAATGGAAACATTTAGGAATAAGCAAAGCAGAAGGGTCTGGAATGGACAATGGGACAGAAGTTGAATTCTAGCAGTCACAATGGGGCATCTCTATTAGCACCCTAAACTTTTTTTAACCTTTTACCAATAACAAGGAGAATAACAGTAAAGGCAAAAGGAGGTAGCAGCATGGGAGGATGAAAAAAAGTCAAAAGGTTAATAAGACCAAGGTTCTGCAAATGCTTATGTTGAGACAGTGTCAGTTCAGTTCAGTTGCTCAGTCATGTCTGACTCTTTGTGACCCCATGAATCGCAGCATGCCAGGCCTCCCTATCCATCACCAACTCCCGGAGTTCACCCAAACTCATGTCCATCGAGTCGGTGATGCCATCCAGCCATCTCATCCTCTGTTGTCCCCTTCTCCTCCTGCCCCCAATCCCTCCCAGCATCAGAGTCTTTTCCAATGAGTCAACTCTTCGCATGAGGTGGCACAGTTTACCAGCTATTAAAAAAGAGTTCAGAGAGTTGAACGAGTATCCACTCAAAGGCTTGTCTAGTCCCAAATTCAGTCACTAAATCTTAAATATTGATTAAAAAAAAAATTAACTGGGCATTTAAATTAAACACAGTGTTAGTTACGATAAACACTGTAGGACAGTTGGACGGACAACTCTTTCCTTTGTTTTCCCTTTTCCTTCTCTTCTTTACCACCCTTTTCCTACCCCAGCAACATGTATGAAACATCAAGGAAAAAGTGTTCATTTGCTATCCTACCTAATACTTGCTGCTTTCCAATTTCCAAGTCTTATCAGGTTTACTTGGTAATTTTAATTTTTTTGTATTATCACAGTAAGGAGTAATTTGAAGGTGACTTGCAGAGGAAAATGTGGCTGATAAGAAGGTAGACAGTGGTTAAATTTCTTTAATTAGCAATGATTTCAGTATTCTTTTACTCTGTAGGAGTTTGAGTCAGATGACAAATTGAAAATCATGTATTCTAAAAGAAAACTGGGTCCTTCCTGAAGAGATTTTTCTGGCTTTTAAATCAAGTGTGGTTTCATGCCTGGCAGTTGTAACTAGTGGTGTGAAAGAGTGAATGTAGCAAATATTGATTTTGCTTTTGTGATATTTAAATGGTAGCTTTTATTCTTGAATGATCTTGACGTATAAATAAACAGCTAATAGTTTGATCAAGTTTATCACCATATAGTTTCCTCTAGGCACCACTTAACAGCAAAGAACAATCATTTATTCTTCAACCCCAGTGTTAACTGGAAGTTCATTCAACCAACATTTAGATTCATAGAAGCCATTTGACTCCAGAGCTGTGGTTATCACTATATGTTCAAATTGCTTCTTCGGGAACATGGCATTCTTACTCTGGCCTCTGTTTAGTTATTCATTCAGCAAATATTCATCTCTTGCACTAAGCCCAAGAGAAACAGAGATAGGAACACAGAGCCCTCCCTCCTGGGGGCCCCATGGATTAGCTGGGAGACACTGGGGTTATTCAGGGTGCTATGGAAACATAGAAACAGTGAATAATTAGGTAAGTAGTTGGAGAGGGTGGTCAGAAATGGTTTCCACAAAGACACACAATCAAGGGAATGAGTATGATGATGTAGAGAGATGAACGGTGTGTAGTACACACTGAAAAGTACACTTGAGGGTGGGAGGAGCTGAGACTAGAGGTGTGTGTCGTGGAGGAGCTGGGCTTTGCTCTGGAAGCTTTGGGGAGACAGAATTTCAAGCAGGAGAGTAATGTAATAAAGTTTTCATTTAGAGATCAGTGTGGACTGAGGACTGGAGGTGGGCTGGGCTGGAGGAAGGACGGCTGCTGGAGCTTCTAACACTCCGAGTGAGAGCTGCTGGAGCCCCGCTGAGGGAGCAGACATGGGAAGGACAGTTTTCCTGCTCAAATCTTTTTTTAGAGTAAGAACAGCCAGGAGTAATTAGCAATCATTTGAACCTGAAGATCCTACATTGGTCTGAGCAAGCCTATGATAAATGCCAGCTCTCATGTAGACAAAGATTCTAATGGGATGGAAATAAACCAAAAAAATAATTGGAAAGTCAAAGTAGCTGACCATGGATAAGGGAGAAGGAAGACGCTAGGACCACTCAGCTTGGGCAGTTGATGTTCAGTTGGGAGATGCCACTCACCAAGAAAACAAAGGGCAGGGATAGAAGATTAAAAACAAAAATTTTTTTTTTGGCCACATCCCACGGCATGTGAGAACTTAGTTCCCTGACCAGGGATCGATCAAACATGCATCTCCTACATTGGAAGGGAGCATCAATCCCTGGACCATGAGGGAAGTCCTGGGAAGGCAGAATTTTAATGCCCCTTTCCCCTCCATAGTTTCCTAGCGCAGAAGTGTATATGTAAGAAAAACTACTGAGACAGAAAGACTGCTTTAGTGATAATCAGGCAAGCATCCTGCCCCACAAAGCAAGCCCAGAGAGGCTTAAATCCAGGAATCCAAGCACGCTTTCTCCTTTGCTCCTGGGAGGCAGATGCCAGGATCTCTAACTCAGGAGGCCAGAAGGAGGGGGTTTTTTGCCCCCTTCCCCATCCAAAGCTGGTTCCTGCTCCAGAGTTCTTCCTCTGGAAAGGCAAGACTGTGGAGAAAAGTAACCTCTGAATTAGCAAACGACAACAAAGTGGGGAAGTCCCATTCTGTCGCCAAAGAACAGTCACCTCATCCGTTCTTAACATGGGGCTCCATGAATGTTTCAAGAGCTGACCAATAAGATTTGTAGCTTTTCCTTTGGGGAAGAAACAGTGAGGCAGTGGAACAGTGGGGGCAGGGACATCATTTCTTTATTACAAGAGATGAGGTGCTCTCAAGTCCCTAGAGATGGTTCTTTACCATTTAGTGCAGCCCAGGAATGGGTTAATTCAAGGATCTTGGACTTAGCTTGCTTCATGAGGGTGCTTGGAGCTAAGCAGCTAAGGGTGGTGTAGGCTTGCCAGGGTCTTGTGGAGCCTCACAGATCTCCAGCAGACATCCTTCCAGAACCACCCCAGACACATAAGTCAGCATTGATCCCTATACTGTGCTATTCCCACTGTTGGGGGCTCAGGAGTCCTCATCCGTATGGTGCACAGCCCTCATTCCCACAGAATTTCAGGTCTAGTGAGGACTTCTTGTAATGCAGAAGGAGGTGAGACAGCAAATGTGCTTTATCAAAGAAGTGGGATTGATTGCTGCTACACCATTCTTTCATCCCCTCAGCTCTCATTGGCTTTGCTGTAACGACCTTAGCGTCTTAGAAGCTCTATTCCAAACACTGGAGCGCATTTGGCTTCGACATGTGCAATCAGTGCCTGCCATGGGAACTGGCTCCCTTTAAACTCAAAATTAATTATAGGCATTTATATTTCCAGCAACCAAATGGGTAATCAGACCTAATTAACTGGTAATCAATCAATGCTGCTTTTCTTTCCCTATCCTTCCCCATGTACAGTAGTAAGTAAGATAGTTTTGGATCTGAGAAGATTAGAAGCCCTTGGGAGGCTGGAGTGAACCATTCTGACATCATACCTGGGGATGTGGTTTCTCCTCTTGGTAATGATGTATGGTGGGCATGTGCCCATTATCTCTCACTGTGCTTCCAGCCCTCTCCTGTTTGGCTTAGTGGTTTTCATGTCTTCTGTGCTAGAGGCTGTACTAAAAAATGAAAATGCTATTTCTCAAGTGGCTACACACTGGATGAATCCTGATTCTTGCTGTATGTCTTGTTTAGGCTTCAGTAGAGTTGCATTTATGTAGTTTAGTTACACATTATCTATTATTGGTTAAAAGATACTTTCAACCTAAGCTCACTTTTCATGAACTCCTCACTGGTAGATAAAGTTCACTGTGTTTAGTGGTGACAGAAAAGTAAAACAGGAATTTGTGCCCTACTACTTCAAAAGCAAAAGCAAAATGTTGCTACCTTGGCCCCCAAGGATGGAGAAGACTCTGTGACACAACTTATTATATTATAGCCAGTGGTAACTATTATATTAGTTCCCATTTTATTTTTGAGGAGTGATATTAGTTTTGCTCTTATTCACCCCTGAGTCAGTCTGGTCCTCTGGTGTCTTCGTGATGTACCAGATCTTCCCAGTGTCCCCAAAGTAAGCAGGACACAGGGGTAGGTCCTGTGTACACATTGACCACTGTGGATCTCCAGGGGCTCCCAAGAGCCCATCTGTTTTTCCAGTATCAGGAAACTCTATGAAGTGGGAAGCCTGATGGGGTTAAGTAATATATTGCATACAGAATACAAGTCACCTTTTTATGATGGGTAATAGTAGTGCCGTACATTCAAGGTACATCTGGTCAGGTGTGAGGCACCCCTCAGTGTGACAACATAATGTAGCATGTTTTTAACCTGGCACTCTTTCTGTAATCAACTCTTCTCCCCTTTTGTCACCTTGATAGAAGCCTTCATGTGCTAGGAAATTCTAAAGAAGTGTCCTTTGTAAGATCAGAACTAGCATTGAAACGATGCCACCAGGTTTGGTTATGGTGTTTCTTGTGGTGGGGTTGGAGCCACTGCAGAGATGGTTTCCAGAGACATGGCTTTGTTTCCTACGGGGTTCAGGTTGAATGAAGCTCTCTCTCCCAATATAAATCACCCAACTTGGAGTTCCTGCAGTGAATATTAGTTTTTTCCTCCTTATATGGTACACTTTTGAATCACTTCCTTGTGCCATAGGTTTTGATTTAGAAAATGCAGGCAAATTTTTAATATTAACATGAGTAAGATAGAAATGAAAAAGTATGTTTTTTGCCACCAAATCCCCACAAACATATTACTCCAATCCAATCAAGATACTGGTGCTTCTTGATTATATTTTATGGAATTTATATTGTATATGATAACCCTGGCCTCTGTACAACAGATACACTTGAAAAATCTCAAGGGCTCAACACAAGAGAAGTTTATTTCTTGGTCACATAATGTGTGTTCCTAATTAGTGAGTGGCATTCTTCCAGGAATGATTTGGAACTGGCTTTCTTTCATTTTGTGGCTTTGGCATTTCTGATACAAAGTTTCCAAGTAACCATGAAAGGAGAAAGGGCATGAAGGATTGATTATGTTTAAGGACCATGGCACACATTGCTCTGACTCACGTCTTCTTAGGCACAGTTCAGTCACATGAGAGAAGATTGAGACGGGTTCAGCTTAGTGCCCAGCGGGAAGAGGACACAGCTGTGGTCTGCGGCTAGCCCAGTTCCATCACAGTTGTGTTCTGTCTTTTCCTTCATGCCCTCTCCATTCTTTTGCCATTTGTCTTTTTTCACTTCTGCAACATAAAGTTTAGAGCTTCCCAGGTGGCTCAGTGGTAAAGAACCTGCTTGCCCATGCAGGAGACCCGGGTTCAATCCCTGGGTTGGGAAGATAGATCCCCTAGAGAAGGAAATGGCAACCCATCCCAGAGTATTCTTGCCTGGAGAATTCCATGGGCATAGGATCCTGGCAGGCTATAGTCCCTGGGGTCACAAAGAATCAGACATGACTTAGTGACTAAACAACAACAAACATGAAGTTTGGCGATATGGCCCACATGTTGAAAATTTTTTTGAAAGCATCTAAAAATACACCACACTGTCAAATTTTATGAATGTTAAACTATGTGAATTTAAAATTCATATACTTTTAAAAAGTATGACTCAAATATTAGTATATATTAGCAGAATCTCACTTTATATGTAAAATTTGAAAAAATCAAATATACCAAATTTTAAAATCATTTGAATTATATAATTTCTAAGCTGGCTGGCCAAGCAGGTTGTAAAGTATTTATGTCATTGACAGTTGGAGGTTCTGCAATACTTGATGCCAGTAGGTATAACGTGAACCATAAATTCTTCATATGCATTAAAATCTCTGAGGAAGGTTTTATATGACTGATGTATTTTCATCTTAATGGCCTTGAAGGCATTCTGTGTTGCTGGCATGTAAGGTGTGCTGGCCTTAAACTTGGGGTACAGGTGCCTTGTTCTGGCTCGTGAACCTTAGGGAGTATCACTCTGGCAAGAGGTCCCTATGGCCCAGGGGTCCTACCAATCTGGAGTCCATCCCCGTTGTGCTCCAGGTCCCAGGGATTTGGGCATGCCTGCTCAGATGACTCCCAAGTTCACATCCAACGTCAGTGAAGACCTCTTGCGCTGGCAATTCCCTTGGAGGTCAGGAAGCAGATGGATGTAGGCATCTCTAAGCCTGAGGTTGGCCCAAGGGTTGGCTGTTCTCAGAGGGATGTGGTTGAGCTCTTGACGTCAGCCAGGGCTGTCTACAGCCTGCCCCCCATATTGCTCATGAACAGAACCCATGAATGGAAGAAAAGGAGGGTGGGATGTAGGCTGGGGACCCAGAGTTTTCCTTTGCTGCTCTTTCCCATATGAGTCTCCGAGGAACCCAAGAATTCTAAATTCACCCCTAGTCTCCAATTCTGTTAAGCAGTTATGTTTGTTAAAACAGGAGGCTTGAGTGTATTTAGCAGTTTATGAGCTTAATTTATTTATATGTTTTTATGTTCATGCATATGGATATGGGCCTTCATTTCTATTCTTGTCTGGGCCTCATGGATGTAAAGGGTTGATGACTTGCAGAATGTGAAGCAGATGAGAGAGGTTGCAGTCAATTGCTGAAAATCTTGACATGTGTGCCAAGTAGCAACGGGGAGCTGACAGACATATTCAAAAGTCACACAGTGAGAAGAGTTTTTATAAGACAACTGAGGGCAAAGTGAGGCATGAGCTGGGCCGGGCTTCAGACAATGAGTGGCTTAGAGGCTGTTGTGGATGATTAACTCGTAGAGGACGAGGCAGTGAACATGCAGGTGGGTGATGAGGAGGATCTGGATTCGAGAGACATTTATGAGGTAGAATCAATGAACTTTGCTGATTCACAGGCTAATCAGTGGAATGACAGAGTTGAAGATGGGGAGTTAGAACTCAGAGGAGGGATTAAGTTGTCTCTGTTGTCTGGGAAACTGTAAGGATGGTGATGCCACTGGTGGGGACTGGAAGGCAGACAGGGTTTGTGCGGAGAGACAAGTTCAGTTTCAGGCACCCTATGTTGCAGGGGTGGGTGTGCAGCAGGCAGTGGATGTCTGGAACCACACTGGGCAGACAAGTCAGAGAGTTGCACCTTGACCTCTGTCCTTCCTCAGCACACCCCACAAGCCATACACAGGCTGTCTCATGTAAGAGTGACCAACGTTGATGACTGTTTTGACTAAACAGACTAGATGTTCAATTTAAAATTTTAAGCTTAGTTTATGACAAGCTCAACATTTTAGGTCCTTCATACCATTCCATATCACATGGAACTTCAGGTGATTAAATTACCTGTCTGGACATATTGTGGGGGCTTCCCAGGCGGTGCAAGAGATACAGAACCTGCCTTCCAGTTCAGGAAACATAAGAGACGTGGGTTTGATTCCTGGATCAGGAAGATCCCCTGGAGGAGGGCATGGAAACCCACTCCAGTATTCTTGCCTGGAGAATCCCATGGACAGAGGAGTCTGGTAGGCAACATTCCATTGGGTCACAAAGAGTTGGACTTAACTGAAGTGACTTAGCACGCACGCACAGACGTATTGCATTAAAATGGGATAAATCTGAATTTTCTTCCTTTGATATGATTTTGTAGAATAAGACTTTTTCATCACCAGTTTTTCCCCAATGGTCAGTGGCTTCTCTGGGTATTTTATTTATTCTGAATTTAAATCATTTTGTGTTGTAATCCTGTTAGCTTCTATAACCTGTATAACTATAAAATGTAATTGTCCCTCAGACATAACAGATGATGTTATGAAAGTAACATGGAATCAAAATGACTTTCATTGAGTCAGATAAAGAACGCTAATGATTTCCTTTAAAATTATAGGGCAGGTGATGTTCAGAAAGAATCAAGTGTTAAGTAGAGGAATGACATTGGATCAGTGCCCAGATTCTTGAGGGACCATCAGTGATAACCTGGTTTCCTCTGGGCTTGAATCTACATCATGTCTTCTCAGTATAGCATCCCTCACAGTAAGCTTCCCTGGTGACTCAGAGGATAAAGCATCTGCCTGCAATGCAGGGAGACCTGGGTTTGATCCCTGGATTGAAAAGATCCCCTGGAGAAGGAGATGGCAACCCACTCGAGTACTCTTGCCTGGAAAATCCCATAGATGGAGAAGCCTGGTAGGCTACAGTCCATGAGGTCACAAAGAGTCGGACACAACTGAGCAACTTCAATTTCAGTTTCATTCACAGTAAACTTAATTGTTCAGATGCCTCCTGAAAGGACATTGTAGTTTATAACTTGATTCTTTAAGGACTTTAATCTGCATTAACCATGTAAACTTTGGGGAACTATTTGAAATTACATACATATTTAAATTTTTTCATCAGTGAAGATATAGATGATGATGCTCTTGTGCCTAACTTATTACTTTATTCACACATTTATTTATAATATTGTCCTACATCAGCCTCTTCTCCCAGGTTACAGTTGTTTACATCATAAGGGGTATTTTTGGCTATAGGCATTACCTGAGGTTAGTATCTCAATTAGAAATTAACATTAATAAAAATCTAAATGTCTTTTATTATTTTAAGACACATAGACAAGATTACTGGAAAAAAATACATGGAAATCACTAGTATGTGTACTGAATGTTATGACTATGGATACTTTTTCTTTCATTATACATATCCTGTAATTTCCAAAATTTCTGCAATGAACACACATTTCTTAAATGTGAAACAAGGAAATACATATTTTTTTAAAAAGAAAAACAAGGAAATATGTCAAGGGTCATATGTGTCTGAAGAACAGAGTGATGAGGTGACAAGTGGTCATATGAAAGCTCACGTGCATGAACACTCTTATATTCACTAAAAGGAAATAATAAAGCCAAGAAAAAGGAGAGCAGCTGTCAATGTCTTGCTATCCCTCTGAAATAGAAAGGAAGCTGAACTACAGAAAATACTTTCTTTCTGTCTATCTCTTTAACATGTCATTGACTACTAGTCTTAACTAAGGATGTATCTGCGGCAGGTAGAAGTATCTATTGCTGCAGGAGAAGACCTTATTCTTCATAATTGGAAGAGTTCCCATTACTTTTTCTTTTTCATATCATTAAAGATTTAAGCACATAGAGAAAAATGAAATGGCCATGAGTTCAACTTTGTCAAAAACCTGGCATTTTGCTGAATTCCTCCAGATTGTTTTGGTCTTATCAAGTAGAATATTTACATCTTTATTGTGGAAAAAGAGGGGAGACTTCAGGTGTGCCCTGATTGCATGCTGTTGGCACGGGGCTGTTGTAGGCAGACTCACCAGAACTGAAAGCTCCTCCGTGATTGGTTAGGAGTGCATATTTGGTTTCCTTTGATTGATCCTAAGTTGAAAGTCGGACAAAAATTAAGGAAACTATCCATTATTAATCAAGTCCTGGCCATTTGGGGCTGGTTGTTAGAGACGTTGTCATGTGGCCTCCTGGACTGACACTCAAGAAAGCTGTCCAGCTTCCTGCAGATTTGACTTAAAGCAGGTTGGCTTCCTGGGCTGTTGATTGAGAGAAGGGGTGTTTCCTGGGCAGGTGGCTGCAGGTTGGGGGTCGAGCTCTATTTTTGTATGTCATCTGTCTGTATATTCAGTCTTTCATGATACTTGAACCTCAGATTTATTCATGTTTACCTGATGAGTGGTATTTCATTGTATAACTATGCAACAGTTTATTCATCCATTCTCTGGCTGACTTGAATTCCAGCTTTTTACCATCATGAACAATGCTGCAGTTAATATTCATGTCTGCTTGTAGAAGAAATACTTTTATTCAGTGATTCATACCATGATTTTCCTGCTGTATGTCTGCTTTCTGTTTGGGGGCCAGAAGGAGATAATGGCTTTTTATAACTCGTGTCTCTCCTGTTGATCAAATGTGAAACGTCATCATTTCTTTCTGGCCCCCAAACAGAAAGCAGACATACAGAAGGAAAGTCAGTATATGAAGCATTGAATAAAAGTATTTCTTCTACAAATTACTTTCCCTGGTGGTCCAGTGGTTAAGAATCTGCCTTCCAGTGCAGGGGATATGGGTTCAAACCCTGATTGGAGAACCAAAATCCTACATGCAGCAAGGCAACTGAGTCAACATGCCACAGCTAGAGAGAAACCTGACCGCTGCAACTATGATCTGACACAGCCAAAAATAATAAATAAATAAAGTTTTTTAAAAAAGAGCTGAATTAATGATTTCCAAAATAAGTAAACACTGTCTAGGATTTCCAGGGCTACAAGAGTAGGCCAGCAAATTACCTTTGCCTGGTATTTAAATGTTAATGATTTTTTAAAAAAATCGCTTTTGCTCCTCCTCCTGCAAAAATACAAATTCTACCACCTCTTCTTCCTCTGTGTCTCGCCTCTTCATCTGTAATTAGTTCGTGGCAACTGCACGACTTCCCCAAGATGGAATCTCTTGAAGCTAGCCATTATAAATTGCCTCCAATGTTGCTTATTCAGGACATTATATCACATAAAGCTCACTCACTGTGAATGTTTATGATCAAGGCCAGGTGACTAATAGATCCTTAACTAGAAGTTAAATTGACCGCCAGCTCTAAGATGAACCCCTGCTATTGAATACTTGTCAACGTCGTTATTTTATGTTTACCTTCTCCTTTAAAACTGCTACTGTGTATTCAATATTAATATTGTAATGCAGCCTTTTATGTGTATATGCTTTCTGGGATTTTTATAGCTTTTGTCTTCACTCTAGATAATCACTTAATGGGCATTCATCTGAATAGTATTTATTTCAAAGAAATAGTGCAAAAAAAATTAAAAACATACCTGATGGAAAAAATTTGAAGTTGTGCTCCCTCCTATGTGAGCAAGTTTTAAAAACCCAACCACTTAATTCACAAGCTTGTTCCCTTTGGTGTGTCCCACTGCCTTCAGTATTTCTTGGTTGGATTTAAAAACAGAAAGGCACTTTCTAACAGATCTTGCTGTCTCTGGGCTTACCTGCTTCAGCTTATTTTTCCAACCATGAGCCGAGTGATCTGATATAATGAATCGAAAGACTTCCCTGGTGGTCCACTGGTTAAGACTCCAGCTTTAACTGCAGGGGATATGGGATTGATACAGCTTCCATGGTGGCTCAGGCGATAACAATCTGCCTGCAATGCAGGAGACCCTGGTTCGATCCCTGAGTTGGGAAGATCTGGAGAAGGGAATGGCAACCCACTCCAGTATTATTGCCTGAGGAAATCCATGGATAGAGTAGTCGGGAGGGGTGCATGGGGTTGCAAAGAGTCGCACATGACTGAGCGACTACCACTTCTTGGGGAAACAAGATTCTGCATGCCAAGTGCTGAGGTCAAAATATAAAAAAAAAAAAAAGAAGAAAAAGAAGAAAATTTAATTACCCCCATGCTTAAAATCCATTAAGGACTTAATGTTGAGTTTTAAGTCAACTTTTTCACTCTCCTCTTTCACTTTCATCAAGAGGTTCTTTCATTCTTCTTTGTTTTCTGCCTTAAGGGTGGTGTCATCTGTGTATCTGAGGTTATTGATATTTCTCCCGGCAATCTTGATTCCAGCCTGTGCTCCATCCAGCTCAGCATTTCACATGATGTCAGTTCAGCTCAGTCATGTCCAACTCTTTGCCACCCCATGGACTGCAGCATGCCAGGCTTCCCTGTCCATCACCAACTCCCAGAGCTTGCTCAAACTCATATCTATCAAGTCAGCAATGCCATCCAACCACGTCATCCTCTGTTGTCCCCTTCTTCTCCTGCCTTTAATCATTCCCAGCATCAGGGTCTTTTCAAATGAGTCAGTTCTTCACATCAGGTGGCCAAAGTATTAGAGTTTCAGCTTCAGCATCAGTCCTTCCAGTGAATATTCAGGATTGATTTCCTTTAGATTTGACTGGTTTGATCTCCTTGCAGTCCAAGGGACTGTCAAGATTCTTCTCCAACACCACAGTTCAAAAGCATCAATTCTTCAGCACTCAGCTTTCTTTATAGTCCAACTGTCATATCCATATATGACTACTGAAAAATCCATATTTTTGACTAAATGGACCTTTGTTGGCAGAGTAATGTCTCTGCTTTTTAATATGCTGTCTAGGTTGGTCATAGCTTTTCTTCCAAGGAGCAAGTGTCTTTTAATTTCATGGCTGCAGTCATCATCTGTGGTGATTTTGGAGCCCCCCCAAAATAAAGTCTTTTACTTTTTCCATTGTTTCCCCACCTATTTGCCATGCAGTGTTGGGACCAGATGCCATGATCTTAGTTTTCTGAATGTTAAGTTTAAAGCCAACTTTTTCACTCTCTTTCATTTTCATCAAGAGGCTCTTTAGTTCTTCTTCACTTTCTGCCATAAGGGCGGTGTCATCTGCATATCTGAGGTTATGATATTTCTCCCAGCAATCTTGATACCAGCTTGTGCTTCATCCAGCCCAGCGTTTCACATGATGTACTCTGCATATAAGTTAAATAAGCAGGGTAACTATATATAGCCTTGACTTACTCCATTCTCGATTTGGAACCAGTCTGTTGTTCCATGTCCACTTCGAACTGTTGCTTCTTGACCTGCATACAGATTTCTCAGGAGGCAGGTCAGGTGGTCTGTTGTTCCCATTTCTTGAAGAATTTTCCACAGTCTGTTGTGATCCACATACTCAAAGGCTTTGACGTAGTCAGTAAAGCAGAAGTTGATGTTTTTCTGGAACTCTCTTGCTTTTTTGATGGTCCAACGGATGTTGGCAATTGGATCACTGGTTCCTCTGCCTTTTCTAAATCCAGCTTGAACATCTGGAAGTTCATGGTTCACATACTGCTGAAGCTGGGCTTGGAGAATTTTGAACATTACTTTGCTAGTGTGTGAGATGAGTGCAATTGTATGGTAGTTTGAACATTCTTTAACATTGCCTTTCTTTGCGATTGGAATGAAAACTGACCTTTTCTAGTCCTGTGGCAACTGCTAAGTTTTCCAAATTTGCTGGCATATTGAGTGCAGCACTTTCACAGCATCATCTTTCAGGATTTGAAATAGCTCAACTGGAATTCCATCACCTCCACTATCTTTGTAGTGATGCTTCCTAAGGCCCACTTGACTTCACATTCCAGGATGTCTGGCTCTAGGTAAGTGATCACACCATCGTGGTTATCTGGAAATAAGTCATGAAGATCTTTTTTGTATAGTTCTTCTGTATATTCTTGCCACCTCTTCTTAATATCTTCTGCTTCTGTTAGGTCCATACCATTTCTGTCCTTTATTGTGCCCAACTTTGCATGAAATGTTCCCTTGGTATCTCTAATTTTCTTGAAGAGATCTCTAGTCTTTCCCATTCAATGTTTTCCTCTATTTCTTTGTACTGATCACTGAGGAAGGCTTTCTTATTTCTCCTTGCTATTCTTTGGAACTCTGCATTCAAATGGGTTTATCTTTCCTTTTCTCCTTTGTGTTTAGCTTCTCTTCTTTTCTTGGCTATTTATAAGGCCTCCTCAGACAACCATTTTGCCATTTTGCATTTCTTTTTCTTGGGGATGGTCTTGATCCCTGCCTCCTGTACCATGTGACAAACCTCTGTCCATAGTTCTTCAGGCACTCTATCAGATCTAGTCCCTTAAATCTATTTCTCACTCCCACTGTATAGTCATAAGGAATTTGATTTAGGTCATACCTGAATGGTCTAGTGGTTTCCCCTACTTTCGTCAGTTGAAGTCTGATTTTTGCAATAAGAAGTTCATGATCTGAGCCACAGTCATCTCCCTGTTTTGTTTTTGCTGACTGTATAGAGCTTCTCCATCTTTGGCTACAAAGAATATAATCAATCTGATTTTGGTGTTGACCATCTGGTGATGTCCATGTGTAGAGTCTTCTCTTGTGTTGTTGGGAGAGGGTGTTTACTATGACCAGTGCATTCTGTTGGCAAAACTCTGTTAGCCTTTGTCCTGCTTCATTTTGTACTCCAAGGGCCAAACTTGCCTGTTACTTTAGGTACCTTTTGACTTCCTACTTTTGCATTCCAGTCCCCCATGATGAAAAGAACATCTTTTTTGGGTGTTAGTTCTAAAAGTTCTTGTAGGTCTCCAGAGAACCATTCAACTTCAGCTTCTTCAGCATTACTGGTTGGGGCATAGAGTTGGATTGCTGTGATATTGAATGGTTTGCCTTGGAAACAGAGATCATTCTGTCGTTTTTGAGATTGCATCCAAGTACTGCATTTCAGACTCTTTTGTTGACTATGAGGGTTACTCCATTTCTTCTAAGGGATTCTTGCCCACAGTAATAGATATAATGGTCACCTGAATTAAATTCTCCCATTTTAGTTCACTGATTCCTGAACTGTTGATGTTCACTCTTGCCATCTCCTGTTTGACCACTTCCAATTTACCTTGATTCATGGGCCTAACATTCCAGGTGCTTATGCAATATCGTTCTTTACAGCGTCGGACTTTACTTCCATCACCAGTCACATCCACAACTGGGTGTTGTTTTCTCTTTGGCTCTGTCTCTTCATTCTTTCTGGAGTTATTTCTCCACTCTTCTCCAGTGGCATATTGGGCACCTACTGACCAGGGGAGTTCATCTTTTAGTGTCATATCTTTTAGCCTTTTCATACTGTTTATAACAGCTGTGTAGTCTGATATGAAAGCTCCTGAGGGCATATTCTCTAAGCTGATTCCTGGTATTTCCAGCACAGCTACCTAACAGGCAGGCATGTTCTTTACCTACACTCTGGGGCTCTCAGAGATGCCAAAGGGCCCTAGCCCCTTTACCTGGGATATTCCCCCTTTTTCTGTTTATCTGACTAGCTCACCCTTTAGGACTCACCTCCAGAGTGTCTTGTTCTGTGAAGCTGTCCCCTTGCCCACAGAAGCAGGAGTCCATCCCCTTTTTTGTAATTAAGAACATGTTTGCCTCCCCTATTAGACTCTGGGCTTTTCGAGGCAGGAGCTGTCTTGAAATGCTGATCTATTTGCCTTTTCAGTTGTGAATTAAGAAAAAATGTGTACACACGCATACACCCACGCCTATATATGCATGCAGACATATACCTGACTCCTCGCTGCCAATTGCTTTCTGAACTTGGACGTGTTTTTGAACCTCAAGCCTTCAGTTTCCTCTTGAGGAAGTTGAGCTTAGTTAGGTTTGGGATTTTTGGAGGAGTCATTAGAAATCTCAGCCAAAGATTCACTAAAAAAAGCACCATTTCTCTTAACTCGCTTTTCTGTCCTTGCTGCATGTTTAATCACTCAGTCATGTCTGACTCTTTGCGACCCCGTGGACTATGCCCGCCAGGCTTCTCTGTCTGTGGAATTTTCCAGGCAAGAATACCAGAGTGGATTGCCATTTCCTTCTCCACAGAATCTTCCCGACCCAGGGATCGAACTTGGATTGGCAAGTGGATTCTTTACCTACTAGGCCGTCAGGGACTGTTGTATAACTGGAGGGAAGAAAGGAATGAAAGAGGAAGAACAGAGGGGAGGGAGGAAGGGAGGAAGAAAAACGAATGAAGGAAAGCAGCATGTGATGATGTGAGATGTTTCTTGAGATCTGGACAGGTGAGAAGGCTGCCTAGACAGCATAAAATTCTATTGGAGAAGAGGAAACAGGAGGACGCTGATACTGGGTGGGCAGCAAATAGTGTCCACACCAAAAATTGCTTGTGGGATACAAATAAATCAGACTTGCAGCCTGTCTCCAAGGCGCTTTCTGTCTAGTAACAGATTCTGAAACATGTGTCTGCACAAAATTACAAAGCAAGTGGTGAGGATTGTTATAAACAGTGGGCCTTCTGTTAAAGTCCATTGAGTGAATACGTAAACTGAAGTACAGATGAAGCTCTTATGGGACTTCCAAGGAGGAATAAATTCCATCTAGCCAAAAGGCTCTTGGAAGGGAGGAGCAATACTTAACCTTGAACTTGAGGACTGGGAGTATAACAGGAGTAAGTTGCAAGGGTCTAGGGTGATGGAAGAATGGGAAAGGGGCACATACTTGGTAGAGTGATGAGTGAAGAGGAATGAATGGTAACTGAGATTAATCCAGTTTAGCCAATGACTCATTCTTGATGGCTCACAATGAAGATGGCTATGCCTCCAGCATTACAAATTCTAACAAATTTAGACACACATTATTTACTCATGTTGGCTTTTCTAATGGATAGCCATCCAATACTGTTGCTACCTCTCCAAAAAGCTTAAAAGTATATTAAGGGGTAACCAAAAGAACATTAGTCAAAATAGTGACAGATAATTATTATAACTCCAACCTTGTTACACGCAACACAGGGACCAGGAAGTGAGCTCCCTAGTGTGGTGGTGGCAGAGTTGTCATAGCCTTGTTCCCTAATTATTAGG
This sequence comes from Bos mutus, assembly GCF_027580195.1. NCBI lineage: Eukaryota > Metazoa > Chordata > Mammalia > Artiodactyla > Bovidae > Bos > Bos mutus. Next base: position 13,171,765 of record NC_091629.1, read on the forward strand.
GAAGAGTTCCTCAACCAGAGTAAACCAAAGGCTAAAGGAAGTCCTAAGAGCAGTATGCACAACAAACCCAGAAATGTGATTGAACGTGGTCCCGTGGAATTGCACCTTCTGCTTGTGTTGCTCAAAAGTCTGAATTCCCAGGGAGAAAGGAAAAAAAAAATCCAATCGTCAAAGTTTAACCTTTAACCATCGTGACAGCAATGTTTGTGTGCTGCTTACAGATCCTCGACTGAGGAGATTGAGTAAGACAGTGAGAATGGGAAAAAAATGTTTTCTGTTTTATAGACATTTAAAATATGTTAAGGTGTAATAGCATCATCTTTTTCTCTCTAGTAATGTTTTAAAATTTAAAGGAGATCTTTGAGTCATTTTTTTGGTATATTACGAGCAATCATATAAAAGAGAGTAAAAGGGGGAGTTCAATATATTTTTCAAATAATATGAAAAAAACAATTTCCTGATCTTTATGAATTCTCTCCTGTTTCCAAATGTTCCCCATTTGCATGGATTCTCTGGGGTAATTTAAATATGGAAAGTTTGCTAATGGAAAATCCTCTTGTTAGACAATAGAATGAGAATATATGAGATTGTAAGAGATTTATGTTGTTGAGCTTTCCATAACTACGGGATACCTGCTGCTACATCTGTTACTCGGCTGGGTATTGGAGAAATAATAGCATATCCTTCCCTGACAGTGTCATTCGAGGGTCAGGAGAAGCAAACAGGGTCTCATAGTTCTGGGCCATGTAGGTAAAGAGAGTGGTAAATACATGTTTCTTCAGGAGTTTGCAGTAAGGCATTTGACTTAATTTTGAAGGTCAAGGAAAGAGCCTAGAAGACCTCAAGTACATCAAGGAGAAGGGCTGCAGAGAATGGTCTGGGACAGAAGGCACAGCATATGCAGAGGCTCAGAGGACAGAGAAAGCAACATTGTAAGGGAGACGGCCAGGAGTTGGGAGAAAACCAAAGCAGACCAAACCAAAATCCATCATGCCGCCCAGCTTCCATATTCAGCGTGCCATACGCATATTGTATTTCTGAAACAGAAGTAGCCTTCCTTAACTAATATTTCTTTTCTAAACCAATTGTTGAAATCAATAATAGTATTTATTGTTTTGTTTTCATCCTTTTAAAAATTGTGGGCCCTGTTATGATGAGCATCCCTGTTATATGTATCTCAGTGCCTTTGTCCATCATTTCTTTACAGTAAATTCTTAGAAGCAGAATTACCAGGTGAAACCCAAGCACACTGTAACACTTTTGATGAATTTTCCCTACAGTTTTATTTATACTCCTGCTAGGATGATGGAGTATCCCTTTACCTGGATCTTGATTGCTCAGATTTTTAGCAGCTCTATCTGCTCACTCAGTTTTTAAAATGTTAGTCTACTGGAACTTCTTTTGGAGTATATTCTTGAGGACAGAGATTTGTGAGAAGTCTCTTGTGTTTAGGGTTTTGTCATTGGCAAATCCTTTTGTAATTTATTGTTTAAATATTATTTTGATGTGGACCATTTTTAAAGTCTTTATTGAATTTGTTACAATATTGCTTCTGTTTTAGATTTTGGTTTGTTAGCTGTGAGGCATGTGGGGTCTTAGCTCCCTGACTAGGGATTGAACTCATACCCTCTGCATCCGAAGGTGAAGTCTTAACCACTGGAATGCCAGGGAAGTCCTGGCAAATCCTTTTTTAAACAAAATCGGTTATTGGAGAGTTAAGATCCCTCTCCATGCCATTTGGAGGTAGCCTGACGGGGGAAACATGGAATATCTGAGCCGGAATTTCTCGTGGTGTTCACAAGCCTCGGTCTACCAGGGAGGCCCCCAAGTGTAAGATGGAGGATGCACCTTCCCCAGGATCGTTCAGCGTCCAGGGCAAGAGTGAGGTCTGTCTGTAGTCCAGGTTTCTAAATCATCACCCAGTGTGGTTCCCCTACCACCTGAAGTCTAGTCCTAAAATTTCCAGCAAAGGCTTTATAGGCAGTGTGCTTGTTCTTTTGTAAAGTGTCTGCTGTGACATTATCCTTTGCTTTGCTCTCCCTCCTTCCCATGTGGAGCTTTCAACTAATTAATGAAAGATCAGGTGACAAATGATTCGCTTTCTGACGGGATTTTGCTGTGAATTGTTGAGCCTGATTATGTGTGCATATTTTGGGGACAGCAGTGTCCTTATAGCTCTCATTTCCATGGTTAATTACCGCATGTGGCTCTTGTGAGCCAGTTCTGTCGGGTAGGAGCAGGACAGGGATAGGCAGACGCCACCAAGGACATAACACAAAACACCCAAATTAGGCTCTTTCATGACTAAGCAATTAGAGACTCATTTTAGATAAAGCCAAGTGACTTGTTACAATTCTCAAGGTCTTTTTGCTTGAAGCTTTGGATGGCCATGGAACTCAGTGACATTAAAGAGATGAGCTGCAGGTCACAGGGGACTATTTTTGATAAATTTCTTTACAGTGTAAGAGGGTAAATGAACTCTTAATGACGAATAAAATGCAAAGCTCTTTTTGCATCTAATTCTTAATAAAGCTCTTACTGAGAAAAAAATGAGAGAACTTTTTTTTTTTCTGTTTCCCTTTCTTTGATTGCCTAGTAAGTTTATATGAGAAAAAAGGAATAACTTCAGTTTTATGGAGGGCTTTTTTTTTGTGTGTGTATTTTTTATTAAACTGGACCTTGTTAAGTTATCAATACTAGAAGCTTGTGATTCTTCCCTTGTTTTTAATCTGTGGTGATTCAACTTCTGTGTCTTGATTTCTGAAACAGACCACTGTGTAAGTAATCTGGGATTATACAGTTCACTCTAACCTATAATCAAAAATGGCCATTTTTAAGCTTCTTCTTTTTCTGAAGAAATATGGTTCATAACTTCCTATGAGGTAGGTTCTGGAATCCGACATTTTTGGGTTTTTATCCCAGCTTGGCCTCTTAACATCTAAAAGACACTGGGTAAGTTTACATAAACTTCCTAAGGCTCAGTTTGCTCACCTGTACGATTGCATTAAAAAAAAAAAAAAAAGATTCTCTAGCATCTTTGCCAAGCTGTCATATGAACACTTGCATGTTGTTATTAGGAACACATATTTTAAATGAATATTAGCATATTTCTTCATGAGAAATACATATATTATGTGCTGGGCTTTTCTTTTTTAATTTGAGAGAGCCACATTGTGCTTAAAAACTTATTACTTAAATCACTATAGCATAAAATTGATGACAAAATTTAGAGTTTTCTTTCTAATTAACTGACAAAGAAATAAAATAGAACCTTTTCTTTTTCTGATAAAAGAGCATGTCCGCTTCACAGGGTTTTGGTGAGGATTCAATGAGAAAATGGATAAAGCTTTTAGTAAGGTAGCAAGCCTATCATAAGAGTTCAGTAAATAATATCAAAATATAATGTGACTGGTTAGGTAAAATGTTTAAAATTTTCTGGATTGTATTTGCCATTTTACACGTTTATACCTGACTCTGAGTTCCATTGCTGAGAAATAGCCAGCTTCAGTTATAGATGTTGAAGCATGTATTTCTTTGTCGTCGTTGTTCAGTCACCCAGTCATGTTCAACTCTTTGTTACCCCATGGACTACAGCACGCCAGGCCTCTCTGTCCCTCACCATCTGCTGAAATTTTCCTAAATTCATGCCCATCGCGTCGGTGATGCCATCCAGCCATCTCATCTTCTGACGCCCTCTTCTCCTTCTGCCCTCAATCTTTCCCAGCATCAGGGACTTTTCCAATGAGGCAGCTATTCACATCAGATGACAAAAATACTGGAGTTTCAGCTTCAGCATTAGTCTTTCCAACGAGCATTCAGGGTTGATTTCCCTTAAGATTGACTGGTTTGATCTCCTTGCAGTCCAAGGGACTCTCAAGAATCTTCTCCAGCACCAAAGTTCTAAGGCATCAATTTTTCGGCACTCCTCCTTCTTTACGGTTTAGCTTTCACAGCCGTACACGACCACTGGGAAGACCATAGCTTTGACTATATGGACGTTTGTCAACAGAGTAATGTCTCTGTTTTTCAACACACTGTCTAGGTTTGTCATAGATTTCCTGCCAAGAAACAAAGGTCTTCTGATTTCATGGCTGCAGTCCCATCTGCAGTGATTTTAGAGCCCAAGAAGAGGAAATCTGTCACTACTTCCACCTTTTCCCCCTCTATTTGCCTTGAAATAATTGGGCAATATATTTCTTTAATACTAAATTGTCAACAAATGATCTTACTGGTGATATTTGTGGTAAGTGCCATGCAGTGATTTTCTTTTGGTGAAAAGAGCTCATTTTTTTAAAAAATTGATGTTTCCTCATTGTACAATCAAGTAAAATGAGGGAGAAAGGACTTTTTGTGAGATCTCAAATCTTAAATGTATAGCTTTCTTTCAAAGGTCCTTTAATTTGGTGTATTGATTGATGTAGATATTCTTAAGCTAATAGTAATATGACTTCTGATCATAATAATAGTTGAATCTTTGGATGCTGTCTTTAAAAATTTAGTGTCATGAAAAATTTCAAGCATGTACAAAAATAGAATAGTACAAGAAGCCTCTATATGCATATCACATAACTTCCACAATCAGAAATACATTGTCCGTCCTTTTAAATGTTTTACTCTTCCTTTCCTAGATTTATTGAGATATAATTAACATATAATATTGTGTAAGTTTAGGGTGTACAGTGTCATGATTTGATACATGTATATATTACGAATGATTACAAGAACAAGTTTAGTTATTCCTTTATAATATGGATGCCTTTAATTTCTCTTTCTTGCCTAATTGCTCTGGCTAGGACTTCTAGTACTATGTTGAATAAAAGAGCCAAGAGTGAGCATCCTTGTTTTGTTCTTAATCTTAGAGGAAAAGCTTTTCACTGCTAGGTATGATGTTAGCTGGGGGCATGCCATGTATGGCCTTTATTATGTTAAGGTATGTTCCTTCTATGTCTAATTTGTTAAGAGTTTTTATCATGAGCAGATGTTGAATTTTGTCAAATGCTCTTCTGTCTCTGATCATCATTTGAGATGATCAGATGATTTATTCTGTCATTCTGTTAACATGATGTGTTGTGTTTGTTGATTTTCTTATGTTGAACTATCCTTGCATCCCAGAGGTAAATCCCACTTGATTATGGTAAATAATCTTTTAAATTTGCTATGAAACTTTGATAACTAGTATTTTATTGGGAATTTATTTATCAGGGATATAAGTTTTCTTTCTTGTAGTGTCCTTATCTAGTTTTGGTATTGGAGTAATGCTGACGATAAAATGAGTTTGGGACTGTTTGCTCCTTTCCATTTTTTTTTTTTTAAGAGTTGGAGAAGAATTTGTGTTAATTCTTTAAATGTTTGCTGCTGCTAAGTTCCTTCAGTCATGTCTGACTCTGTGCGACCCCATAGACGGCAGCCCAGCAGGCTCCCCTGTCCCTGGGATTCTCCAGGCAAGAACCCTGGAGTGGGGTGCCATTGCCTTCTCTGAAATGTTTGCTAGAATTAACCATAAAACCATTTGGTGGAGATTTTCTTTGCTGAGAAGTTTTTGATTACTGACTCAATCTCCTTACTTATTATTGCTCTGTTTAGATTTTTTATTTCTTCTTAATTAATAGTGGTTCATTTCTTCATTGATTCATGTTTCTAGGAATTTCCCATTTTTCCTAGGTCATCCAGTTTGTTGGCACCTGGTTATTCATAGTAGTCTTTTATGATCCTTTGTATTTCTGTGGCATCAATTACAATGTCTCTTCTTTCATTTCCAATTTTATTTATTTAAGTCTTTTCTTTTTCAAATCAGAAGTAACATTTTAAAAAACCTCTGTCCTATGGATAAATCCAAAATGCTTTGGTGAATTTTATTTAAAAAATATGATCCCCTGGAGGCTCAGATGGTAAAGTATCTGCCTGCAGTGCAGGAAACCTGGGTTTGATTCATGGGTTGGGAAGATGCCCTGGAGCAGGGAATGGCAACACACTTGAGTATTCTTGCCTGGAGAATTCCAGGGACGGAGAAGCCTGGCGGGCTACAGTTCATGGAGTCACAAAGAGCTGGACATGACTGAGCAACCAACGCTTTCACATTTTTTTTCTTAGTCTAGCTAAAGGTTTGTCAATTTTGTTTATTTAAAAAAACAGCTTTTATATTCATTGATCTTTTTGATTGTTATTCTGGTCTTTATTTCTTTTATTTTTTTCTAGGCGATTAAGGTATGAAGTTAGGCTGCCTTTTTGAGATCTTTCTATTCTTTTTCTTAATCTAGGCATTAGTAACTATAAACTTTCCTCTTAGAATTACATTTACTGCATCTTGTAAGTTTTGGTGTGATGTTTTCATCTTCATTTGTTTCAAGATATTTTTTGATTTCTTCTTTGACCTATTGATTGTTCATTAGTGTTTTGTTTAATTTCCACATATTTGTGACATTTCCAGTTTTCCTACTGTTATTGATTTATAGTTTTATTCTTGGAAAATATACTTGGTATGGTTTTTTATCTTTTTAAATTTGTTAAGACTTGTTTTCTGGCCTAACATATCTATCCTGAATGATGTTATTTGTGTGTTTGAAAAGAATATGTATTCTGCTGTTGTTGGATGGAATATTCTATAGATGTCTGTTAGGTCTCTTTGGTCTAAAATTTCCAGTTTATAATCTGGAAACCTATTGGAAACTTTTCCTTTGTTTTGCAGTTTGAGCTCCTTCTGTACCACATTCCATCTGGAAAAATATTGGTGTCTATGGAAGGTATCATGATTTTCATACCTAAAAGCAAAGAGCACCTTAGAAATGAATTAAATAGAAGCTCTTCCTTTTGGTGATCGTTTTTATGATGGTTATGTAAAATGTCTAAATTTTTACATAGAATCTTTGTAAACTAGGACACTAGAGGGCAAATGAAACATTTAGCCTGTCCAGCAGAGTTAGGAGAAGGGCACACCTTTTTACTTTCTGCCATAGCTGTTCCAAAATGATTGCTGGTAAGTCATAATTTCAGAGCCCAGCAATGCTGTTGATGCTTATTGAAGCTGGCTATTTAAGGAGAATTGCAGAAGAGAATCCTTTTGCAAAGTGAGAAATACATTATTCGAAACCTTGAATAAATAGTGTCAATTTAGTTCTCTTATAGTAAACTTTCCTATATTAGCCTTTTTCAAATGGATCATATTTGAATGTCATTAGTATTAAAATATTACCCTAGTCTTACTCTTTCTGTCTCAAAGTGAGAATGGATGTCGGTAAAAATTCTAAACCTCTATAGCTTCACAAGTGTTCTCTTTTACAGAACTGCTTTTCCCTGAGTCTTGTTTGCTTTCCTTCTCTGAGCTGTGTTAGACTGAAATGGAGATGGTGGTAATCTTTAGCCTTGTTGCATGGTGGTTTATAGTCTGTTAGAACCAGTGGCTTGAATGGTTATCCAGAAACCATTACTGCACTAAGTCTGCAAGATCACTGAAACTACAAGTCATGTCATGGAAGAAATGAGTTAAATTTTATGCATAGTTCTCTTCTATTTATTAGTAATTGGGGGCATTTTATTCTCATTGCTCTGCACATTCTACCATCAGGATGAGAGCCCTAACTCTATTCAGTTTTTCCACTGTGGTCACAAGCAAGGCAGCCTAGAGAACCCCATTTCTGCTCATGGAAAAGCAGCTCACAAGGTGTCCTAATCAGGCATTGGCATCACCTGGAGCCCCTTCCTGTGCCACCTCAGAGAACATGTGTCCAATATCTGCTTGGTGCTCTGCTCACTTGGTTTTCTCATGGGATTGACTCTCCAGCGTAAGGACTAGTTGTCTGTGTGAAGAAACCACATTCCTGTTCATGCCCTCCTCCACTTTTTCTACCTCTTCTTCCAACTGTAGTACTCTTTTCTTCCTAGACCATTTGTACTGCATCCAGCAGAATATTAAGGCATTCAGTGAATATTTAGCACTATTAAGTGATGCTTTCTCCTTGGAAGAAAAGTTATGACCAACCTAGACAGCATATTAAAAAGCAGAGACATTACTTTGCCAACAAAGGTCCATCTACTCAAAGCTATGGTTTTTCCAGTAGTCATGTATGGATGTGAGAGTTGGACTAGAAAGAAAGCTGAGTGCCGAAGAATTGATGCTATTGAACTGTCGTGTTGGGGAAGACTCTTGACAGTCCTTTGGATTGCAAGGAGATCCAACCAGTCCATCCTAAAGGAAATCAGCCCTGAATATTCATTGAAAGGACTGACGCTGAAGCTGAAACTCCAGTACGTTGGCCACCTGATGTGAAGACCTGACTCATTTGAAAAGACCCTGATGCTGGGGAAGATTGAGGGCAGGAGGAGAAGGGGACGACAGAGGATGAGATGGTTGGATGGCATCACTGACTCGATGGACGTGAGTTTGTGTAAACTCTGGGAGTTGGTGATGGACAGGTAGGCCTGGCATGCTGCAGTCCATGGGATCTCAAAGAGTCAGACACGACTGAGCGATTAAACTGAACTGAAATATACTTCTACAGAGCACATTGTTGAAAAGGGGAACAATGCCTTGGCTGGCAATTCGGTGCCCGAAACATGCTGATAGTTACTAACCATAGACAATTTTCCCCAGAAAGTGTCTGTTGAGAAAGCATCTTCTCCTTGGGCCTGGGTTCTTTGCTATCCCTGGTGCTGGTGCTGGAGCCTCTGCCTCCTCCCTCGGACCTGTGGCACAGGCTGGCCATGGACAAGTCTGTAGGAGCTGTGAGCTCACAGAGGTAATTTAGGCTTCTATCTGTAAAAGCACTTAAAAGCAAAAGGAGATGATTTCATTCTGACCTCTTCTTGCCATGTTTCAAATAAGGTGAACTTAATTTTAATAGTCATTCATCAGAGGCATTTTGGCTATTATTATGAAATCATCACTTTTAAAAGTAAGCAAATGCTTATTAAGAGGAAATTATGGGGCTTTAAAAGAGTCTTCAATTTTAAAAACACCCTTTAGTAATCCTAGATTTTCTAAAGCTTCTTAAACTTTGCTTCCCAACTTATTTTTAAGTCATTCATTTATAGACCAAAGTGCAGAGAGAAATATATCATTTATACCCACGTGTTTGGAAGTTGCTTTTTTAAGTGGATGTTTGTTTAATGTCCAGTCCTTCTGAGATACTCATTTCTCACTAATGTCCGCTATGGCTGATTGGGAAGTACTTAAATATTGTGGGGAATAGTCTAACACATATTCAGTGAATGTTTTGGGGGATAAAAATTTTCATACAATAACTTGACTTGGGGGTAAGCTAGTAGGAAGGAAGCTGCTCCATCTAATTCTCCTTTCTCTCTCCTTCTGATTATAAGGGGCCAAGCAAAGCTCAACTTTTCTCTAAAGAAGAACACATTTTTTCATCACACCTTTGCTTACAAAAGTAGTAAAAAGCTGTTGTTCCTATTTTCGTTTAGCTGACAAAATTGCAGCCATCTATTTTAAGGGAGGATTTGATTTTTGTTAACAACTGTGAGTCATTTCATATATAATACATGCTTTGGTTTTCATTCCAGCATATTTCAGAACAAAATTTTAAATATCTTTAAATAAACATGGAATACTTGCTTTCTCCAATGTGGAATAAATCTGCCCCATAAATTAATTTACACAAAATGTTCAAAACAAAAGCATAATTAATTATTTTAACCTGGGAACCTGGGATCCCTAGAAGACCTGAAGATATCCTGGAAAATGTGTGATGATTTTAATGGATGTGTGCCGGTCTCTTTTGCTTCTTAAAACTTTTTATTGGAGTATAAAAACACAGTATTGTGTTAGTTTCTGCTGTACGGCAAAGTGAATCTTTTATACATATGCACATATCCACTCTTTTTTTCTTTTTTGGCCGTGTTGCATGGCATGTGGGATCTTAGTTCCCTGACCAGGGATTGAACCCACACCCCCTGCATTGGAATTATGAAGTCTTTCACCACTGGACTGCCAGGGAGGTCCTACAAGTCTCTTTTGATGAGAAAAATATAAGGATACATTCCTTCACCTGATTGTCAGAGGTCACTGGTCAATCAAGTGGTTTTACTTCTTGTAACACAGATGTCAGGAGAGTCTCCTACTCTGGGAAGAGCTGCTTACTCCTGGCCTGACCGGTTTCCCAGCGAGTGACACTCCAGAGCCCTTTACGGGAGGCCAGGGAGCCCTGCGGCTTTCTTCCTCAGGGGACCGTGGTCTTAGTGCCCCTGGGTCTGCGCAGGTCATTCGCTCCACACGGCCCAACCTGGCCACCAACACAGCCTCTTCTGTAGTCAGTTTTCACAAGAAGAGCCACACTGGTAACATTTCTGGATTTTAGTAACCTTGTTGACAATTCTGGGGCTGTGGGGAGGGGCCCCTCAAGAAGTAAGCCCTCTCTGATGCTTCCTTGGCTGGACATCACTCTCCCCTGACCCCTCCCAAGCCTTTACTGAAAATATAACCCTTCCTCCCACTAATCCTGTTAGACGTCTCAGCTTCTGCCCCTGGTGCTTCTCTAGATATTTCCCAAAGGAAACAACCACCATCTTGCTAAATGCTGTGCAAAGATTTTAGCTTAGGTTCCCAGGAGGCACCTTGTGTGTTAGGGAAGAGCGCCCACCAGGGAAACCAGGACATTTGCGTTCTGTTAGGCCTGCCTCTTACTTGTTGTGTGACCTTGTCTAAGTCATGTGACTTCTCTGATCCTTAGGTTCTCCTTATGTACAGTAGAGACAATAAGCCCTGCATCCCCTTTCTCAGAGGCTGCTATGTTTTTCTCCCATGGCCCTGTGACATCCTGGAGGGCTCAATGGCTCCAGAGTCCCTGCCTTCAGCAAATACCCATGAGATTACAAATTGGCTGCCCCCAGGAGTGTCTTATACAGGAGCCCTTCAGAGAAGCAGAGTACTTTTGGTGCAGTGACTTAAGCACATTGTCAAATGTGTATTTTAATACAAATACTGGGCATGCTGTTATGTGTCTGGAATATTCCAGCCATGTCATCCTTCCCCATAACATAAGGGTATTCTTATGTCATAAGACATAAGGGTATTCTCAGGTCATAAGACATAAGGGTATTCTCAGGCCTGAGGGCTTGCGAGAGGGGACCTCTGGCCCCCTGGATGATGCGAGGTGTGTCTTCATTGAGCACTCACTTGCCTGGTGCCACCAGGCCCTTTTTATAAACTCATTATCCCTTTACTGGACTTCCCAGGTGGCTCAATGGTAAAGAACCTGCCTGCAGTGCAGGAGATGCGGGTTCGGTCCCTGGGTCAGAAAGATCCCTGGAGAAGGAAATGGCTACCCACTCCAGTATTCTTGACTGGAAAAACCCATGGACAGAGGAGCCTGGCGGGCTGCAGTTCATGGGGTTGCAAAGAGTTGAACATGACATAGCAGGTAAACAACAACAATCCCTTTAATGCTCACAACCACCCTGAAAATATTTTTATCTTTAGTTCTTTAGTTCAGAAACAAGGGGGCTTCCCTGGTGGCTCAGATGGTAAAGAATCCGCCTGCAACACGGGAGACCTGGATTCGATCCCTGGGTTAGGAAAATCCCCTGAAGGCGGGAGTGGCTACCCACTCCAGTATTCTTGCCTGGAGAGTTCAATGGAGAGAGGAGTCTGAAGGACTGCAGTCCATGGGGTCGCAGAGTCAGACACGACTGAGTGACTTTCACTTTCACAGAAAGAAGGGAATCGAATTTCTGAGAGATTAAGCAACTTGCTCAAGGCCCCAGTTAGTATGTCTGACTCCAAAACACATGATTCTGTTATTCCAAGTGAGGGCAGAGGTGGTCGTTCGTCTTAGCAGAGGAACAGCATCTATATTTTCTGCTCCCATCCTGTTCTCTTGAACCACAGCAGGAGGCGTAAACTGGGAGGAGTGATATGTTAAAAGACCTTCAGGGTCACTGCCCACATTTTGAGAGCTTGTGAATCCAGTTCTTCAGCCACAGGTTAAAGTGCATGCTCACGAGAGGAATTTCTTTATTGCTTGCTTTGCCTCTTTCTTTATTGAGAACAGCGGTCTCTGGAGTGTGACATCTAAGACAATCCATCTGATGTGGGAACAAAATGCTAGGCAAGTAGATGTTGCCAGTGTCTTAAGGTCTGGCCGGAAAATCTGCATTTTGAATTCTGTAGGTCAGGTGGTTGCAGTGCCCATCCAGACTCAAGAGGAGAACAAATACCCTGCTCCCAGATGGAAGCAGTGCCGCAGAATGTGTGGCAGAGGACGTTCCTAGGAGCTCCATGTTCTCCACCAACTCCATCCACAAGCTGGAGTGACTGACCCTCTGAATACTCCATACACTCTAGGGTGTTTTAAAAAATATGCCAGATTGTTAGAGCCAAAGCCATAGGCGAGAACTTGAGTTTAGCATTTTTTTTTTTCCTGCTATGAACCAAGCTGAAAACTTAATAATGGAATGAGTGTAGGCTCCCAAAGTTTGGTGTCTATTAATATCTCATGAAACTAGAGTGGATTATGTCTCCCCACATATTTTGAAATGTGTAGTGAGCCCTGCCAGGCAAGGTTTTCTACTTCTATCAATTAATATTGTAACAAGGACTTCCCTAGTGATCAGTAGCTAAGACTCTGCACTCCCAATGCAGGTTCAATCCCTGGTCAGGTAACTAGACCCCACATGCTGCAACTAAGAGTTCACATGTGCACTGTGCTTCGTCACTCAGTCGTGTCTAACATTTTGTGACCCTATGGACTGTAACCTGCCAGGCTCCTCTGTCCGTGGGGATTCTCCAGGCAAGAATACTGGAGTGGGTTGCCATGCCCTTCTCCAGGGGATCTTCCCAACTTAGGGATCGAATCCAGGTCTCCCACATTGCAGGTGGAATCTTTACCATCTGAGCCACTGGGAAAACCCAAGAATTCTGGAGTGGGTAGTCTATCCCTTCTCCAGGGGATTTTCCCAACCCAGGAGTCAAACCCGTGTTTCCTGCATTGCAGGTGGATTCTTTACCAGCTGAGTTACAAGGGAAACCCTAAGCGTTCTCATGCTGCAACTAAAGACCTGGCACAGCCAAATAAATAAGTAAATAAAAATAATTATTAAAAAATCATAACGATAGCTGGCAGCTTCTCTGCACAAAGGGTCCTGACTAGGATGCTCAGTGTAAAGTGTAGAAACCTTGGAAGGAGGGATGGGAGGAGATGCCAGAGAGAAAAGAGGGTCAGACTGAGGAGCCTTTGTATTAGTTTGCTGGGGCTGCCCTAACAAAGCACACACATGGAACAACTTAAACAGTAGAAATCTATTGTTTCACAGTTCTGGAGGCTTGAAGTCCAGGATTAACGTGTCGGCAGGGCCGGTTCCTTCTGAGGACTCTGAGGGCGAGTCTGTCCCCTGCCTCCTGCCTAGCTTCTGGCCATCTGCTGGCAGTCTTTGGTGTTCCTTGGCTTGTAGGAGCATCACCGTGGTCTCTGCCTTCATCTTCATCTCCGCATTCTCCTTGTGTACATGTCTGTGTCTAGATTTCTTCTTTTTATAAGAATACCAGACATACTGACTTAGACCCCACCCTGAGGACCTTATTGTAACTACATTCCCTCTGTAAAGACTCTCCTTCCAAATAAGGTCACATTCTGGGGTCCTGGGGGTTAGGATTTCAACATAAGAATTTTGCAGGAAACAGTTTGACTTCTAACAGCCTTGTAAAGCAGCAAAGGCAAGTTTAGACTTTGTCACCAGAGTTTTTATTAAGATCATGTAAGATATGTTTATGAAAGCACTTCACAAACTGTGAACTACAACACAGATGTGAGTTATTGCTGTTTTAATTGCTGTGTATTTTACTGTTTTTCAGCCTATTTCCTCCTATTTTCCTCAGATGTTTGGACATTGCATAGCAGGCTGTGTAGAAAGTATGAAGAAGGCAAAATGTTTCTGCTACCATAGGATTGTTAAGCAAGAGATAATAAAGCTGCCCTTAGCATAATTCTTCTAAATAATTAGGATCCACTAATTAATTTCTGGTTTTCTGAGGGAATTCAAGAAACTTTCTCCAGAATTTTTATTGGTCTTCTTAAGACTCGCTCTTGTACTCAAGGTCACCGGGCTTCTGTATGAAATTGAAATGTTCTCTTAAAGGAAACCTAGCAGCTTCCATGCTGCACTGGAATGAAAAAACCCAAGGACCGCTCTCTTTGGAATGTCAGGCTTAAAATATTAAAAAAAAAAAAAAAAGGATTTATATTCAGAGCAGCAGAAAACAGGGTAGAGTTCTGTTAGACTAAAAATTAACAATGTATTAGCCCTTTGAGAAATGCCTTTCTAAGATGGAAACAGGATTGATTTTCAAGTGATTTCTTTTTCTTTGCCTGTATGATATTTTTCTGAGAGCAATTTTGTTTGCTTTGAAAACCGTCACTATCGGGTGTCTTAGAAATCCCTTGGTTGTTTTTCATCTCGTTGCAACCTACCAGTCCCCCTTCCTTCCCAGCCTCTTACATTTTCACAACAGTAGAAGATCAAAATTCATTTAAACAGAATGGACAACACCCATAAAACAGACCAAATGGTGTAATAGGAAACAAGGCACTCATTCATTCTATGTGAATTTGTTGCTCTGCTTAGGTATGTGCTGTGTTGTGCTCAGTCATGTCTGACACTTTGCGACCCCATGGACTGTAAGCCTGCCAGGCTCCTCGGTCCATGGTATTTACCAGGCAAGAATACTGGAGCAGGTTGCCATTTCCTACTCCAGAAGATCTTCCCAACTCAGGGATCAAACTAATGTCTCTTGCATCTCCTATATTGGCAGGTGAATTCTTTACCACTGGGCCACCCAGGAATCCCTCGAATGTATTTATTCCTCAATGGATTTGATGTGGTTCTTAAAACCACATAAATTACAATAGGATTAAGTATCAATGAAGGGAATGGGGGTACAGGAGTGAACATGGATGACAAAATTAGAAAACTAGGTTTAACACAGTGACACAGATACCACCTGGTCCCGTGTCCTGGTGGAGGTAGACCTCAGACAGATGGTACCCACCTTGTCTGTGGCCAAGGCACTCATCCAGGGTGTCTGGGCTCCCTAAGCTTATACAGCTAATGAGCTCCTCCCCTGAGTCTTGTCTGCAAAATTTCTTCCTTGGAGCCTATAAAAAGGATACTGTGACAAGGGGCAGGGCCAGTAGATGATTAGTGGGTACCATGTGGTTGGCCTCTTATGTCATCCCTCAGTGAGGCCAGTTGTGCAACAATGGGGACTAATTTTTAAAAAGCCAAGTCTAAAAACCATGGTCCAAGTCAAACTTTCTAATGGTCTCTCCCCATCTCAGGGTTTAACTGAGAGTATCCAGAGACACATTTCTTGAGTCTTGTAGGGGCTATGGACTATTTTAATAAGAAGAATAATGGCAAAAATGTAAACTGAGCACCTGCTGTGGAGGTGTGTTGTTCAAAGTGCTTTACCTGGATACCTGAGATGATCTGATTTACTCTGCACAGCAAAGCTGATATAGGTACTACTATTATCTTCCAGTTATAGGTTATTATCTATCTATAGGTGCTATTATTATCTCCCTTGTCACAGTATCCTTTGAGCTCCAAGGAAGAAATTTTGCAGACAAAACTCAGGGGAGGAGCTCATTAGCTGTATAACCTTAGGGAGCCCAGACACCCTGGATGAGTGCCTTGGCCACAGACAAGGTGGGTACCGTCCGTCTGAGGTCCACCTCCAGCAAGGACACGGGACCAGGTGGTATCCGTGTCACTGTGTTAAACAAAGTTTTCTAATTTTGTCATCCATGTTCACTCCTGTACCCCTATTCCCTTCATTGATACTTAATCCTATTATAATTTATGTGGTTTTATGAATCACATCAAATCCTAATCCTGTTACAGATTAGGAATGTAAGGCCCCCAAAGATAAGCAACTTATCCAAGGTCATACACTTGTGGTGCGTGGATGCCAAGTCACTTCAGTCATGTCCAATTCTTTGTGACCCTGTGGACTGTAGCCCAGCAGGCTCCTCTGTCCATTGGATTCTTCAGGCAAGGATACTGGAGTGGGTTGCTATGTCCTCCTCCAGGGGATCTTCCCAGCTCAGGGATCGAACCGACGTCTCTTATGTCTCTTGCAATAGCAGGGGGTTCTTTACCACTAGCGCCACCTGATACACTTCTGGAAGTAGGTATAATTCAGGCAGTCTGAGTTCAGCCTGAGTTCAACCACCATACAGAACTTCCCAGGATAAGCCTTTTGATAACCTGATTAAAATCATTAAGCTGTCTCTCCAGAAAAATATGCATGTGGGCATAAACACAAAAATCCATGTATCATCTATATAGTGTATTGGTGTTCCCTGAGTATCTTCCAAATAGCTTAAGAGCCCCTGCTTCTGAAGACTGAATGGTGTAATGTCACTCAGGACATCCTTGGAAATATTTCTCTTATCAGGATTTTGTGAGACTGGAGAGCAGAGAGCTGGCCGATAGTAGAACCCAGGATTTAGACATGCTAGGTTGCAGGTGAAGGGCAGGTCTGTGTAAGGTGAGAGATCTCTCATGAAAGCTGAAGACTGAGTGGGTGATTGTCTCCCTGCAGAAGCAGGGAATTTGGCCAGGTAATCCCTGTAGAAAACTGCTCACGACTGTTCCAACACATGGATGAATGAGTGATTGAGGCCCCAAAGGTTTCTGCCTACAATACCATTTAAGCCGAGAAATATTGTTTCAGTAACGCAGCATTGGCCATATGAAAATTTCAATAAAGCAGCTACGGTGTACAGTGTCTCTTCCTTTTAAATGGTGTGGCTCCCAAGTAACCTCCCTAGATGAACTCTCTGCAGCTGTACCCCCAGGTTCTGATTAACTTAATCTGTTCCATAGAATTAGTGCATCTGAACAATTAAAGGTTGGAGGACCTCTGACATGGATGATGGGTTTTTGATTTTAGAATAGTTGACCTAACTATTCTTTCTACTATTCTCAATTGTCTTTTGAACCTCCATCTCCTGACAATAAAACCAAGAACAGAGTAGAAACTTAAATTGTTTTCTTATCACTCACGTGGAAGTCAACCAAAGGTAGGGTGAAATCTGCTACCTGAAAAGACGTTCCTGGCATTGACCCCTTGAACTGATTTATGAAGCAGTTATGAGTATGTCCTTATAACCACAGAGAGATATTGAGTTCATGGAGTTTTCCAAAAATAATAATGCTCATTATAGCTAATGGTGTGACAGTACTCTTCTAAGACCTTTGCATGGATAATTTAATTTATTATCCACACCCCATGAGGTTGTTACTATTATTACCATCCTTATTGTGCAGATAAAAGAACTGGAGCCCTTTCCACAAAGTGGGCAAGCATTTTGTCCGTCAGATTTCTCTACAAGGTGATTAAAGGTGCTTTTCCACATGAAAAACCTGTACTACAGTTGACTCAGTGATCTAAAAAGGCAGACTATCAGGAGAAAAAACCATAAAGTTCAGAAGGAATCTCTGATAGAGCAGGGGACTCCTAATTTGGAGTAACAAATAATTTGTTGTTGCTGTTTAGTCTCTAGGTTGTGTCTGACTCTTTGCAACCCTGTGGACTGTAGCCTGCCAGGCCCCTCTATCCATGGGATTTTTCCTGACAAGAACACTGGAGTGGGTTACCATTTCCTTCTCCAGGTGTTCTTCCTGACCCAGGGATTGAACCTGCGTCTCCTGCATATGGCAGGTGGATTCTAATAGCTCTCACTTTAAAAAATATTATGAATGAGGAATTCCCTGGTGGTCTAGTGGTTAGAACTTGGTGCTTTCACTGCAGTGGCCTGGGATTCGATTGCTGGTTGGTAAACTAAGATCCCACAAGTCTCATGGTGTGACCTAAAAAAAAAAAAAGTTATGAACTCGCAAGAATTTTGCAATGATGCTGGGTGCATCACCCAGGCCCCTACCATTTCCCCAGCTGCTGGCAGTGTCACTGTTGAGGGTTCATAGTTGAGTTCATCCCCAGGCATTGTCTTCCCTTGTCAAGGTTTTTACTCCTTCACCAGGGGCAGCCAACATCCTATGGCTGATCAAGGCAGGGGTGTAAAGACCCAGTCTCCTGCCTCACTCTGGGATGTCTCTGAAAGACCACCAAGCTCCAGAACTTCCTCTGGAGTTAACTGAGGCTCCTTTGGATCCTGAGGAGCAGTTCAGTTCCTCCCTATCCCCATCCTACTCCCACACACCCAAGAACAGTGCTCCCTAAGGGCACCTTTTAATAAATATCATGAAGACACATTTTGATCTCAGAATCTGTTTTGTGGGGAACCAAATTTATGTCCAAATTTATGATTTTCCTTTCTTCAATTTTATTAAAAATTTTTAAATTTTATTGAAATATAGTTGATTTATAATGTCATGTTGATTTCTGTTATACAGCAAAGTGATTGAGTTTTGTGTATATATATATGTTCTCTTTTTTAAATATTCCTTTCCTATTGATGTTTATCGTAAAGTACTGAATATGGTTCTCAGTGCTATACAGTTCAGTTCAGTTAAGTCGCTCAGTCGTGTCCAACTCTTTGCGACCCCATGGACTGCAGCATGCCAGGCCTCCCTGTCCATCACCAACTCCTGGAGTTTACCCAAACTCATGTCCATTGAGTCTGTGACGCCATCCAACCATCTCATCCTCTGTTGTCCCCTTCTCTTCCTGCCCTCAATCTTTCCCAGCATCAGGGTCTTTTCAAATGAGTCAGCTCTTTGCAATAGGTGACCAAAGTATTGGAGTTTCAGCTTCAACATCAGTCCCTCCAGTGAACACCCAGGACTGATCTCTTTTAAGATGGACTGGTTGGATCTCTTTGCAGTTCAAGGGACTCTCAAGAGTCTTCTCCAACACCACAGTTCAAAAGCATCGATTCTTCAGCACTCAGCTTTCTTCACAGTCCAACTCTCACATCCATACGTGACCACTGGAAAAACCATAGCCTTGACTAGATGGAACTTTGTTGACAAAGTATTGTCTCTGCTTTTTAATATGCTGTCTAGGTTGGTCATAACTTTCCTTCCAAGGAGTGAGCGTGTTTTAATTTCATGGCTGCAGTCACCATCTGCAGTGATTTTGGAGCCCCCCAAAATAAAGTCAGCCGCTGTTTCCACTGTTCCTCCATCTATTTGCCATGAAGTTATGGGACTGGATGCCATGATTTTAGTTTTCTGAATGTTGAGCTTTAAGCCAAGTTTTTCACTCTCCTCTTTCACTTTCATCAAGAAGCTCTTTAGTTCCTCTTCACTTTCTGCCATAAGGGTGGTGTCATCTGCATATCTGAGGTGATTGATATTTCTCCCAGCAATCTTGATTCCAGTTTGTGTTTCTTCCAGCCCACCGTTTCTCATGATGTACTCTGCATAGAAGTTAAATAATTAGAGTGACAATATACAGCCTTGACATACTCCTTTTCCTATTTGGAACCAGTCTGTTGTTCCATGTCCAGCTCTAACTTGCTTCCTGACCTGCATACAGATTTCTCAAGAGGCAGGTCAGGTGGTCTGGTATTCCCATCTCTTTCAGAAATTTCCACAGCTTGTTGTGATCCACACGGTCAAAGGCTTTGGCACAGTCAATAAAGCAGCAATAGATGTTTTTCTGGAACTCTCTTGCTTTTTCGATGATCCAGCAGATGTTGGCAATTTGATCTCTGGTTCCTTGGCCTTTTCTAAATCCAGGTTGAATGTCTGGAAGTTCACTGTTCACGTATTGTTGAAGCATGGCTTGGAGAATTTTGAGTATTACTTTGCTAGCGTGTGAGATGAGTGCAATTGTGCAGTACTTTGAGCATTGTTTAGCAGTGCTATACAGTAGGGCCTTATTTTGTATCCATTCTATACATAAAAGATTACATCTGTGAACCCCAACCTCCCACTCCATCATTCCCCGATACCCACCCCCTTGGCAACCACCAGTTTGTTCTCTGTGTCCTTGATTCTGTTTGTGTTTCAAAGATAGGCTCATTTGTGTCATGTATTAGATTCTACATATAAGTGATATCATATGGGTATTTGCCTTTCTCTTTCTGACTTACTTCACTTAGTATGATAATCACTAGTTGCATCACTAGATAATTGCTAGTTGCCATTTTGCTTCAAATGGCATTGCGTCCTTCTTTTTATGGCTGAGTAGTATTCCATTGTGTATGTGCATTCTACCACGTTTTCTTTGTCCGTTCATCTGCTGATGGACGTTCTTTCAATGTCTTGGCTATTGTGAATAATGCTGCTATGAACATTGGGGTGCATATATCCTTTTGAGTTATACTTTTTTTCTGGATATGTGCCCAGAAGTAGGATTGCTGGATCATATGGCAACTCTAGTTTTAGTTTTTGAGGAACTTGTATACATTTTCCATAGTGACTGCACTGACTACCATCCCCACCAGCAGTGTAGGAGAGTTCCCTTTCTCCACGCTCTCTCCAGCATTTGCTAATTGTAGATTTTTAATGATGGCCATTCTGACCAGTGTGAGGTAGTACCTCAGGGTAGTCTTGATTTGGATCTCCCTAATAATTAGTGATGTTGGGCATCTTTGGCCATTTATATCTCTTCTGTGGAGAAATACTTTTTTACGTCTTCTGCCCATTTTTTGATAGGGTTGCTTATTTTTTGTTCTTGAGTTTTATGAGCTGTTTGTGTATTTTGGATGTTAAGCCCTTGTCAGTCACATCATTTGCAAATATTTTCTCCCATTCTGTAGGTTTTGTATGTTTTGTTTATGGTTTCCTTTGCTATGCAAAATCTGATAGATTTGATTAGGTAACATTTGTTTATTTTTGTTTTCATTTCTATTATCTTGGGAGACCGACCTAAGAAAACTGGTATGATTTATGTCATAGAATTTTTGATTATGATCTCTTTTAGAGTTTTATGGTGTCATACCTTATGTTTAAGTCTTTAAGCCATTTTGAGTTTATTTTTATGTATGTTGAGAGTTGTGTTCTAACTTCATTGATTTATATGTGGCTATCTACCTTTCTTCAATTTTAAATCAATGAAAGATTGCATTCTCATTTCACACAAGGTATCTACTAAATTAGTTTTATATGTACAGATCTATTTTTATTATACCCCACTGCTTTAATAAAGAAATGCATCTATAATTGCATCTTGATAAAACTACCATGAGAATGCCATGATTTTGCTTTGTGGCTTTCTACACACCTACAACACACACACACACAATGGCCAAGAAATTGGTGCAGTTTCATACTAATATATGTGAGTTTATATTAATACAAAATTAAAATCATTTTATGTGTGTATATTAACTTCATGAAGTATTGATATAAATATGAACAAGAATGTAGCCATAAAGATAAAAATGTTTTACATGCATAAAATCATTGTGTGTAACTCTGTAGACATATAGATTAAATATAAACAAAATTATAGACACACAGATAAGAACATAGCTGTGGGCATATATATATGCAATTTTGTTATTGGATCGTGTTTTCAGTATAACACTCCTTTTTTTCTTCACTGCTGGCACTTCACCTTTCTCAGGAGGATAAGTGAAGTGAAACTGTTCAGATGAGGCTTACATCAGCTGCTGGGATAGTTCAGGGAAGATTGTAATTATAGGCTGAAGATATGCTACAGAGTCCTGCAGGGCACTGAGTACTTCTTTCTTTCTGAGCCTGTGGTCAGTGGCTTGCTTTCTGTAGAGGTGATCATGCTACAGACTTGGGTGAGAGGTTCCTTTGAATGTTCTGAATTCCTTCTCTTTGTGTGAGTGCAAGCCAGGGGAGCCACTCACACAAGATGCTTTGTGTTAGTAATCATGAGACACAACCAGATTTTTGAAACATATGAATAAATGTTGGACTCCTCCTGGGCAAATTTTTTTTTCCATTTTTTTAAACAGAGATGATATGCATGGGCGATATGAACATGAGTCTTGTATGTGGTACTTTTATCAGTCCGATTTGCCCTGAGTTACTTTTTCAGTGTGGCATTAGAGATATATACATGCCCTGGCCCGTGTCCCATGCACTGGTGGTGTGGACTGATGAGAGAGCTGGCAGAATGAAGGTGTAGTCTGAGACATAATCATTTCCTATTAGTTGTCTAGTCAACTAACCCCATCCTCATGTGTTGAATGAAAACTAATTTAAACTCAAGACCAGGACTCTGGAAGAGATGCTGTAAGGCAAATTCTTTAAGTCAAGATTCATGTTGATGTATGGCAAAACCAATACAATATTGTAATTAGCCTCCAATTAAAATAAATAAATTTATATTTTAAAAAAAGATCTGTGGTCATCTGATCAGGTGGAATTCTCATCTTGGGAATTCCCATTAGATTCACCCTAAAGATGTCTGACAGTTGATTGAGACATATGTATGTGCGTGTGTGTGTGTGTATGAAGGAAGAGTGAAAAAGTGTAGAATGGGAAAGAGGTGCTGAAAAGATTGTTGTCATTGATGAGCCATGTAATGGTATTTCCACAGGTAAAAAAGTATGAATATCTAAATGCAAATTAAAAGTGCAGCTCAATACCAGAAAAACAAACAACCCAATCAAAAAGTGGGCAAAATACCTAAACATTTTTCTGAAGAAGACATACAGATGACTAATAAACACGTGAAAAGATGCTTGACACTGCTTATTATTAGAGACATGCAAATCAAAACCACAATGAGGTAACATCAGTCAGAATGGCCATCATCAAAAAGTCTGCAAACAATAATTGCTGGATGGGATGTGGAGAAAAGGGAACCCACTTACACTGTTTGTAGGAAAGCAAACTGATTCAACCACTATGGAGAACAATATGGAGATTCCTTCAAAAACCAGGAATAAACTGTCATATGACCAAACAGACCCACCACTGGGCATATACCCTGAGGAAACCAGAATTGAAAAGGACACATGCACCCCAGTGTTCATTGCAGCACTATTTACAATAGCTAGGACATGGCAGCAACCTATACATATCCACCAGCAGATGAATGGATAACGTTGTGGTACATACACACAATAGAATATTACTCAGTTATAAAAGGAACACATCTGAGTCAGTTCTAGTGAGGTGGATGAACCTAGAGTCTATTATACAGAGTGAAATTAAATCAGAAAGAGAAAGACAATCACCTATATATGGAATCTAGGAAGATGGTACCGATGATCCTACATGCAGGGCAGCAAAGGAGACATAGACATAAAGAACATTTTGGACACAGTAGGAGGAGCGGGTGGGATGATTTGAGAGAATAGCATTGAAACATAGATATTACCGTATGTAAAATAGCTAGCCAGTGGGACTTTGATGTATGACACAGGGAACCCAAAGCTGGTGCTCTGTGACA
This sequence comes from Bos mutus, assembly GCF_027580195.1. NCBI lineage: Eukaryota > Metazoa > Chordata > Mammalia > Artiodactyla > Bovidae > Bos > Bos mutus. The sequence continues at coordinate 13,195,058 of NC_091629.1, forward strand.
ACCCGGAGGGATGGAGTGGGGAGGGAAGGGGGAGGGGGTTGGAGGGAGGGAACACATGTATGCCTGTGGCCTATTCATGCTGATGTAGGCAAAAAACACAACAATATTGTAAAGTAATTATCTTCCAATTAAAATAAATATTTTTAAGAAGTGGATTAAAAAGTCCAAGTTGAAAAATAAATAAGAAGTGAATGATAAAATGTGAATGTTTTTTTACATTAGCTGTACTTTTGAATAATAGCATAAACTGGAAGATCAGATGGTCATTTTTCACTTCTTCAGATCCTACCCTAACTAGTAAAACTCTTATTTACCCTGATGATGACCTTCTAATTTCATATTCATGAGCCTTCCTAAGGATACCATTTTACATTCTCATGAATTATTCTGTGAGAAAAAAATTCTCAAAACCAACATCTGGGTGGGGTTTTCATGGTATTCACATTCATATTCTATTACTTTCCTCTGTCATCTCTTCTAGGAATAATGATTTTTTGCTAACCTAGTTGAATCTTCTTAGGTTTGAACCAACCGTCTACTCTTTTGAATGAGTTTAATTTGCACTGCTACTTTTTCTTTTTGCCTGCTCTTTGAAGATTGCAATCAACTCCTTTTTGGCCTTCACTGTACATTTTCAAGTTATTGATTCACTTGCTATGTGGTATATAAATGAAGCTTACAAATGCAATTTCTTTGGTTCTTTGAGTTTTTTTTTCCCCCTTCAGCTCTCTGATATCCCAGCAATTCTGAATCAACATTCACAATATCTCAGCCCATTAGCAGCTAGAATTTGTTGAAGCACATTGAACTATATTTCCTTGCTCTAATGAAGCACACAAAATATAACTGCTGTCTCCTCAGCAAGCTACCCTTTCTAAAGAGGGCAGAGAAAATGTTCTCTGAGAGCATAGAGCTCTCTTAATGAACTCAGAGGGACTTTCTACACTGGCCAGCTTGCATCAGTGTGAAATTCAACAGATTACGTGTACTGGGTCAGCTGCTTCTGTCTGCATACTGCCCTTTCAGTCTTTTGAATGGACATGGATAATACAGTCAGCTATGTTTTTAAACCCCATTTGGCATTTTCTGAAATGGAAAATGCAGAGATTTTGAAGAATTCATAGCCTGAATGAAGGACACAAAATATCATGATTATGTATATATAATGGAATATTACTCAGCTATTAAAAAGAATGAAATAATGCCATTTATAGCAACATTCATGAACCTAGAGATTGTCATACTGAGTGAAGTCAGACAGAGAAAGACAAATATTGTAATGACACTGCTTATATGCAAAATGGTTTTAAAAAACAATACAAATGAACTTATTTAGGAACCAGAAACAGACTCACAGACTTAGAGAATCAAACATATGCTTACAAGTAGGGAAGGGTGGTGGGTAGGGATATTTCAAGAGTTTGGGATTGACATATACATACTGCTGTACTTAAAATGGGTAACCAACAGAACCTGCTATATATCAAAGAGAACTCTGCTCAATATTCTTTAACAACCTAACAGGGAAAAGACTTTGAAGAACTGTCGTCTTAGTTGCTCAGTCATGTCTGACTCTTTGCTACCCCATGGATTATGGCCTGCCAGGCTCCTCTGTCCATGGGATTTTCCAGGCAAGAATACTGGAGTGGGTTGCCATTTCCTTCTCCAGGGGCTCTTCCTGACCCAAGGATCAAACCCAGGTGTCCTGCATTGCAGGCAGACTCTTTACCATCTGAGCCACCAGGGCCTTTTGAAGAAGAATAGATACATGTATATGTATGCTGCTGCTGCTGCTGCTAAGTCGCTTCAGTCGTGTCCAACTCTGCGCGACCCCACAGACGGCAGCCCACCAGGCTCCCCCGTCCCTGGGATTCTCCAGGCAAGAACACTGGAGTGGGTTGCCATTTCCTTCTCCAACGCATGAAGGTGAAAAGTGAAAGTGAAGTCATTCAGTCGTGTCTGACTCTTCGCAACCCCATGGACTGCAGCCTACCAGGCTCCTCCGTCCATGGGATTTTCCAGGCAAGAATACTAGAGTGGGGTGCCATTGCCTTCTCCAATGTATATGTATAACTGAACATTATATGAATTACTTTGTTGTACACCTGAAACTAACATAACACTGTTAATCAACTGCACTCCAATGTAAAATAACAAGCTTTTTAAAAAAGAAAGAGAAATTAGATATAAAAACCATCTCTAAGTGAAGTTTTTTAAAGATGTGCTGTTACATGGAATGTCGGGAAATGGAGCCTGGGTAGCTATTGCTGGAGCACGGGGTAGGAGAATGGATTAGGGATATGATTGCAGGTGAAATTGGGGAGCTAGGATCTTATCTGGATGTGTAGTTTTATAAATAGCCAGATAAAGAGATTGACATGATCCTTAGGTGCCCATTCAATATGCAATCATATTTGTATTTGGAGGTATCAGATGAATATGTGTAAGTTGATGTGAAAGAGGTTCATTGCCTTTCAGTTCAACACCCAGGAATGCCAGAAAACTAGGAAAATGTAGATACCTGGGCCAGGTTCAAAATCCAGAAATGGAACCCCTCAGCTATCAGAAATGAAGAAGAACTCAAAGCCATATCAGTGAGCAGGAACTGAAACTTAAATGGACCATGAGAGAAGGCAATAAAGACGCAGGGTTTAACTACTGGCAACTGAAGTTTTAAGTTCCGTGGAGATTTCAGGCTTCCCTAGTGGCTCAGACGGTAAAGAATCCACTTGCAATGCAGGAGTCACAGAAAACACAGGTTTGATCTCTGGGTCAGGAAGACCCCCTGGAGAAGGAAATGGTAACCCAATCCAGTATTCTCACCTAGAGAATTCCATGGACAGAGGAGCCTGGTGAGCTACAATCTGTGGTATCACAGAGAGACATGACTGAGTGGATAACACACATGATGACTGTTACTAATGGCCTATATTAGTGTTAGTTCATGTGAACTCCTTGAAAACAGGGGTTCTCTTTGTTTGTGTGTCTTCCACTGTGCTTAACACAAGCCATAGTAGGAGCTTGGTGTAAGGTTGGTGAATGAAATAATAAGAATAATTATTCTTTTTTCTGGTTTAAAAAAATCAGCTTTATTGGGATATAGTTCACTTACCATGCTATGCACGCATTTAAAGTGCACAATTCAGTGGCTTTTAGTATATTCACAGAATTTTGCAGCCATCACCTTAGTCAATCTTAGAACTTTTTCGTTATCTCCAGAAGAAACCCCCTGCCTAGCAGCTGTCCCCCTCAATACCCTTCTCCCCGTCCACCTCCCACCTTAACCTTAGTTTACCACTAATCAATTTCCTCTCTCTCTAGATTTGCCTGTTCTGGATATCTCATACAGCTGGAATCATGCAGTATGTGGGTCTTTATGACTGACCGCTTTTACTTTCAGAGTTCACCCATGTTGCAACACAGATCAGTACTTTGTTTATTTTTATTGCTGAGTAATAGTCCATTGTATATAGTCCGTTTTATTTATCCATTTATTGTTTGATGGATAATTGGGTTGTTTTCACTTTGGCTGTTATGAATAATGTTTTATGAACATTCATACACAAATTTTTGCATGGACACATGTTTTCATTTCTCTTTAGTATGTGCCTAGGAGTGGACTAGCTGGGCCGTAGAGAGGAGGGAATGGAAACCCACTCCAGTATTCTTGCCTGGAGAATCCCATGGACAGAGGAGCCTGGCGGGCTATAGTCCATGGGGTCGCAAAAGTTGGACACGACTGAGCAACTAAACAACAAAATGGTAACTTACTAGATCTTCTCTGGTGACTCAGTGGTAAAGAATCCTCCTGCAATGCAGGAGACTTGGATTCGATCCCTGAGTTGGGAAGATCTTCTGGAGAAGGAAATGCCAACCCACTCCAGTATTCTTGCCTAGAAAACCCCATGGACAGAGGAACCTGGTGGGCTTCGGTCCACGGAGTCACAAGAGAGTCAGACACAACTGAGTGACTAAACAACAACAAAAATGGTAACCTACTACTTAATCATTTGAAGAACTACTAGAACTACTAGCTACTTTCCAAAGTAGCTGCACCACTTTGCGTTCCCCTCAGCAGTGTATGAGGATTCCAGTTTCGCTGCATACTCCTCAATACTTGCTATTGTCTGAGATTTTGGCTATAGCAATTCTAGTAAGTGTGAAGTGGTATCTCACTGTGGTTTGGGTTTGCATTTCTTTGATGGCTAATTATGTGAGCGTCTTTCCATGTGCCTAGTGGGCATTTGTTTGCCTTCTCTGGACAACAATATCAGTTCTTTGGACCGTTTTTCAAAATGGGTTATTTATCTTTTATTTATGAGTTGTAGTAGCTCTTTGTACATTCTAGATGCAATTTCCCTAGAAGACATGTGGTTCGCAAAAATGTCTTCCTATTCTGTGAGCTGTCCTTTCATTTTCCTGATGGTGTCCCCTTGAAGCACAACGTTTGGATGATGTTCAGTTCATTTTTTTGTTTGTTGCTGGTGATTTGATATAATATCTAAGAAACCATTGCTTAATCCTAAGTGACTCTCCCTTAGTTTTTGAAAAATAACTTTTATTACTGTTTGATTGCCTTGAGAATTTTTTTGTTTGGTTTCATTATAGCTCTTTTTAATGCTTATATATCTGGTCCAGTTTTTCCTTCTCTTTCTCTCTGTAATTATCTATCTTTAAAAAAGATCTTCATGTATGTAATAGTTTGATCCTGTTTTTCTCACTTAAAATTTTATGGTGCATATTTTCCAGTATCATTCAAAATATTTGGAAAAGATCACATAAAAGGAGTGTAAATCCCAGTGTGTAATTTATGTATTCTAATTTATTTACTTATTTCCATATTATTATGTACTTATAACTTGCTTTCAATATTGTAGTATTACTATGAAGGGCTAGTAAACATGAGTATAAATATAATATTGTGGTATTACTATTAAGGGTTGGTCAACATGCATATAAATATACTGTGGTCCAAGTACCAAGTCCATTCCCTAGGATAGATTCTAGCCAAGAGGTGGAGTTAGTCAAAAGGCATGAACATCTTTCTAGAATGAATGCAAATTGCTTTTCAGAAAGTTGTACCAATTCACACTTTCCTAGTTAGTGACTGTTTCATTGTATCCTTATCAATATGAGTATTATTTTTTTTTTTTACAAAAATCAAGTAGTAACTGTAGGACCCTCCTCTTTGATGCCCCAACCACTCATTTACTTAAAGCTTGAGAATGTAGCTGCTAATTTCAGTATGAAGCAGTCCCCAAGGAAAAGTCATAAATTCTACCAAAATTTTCACAGTATTTCAGTGACTTCACACTTCATTTAAAAAGGCACTAAACAATTACCAGGTTATTAACAAACGTGTATTTAAGGAACTGAAAAAAGTTCTCTCATAGAGATCACTTCTGAGCTTGTGTTGTTTTATTTTGGGGGGAGTGGGTGGGAGAGGAATCGTTGACACAAATGAACAATTTAGAGGCAAGTATCAATTTATGGGAATAATTAGCAGATGACCCTGCTCACTAGATTTGGGGAATCCTCTTGATATCTAGAACTCCGGCTTACTCTTAAAATGAGAGGCACTTAACAGCATTGAGTCCAGGCAAGCAGATCAGTGTTAGAACCCAGGTGCTACCATTTCCTGGCGGTGCAGCTTAAGGTTGGCTTAAACTGCACATGAAGCACTTAACATAACTAAGCACACACTAGATATTCAGTAAATGTCAGCTATTTTCCCTTATTATTCATCTTTATATTCCCCAAAAGACAGCAAACACTGAGGAGAGCTGGTAACAAGTACTCAATACAATTATTAAGTGAGTATATAAATAAATTATGGAAAAACTAAAAGGAATGTATATGGAAGAAACCTCCCAGATTTTTGTGTTATCAGCCACTCATAATCCTCCAAAATTAAGCCATCTCACGTTTGAAATTTCTCTAAGCGATTATCCGCTTATGCTTCCTTGTTGAGATCTTACTCTGAAATAAAACATTATTTGTAGCCTGTCATGTTTCTCTTCTTGCAGGGATGTACATTGTGTTTTAGTTTGCCATTTTAAATCATTTAGCAGATTAAAAAAAATAGGAAGAAAAAAGTAATCACTTAGGGTCTAATTTAATCAAGAGACACAGCATGAAGTGTGAAAAACTCAGTGTTGTTCTGATCCTTGGCTTCACTGAAGGCCACAGAAAGGTATAAATTAAGTGACCTTTCCAGGTCAGGATTTTATGACTTTGACAAATTCCCCAAGCTTAGCAGTTATCAGAGAAAAACATGTGAGCAAGAATATGAAGATCTTTTCTCCCCAACTACAGCTTTCCATGAGTAGATAGGATAATGGGTTTGAAAGTACCTCAAGAAAAGTTAAGTTCTATAAGTCTACAGCATTATTATTATAATGTAAGGGATATAAGCACAGCAAAAATATGGAAAGGTTCCAATTGAGCCAAAGTTTCTTTTTTATCACTTCATAAGCTCTTACAGCCAGAGGGATTATTAGCGATTTTATGGTCTAAACATCTCACGTTTATATATGAAAGAAAAGTAAAGTGACTTTATCAAGATTATATTGTTTAAAACCAAACTCCCTTTGCTCTCTATAAAAATAATAAATAGTAAAATTTAAATTTAAATTGTTCATAAAAGACTGTATTCTTTAATCTTCATGGTGCAAGAAAAATATAAACTTATGTAGTTCATTTATAAGGAGTTTGAATGCTTTATTTTTGTACTGAAAACTTTTGTTTTAGAATTAGCCAGCTGGACTCAGTTTATTTATTCATTTAGAGTTTTTGATCATTCATTTGGCTGTGCTGTGTCTTAGGTGCGGCATGTAAGACCTTTGTTGCACCCTGCAATCTCTTAGTTGTGGCGTGTGGGATCTAGTTCCCTGACCAGGGATCCAACCCAGGCCCCCTGCATTGGAAGTGCAGAGTCTTAGCCACTGGACCAGCAGGGAAGTCCCTGGACTCAGTTTAGATAATCCCAGTTTTGTTGTCAACATCCTAAGTGTCATAGTCAGGAGTCAGTTGAACATATGCCTTCTTCTCTCCATCAGGCCTGATTAGGGTATTGAGTTTAGCCATGTCACAGTCACAGAGCTTCTTCACAGCCTATCTAACTTGGTTCTTGTTGGCTTTGACATCCACAGTGAATACCAGTGTGTTGTTGTCTTCTGTTTTCTTCATGGCTGACTTGGTGGTGAGGGGGAATTTGATGATGGCAATAGTGGTCAAGTTTGTTTCTCCTAGGGGCGTTCTTCCAAGGATATTTGGACCATCTTGAATATTAGCCACAGTGTGGGCTGCTAGAAGGTGGGTGATGTCCGGGTCTTCTGTTTTTGTGGCTGTGGACCCCTTTCAACACTGCCTTCTTGGCCCTCAAAGCCTTTGCTTTGGCTTTAGCTTTGGGAGGGACAGGGGATTCCTTCTTCGCCTTCGGCACCATCTTCATGAAAAGCCGAATGTATTTTAAATGTTATTGTCCTAAGGTGAATTAGAAAATCTAAAATGAGAAATTTCAATTATGGAGGCTTCATTGGAATTGATTAGTGTTTTGAAAATGTTTTTGCTGCATAAGCAGTGCAGAGTTTAAATTCCCAGTCTCCACCCTTAGTGTAAGTTAACCGAACAGCCTTGTCCTTTGGAGAACTGTTAGCCAGGAGGGTCCAATCTTCTCTGGAGGATAATATATGCTGAAATGAGTAAAGGTTAATTAAGGCTTTTAGGAACTTCGCTTTTTTCCTGTGGAACGCCATGTTTAAAGTTAAGCCCTTCCCTCAAGCAAAGTTTAAGAAGGTTGTTTCATTTGGTAGCCAGCATTCATCTTAACTTGGAGCTGTAAGTCTTGTATGCAAAGTATTGAGTGACATTTTGAATAAACAAAACCAAACACAAGGTTGCAAAAAATGTTTTTGCAAATATTACTTTGATTCTTAGGAAGTACACTTCCCTACACTCACTTTTGGATGATATTGTATTTAAAATACAATTCTCCTTTAGCCAATCCTATTTAGAAGGACTGAAGAGTGGAAGGGTGGAAACTCTAAACCACTTGAAAGTGAAAATACTAGATCTTACATTGTAATTTGAAGGGCAAATGGATGAGTGGTTGGAAGTAGAAAGTGAGCATTAGAAATCATCCATAGGGAACTTATTCTTTATGCAACAGAGTAGGGCACACAGAAATCCTGGAAAAGAAGCAAAGGCAAAGGAGGGAAATGGGAAAAAAGATGATGCTGCTCTTCTTGGGCTGCAGCATATACTGCGGTCCCTGCTGCTTTGAACTTGAAATTACAGTGAGTGCTGTAGAATATATACTGCACAAGTCCTTGTCAGATACTCCTGCAGAGTTGGAAAGCGAGATGATTCTGTTCCCCTTGCAGAAAAGACAAAGTCCTAGTTCTTCCAAAAAGCAGTGACTGTGACATAATGCTCGCTTTAAATGATTTGAAATCATTTTCATTGGTACTTACCTGGCAGGCTCTATCGTGTTCCGTTTCACCAACCTTCTCACAGTGGTACAGTGTATTACCGCTCGTCAGCAGCTGTGGAAGTTTGATAAGACAGGATGATGTATACAAACAATTTCTTCTTCAGAAGAATTCATCCCGAAGAATTGTCAAATTATTTTTAAATGGCTGTAGTTCTTAATGAAACACTGCAAGAGAAATTTAAAGCTTCACTTCTGTGATGTGGCCTTGCTATTCAGTAGTCATGTTGTAGCATTGTGAGATGGGTCTGAGCTGCGACATGCTTTAGGGACTGTCTTTTCTAAAGCACTGATTTTTCTAATGAGATAAGGGAGATCCAGAGAGGTTAGGTAACTTGAAGGCTCTAAAGAAAATTTGAGGGTCGAAGGAACCTTTAGAAATCCAGAAGATCACAGTCAGTCGTATTATGAAGGAGGCTAAAGAGGTCTAGAATTTCTTCAGTGTTGACAACAGGTCACTGGAGCTGATAGCAATGGAGAGAAGGAAATAGACTGTTAAGAGGAGTGTTTCCTTGACTTTGGTTACAGTGTTGGAATAGTACTAGTCTTGTGTTGAGACAGTATTGCAGAACAGTTTTCAGTGGTTTTCTATGTGAAGTATAGGGGCCAGGCTCTGATTCTTTTATTTGTTAATTTTTTACTATTATTTATCAGGGTTTACAGTGTTGGGGTTTTTATTGTTGCTTTATAAAGTTGTATTAGTTTCTGCTGTACAACAAAGTGAATCAGCTGTATATATACATATATCCCCTCTCTCTTGGACCTCTCTCCCACCCCCAGCACCACCCGACCCCTCTAGGTCATCACAGAGCCCTGAGCTGAGCTCCCTGCACTACACAGCAGCTTCCCACCAGCTATCTGTTTCACACATGGCAGTGCACATACTTTAAGTCCAGTCTCCCAGTGCATCTCACCCCCGACCCGTGTCCACTTGTCCATTCTCTGTGTCACTATTCCTGCCCTGAAAATAGGTTCATCGGTACCATTTTTCCAGATTCTGTATATATGCATTAACATACGATATTTGTTTTTCTCTTAACTTACTTTGCTTTGTATGACAGTCTCTTGGTCGATCCATGTCTCTACAAATGATCCAATATCATTCCTGTTTATGGCTAATATTCCATTGTATATACATACCACATCTTCTTTATCCATTCTTCTGTTCACAGGCTCTCATTCTGAACAGCTATCTGGGAGGGGTGTAAAGGAACTGGTGAAGTCTGATGTGAAAAATCTTTTTCATTGATTTAAAACCTAAACTTTGAGTAACTCGAATTTTCCAGACTCCCTCATAGTAGGCTCTTCCACATGAAGAATAGGAAGGGAGAATCTGCAATCTTAATCTCTGTATTTGGGTTCAGAGACCAAGACACAGGGCAGCCTGTGACAGAGGCAAAACTGTACCTTTATCTACTCTAAAACATCTCTTGATTGTTAGTGCTTGTTTGATCATGACATCATGACACTAGTGACCAGGATCAGCCAGGGAGAGTGAAGAGCCCTGGTTGCCTTGATGATGATTCGTCCTTTGGCAGGGCCTAAGAAACTAGGAAAGTGGCAGGTGAGGTGGATGGAAAGAGCTGAACAGACACCTGAAGAAATCACCTGTTCTTATGAGCTCTCTTGACAAATGTCATGACCTGGTGACTAATTTCTTGCCCTATGAGGGATTATCTAATAGCCCTGGGATTATTCCACTACTCTTAGTATCAATAAGGCAAAGATGTGAGCTTATAATAATTGCATTCTACTAAAATATTCCTTCTCTACCAAATGGGTTTAAAATTATTGTCATTATTCATATTACTTTATCTATGTAAATAATAGCATTCTACTTAATACTTCTGCTTTAATATTTGTATAATATTAAAGTATCATTTGAATTCATTAAGAAAGGGATTATTGAGCAGAAATTCTGTGGAAAAGGATACCAGTAGCTCCTCATATTTTCCCCTTCTTCTTGCCTTGTAGCAGAACACTGATAGTAAAGCCAACATGGTCTAAGGTCCCTTGCAGCCAAGTCTGGCCACATGACTAGGATCTATTTAAGATGATACAAACAGAATTGTTGTTTGGGGCCTTCAAGAGGTTATCCGAAAGAGAGGAGTGTGCCCTTTCTCTGCTCCTTCTCCTTTTTCTTGGCTGAATTTAGAGGAAATGGATGGAGCTCAAGGAGAACCTTGAACTTAAAAGTAATATGGGAAAGATATGGAGCAGAAGAGCTATGAACCCACAGCAGCTTTGAATCCCCCGCTGATGGACTTCTTTGCTAAGTCATTTCAATCGTGTCTGACTCTTTGTGACCCCATGGACTGTAGCCTGCTAAGCTCCTCTGTCCATGGGATTTTCCAGGCAAAAATACTGGAGTGGGTTGCCATTTCCTCCTCCAAGGGATCTTCCTGACCCAGGGATTGAACCCACATCTCTTACATCTCCTGTACTGGTGACAGAAATATTCATTTCATTCTCATTTAAGCCACCACTACTTGGGGGATCTCTGGATATATTCAGCCACATGTAATCCTAAGCAATACAGGTCTTATTTTAAAATATTATGAAAAACATTTAGTCTATATAGAAAAATCATTGAGCAAAACATCTTGCCAGTAGACACACAAAAGTATATTATCATTGTAAATGGCAGTTTGCCCTAAGAGTTGAAAAGTTTTCATGTCATAACATTGAGGTTTTGAAGTAGTTCAGTTCAGTCACTCAGCTGTGTCCAACTCTTTGCGACCCCATGGAATGAAGCACGCCAGGCTTCCCTGTCCATCACCAACTCTTAGAGTTTACTCAAACTCACGTCCATCAAGTTGGTGATGCCATCCAACCATCTCATCCTCTGTTGTTCCTTTCTCCCATCTTCAATCTTTCCCAATATCAGGGTCTTTTCAAATGAGTCAGCTCTTCGCATCAGGCAGCCAAAGTATTGGAGTTTCAGCTTCAGCATCAGTCCTTCCAATGAATATTCAGGACTTATTTCCTTTAGGATTGACTGATTTGATTACCTTGCAGCCCAAGGGACTCTCAAGAGTCTTCTCCAACACCACAGTTCAAAAGCATCAATTCTTCGGTGCTCAGCTTTTTTTTTATAGTCCAACTCTCACCTCTATACATGACTACTGGAAAAACCATAGCTTTGACTAGACGGACCTTTGTTGGCAAAGTAATGTCTCTGCTTTTTAATATACTGTCTAGGTTGGTCATAGCTTTTCTTCCAAGGTCATAGCTTTTCTTGCAAGTGTCTTTTAATTTCATGGCTGCAGTCACCATCTGCTGTGATTTTGGAGCCCCCAAAATAAAATCTGTCACTGTTTCTATTGTTTCCCCATCTATTTGTCATGAAGTGATGGGACCAGATGTCATGATCTTAGTTTTCTGAATGTTGAGTCTTAAGCCAAGTTTTTATCTTTCCTCTTTCACTTTCATCAAGAGACTCTTAGTTCTTCTTCCCTATCTGCCATAAGGGTGGTGTCATCTGCATATCCAAGGTTATTGATATTTCTCCTGGCAATCTTGGTTCCAGCTTGTGCTTCATCCAGCCTGGCATTTCACCTGATGTACTCTGAATATAAGTTAAATAAGCAGGGTGACAGTATACAGCCTTGACGTACTATTTTCCCAATTTGGAACCAGTCTGTTCTTCCATATCCAGTTCTAACTGTTGCTTCTTGACCTGCATACAGATTTCTCAAAAGGCAGCTCAGGTGGTCTGGTATTCCCATCTCTTGAAGAATTTTCCACAGTTTGTTCTAATCCACACAGTATTGTCAATAAAGCAGAAATAGATGTTTTCCTGGAACTCTCTTGCTTTTTCAATGATCCAGCAGATGTTGGCAATTTGATCTCTGGTTTTTCTGCCTTTTCTAAATCCAGCTTGAACATCTGGAAGTTCATGGTTCATGTACTGTTGAAGCCTGGGTTGGAAAATCTTGAGCATTACTTTGTTAGCCTGTTAGATGAGTGCAATTGTGCAGTAATCTAAACATTCTTTGGCATTGCCTTTCTTTGGGATTTGAAACAGATTTTCCCTTAAATGTTTAAATGCCGGCCTTGAGAGGGTTGCTGATCCAGTAGTTCAGGAAACTCAGTACTGTACCACGTGTGTCGCTTACTGGTGCTGTGCTCTTGAATAAGCCCTTGTGACCTTGGATTGTCCCTCTGTAAAAATACCAATTCTGGACTAAGTCATCTCCATAGTTCCTCTAAGCTCTGTGGGCCTTAAATTTATAAAATTTCCTGTATTCTTGTAAAACCACCAGAACTCTTTCTGGCCCTAGCTACATATGTAAATATAGGTTAACAAATACTTACAGAGTGCCTGGTATATATAGATGATTCCCCAATTTTGCACTATAGGGGATATGTGTGGGGGGCGGAGAAGAGGCACACACAGCTCATTTGCAAAGAATTTACATTCTAATGGTGTAGCACATGAGGCAAATAGCAAGTCATAAGATTTTGAATGACCCATGTCTCCTGACTCCTAGTTCAATGATGGCTCCTCTCTCCTCTTACAGAGCTCCACCTGTTAAAGTGACAGAGGTCTCCTGGCCATGTGGTCTATAGAGCTCTTACTAAATTCCAAAAATTTTATTTTATACCATGAACTACAATTCTACTCTCTTATGACTCATTTAAGTCTAATCTGCTTGCTATGATAACAATCATTCAACTTCTCTCTAACATTAGCTGTGCTTTATCTCACTTGTAAAGCTACATGTCAGCAAGGGCAGAATATTCTCTTGATAACTGAATGCCCACATGTCGAAAGAATTGGTGAAACAGTTAAATCAGAAAAGAGTTTCTGGAAGAAGTGAGCTTTGATCTCAGGCTCTAAGGAGGTGACAAATGGAGGTTGTCAAAGATGTCAGGAAATTGTCTTCTTTTATATATAATTTTTAAATGTATTTATTTACCTATTTGGCTGCACCGAGTCTTAGTTGTGGCACACAGGATCTTAGTTGTGTCTTGTGGGATGTAGTTCCCTGACCAGGGATCCAACCTGGGCCCCCTGCATTGGGAGCTTGGAGTCTTAGCCACTGGACCACCAGAGAAATCCCAGGAAGTCATCTGAAAGGGGGGTAAGTGGTATTTGCAAAAGGACTGGATTGGGAATGTTGAAGGGCATGCATGCATGTGGCCAATGGTGGCCAAGTTGGCTGTGGGGAATAGGACCTGAGACCTTTCCTGCCATTCTTTTTTAGCCTTGACTCTCTTATTAGCTTGAAATATACCTTTTAAGCCCAGTGCTTGTCTTGAGTATGGCAGGAGCTCAGGTGAAAGAGAGAGGGGTAAGAAGCTGACTCTGGTGGAAGTCATTTTAAAGATACAAAGCAAGGAATGACAAAGTCATCAGTACAAGAATGTGTCCCCTTTGTGCAAAGATATTCTGCTTGCATATTTAGGTTTCATGCTTCACTGTGTGTTTATATGGTGGAGATGAGATAAAGTTGCAGAAGGAACTTCAAATTGCCTGACTTTTGAAAGTTAAGTCAGCTGTGACTTTCCACTAATAAAGTATCTTCGTGGGCTTAATTTTCTTGCAGGTGCGTGCGTGTGTCTCTGTATGATGTATGTAGCTTGTATGTGTAGTGTGTGTGAGAGAGAGGGAGAGTTAATGTAAAGAGAATAAGTAGGCAACTGATTTATTGCAAGCAGTATATTTACCTGAGTATATCATCACTGAAATTAACATAGATTTTAGAAGTGGAAAAATGCCCTGGTGTTCAGTGTCAGCTCCTGTCTCCTCCTTTTGCAGCACAAATCTTTCCTACAGAGTCATGACAGTTCCTGAGCTCCGATTTGGACTTTGTCAAGGAAATAAAGCACAAAGTCGCATGTTCAGATATCACTAAATGGCTGCCTGCAGCAAGCTAGGTTGGCCAACCCCAAAACAATGCATGTACATTGCATACCAATGGGACACTGGACTGTGTTTTCAGTCACAGGCATGGAAGCACTTCCTCCTCCTGCGTTCTCTTCTAAGTTTCTCTGCCATCTTGCTTGTGCCTGGCAAATCCCTGTCCTCATAAGCGAATACAAATGATCAAGAAATCCTTTTGAAGAAGGGAGCAGGGCCTTTTCCAGTTTCCTTTCTTTTATAGCTACTTAAGCTATAGCTATTTATAGATTCTGACAGATTGTGGTCCACTGGAGAAGGGAATGGCAAACCATTTAAGTATTCTTGCCTTGAGAACCCCATGAACAGTATGAAAAGGCAAAATGATAGGATACTGAAAGAGGAACTCCCCGGGTCGGTAGGTGCTCAATATGCTACTGGAGTTCAGTGGACAAATAACTCCAGAAAGAATGAAGGGATGGAGCCAAAGCAAAAACAATACTCAGCTGTGGATGTGACTGGTGATAGAAGCAAGGTCCGATGCTGTAAAGAGCAATATTGCATAGGAACCTGGAATGTCAGGTCCATGAATCAAGGCAAACTGGAAGTGGTCAAACAGGAGATGGCAAGAGTGAACGTCGACATTCTAGGAATCAGTGAACTAAAATGGACTGGAATGGGTGAATTTAACTCAGATGACCATTATATCTACTACTGTGGGCAGGACTCCCTTAGAAGAAATGGAGTAGCCATCATGGTCAACACAAGAGTCCAAAATGCAGTACTTGGGTGCAATCTCAAAAATGACAGAATGATTTCTGTTCGTTTCCAAGGCAAACCATTCAATATCACAGTAATCCAAGCCTATGCTCCAACCAGTAATGCTGAAGAGGCTGAAGTTGAACGGTTATATGAAGACCTACAAGACCTTTTAGAACTAACACCCAAAAAAGATGTCCTTTTCATTATAGGGGACTGGAATGCAAAAGTAAGAAGTCAAAAAACACCTGGAGTAACAGGCAAATTTGGCCTTGGAATACGGAATGAAGCAGGGCAAAGACTAATAGAGTTTTGCCAAAACGACGCACTGGTCACAGCAAACACTCTCTTCCAACAACACAAGAGAAGACTCTACACATGGACATCACCAGATGGTCAACACCAAAATCAGATTGATTATATTTATTGCAGCCAAAGATGGAGAAGCTCTATACAGTCAGCAATGACAAGACCGGAAGCTGACTGTGGCTCAGATCATGAACTCCTTATTGCCAAATTCAGACTGAATTTGAAGAAAGTGGGGAAAACCACTAGACCATTCAGGTATGACCTAAATAAGTCCCTTATGATTATACAGTGGAAGTGAGAAATAGATTTAAGGGACTAGATCTGATAGAGTGCCTGATGAACTATGGACGGAGGTTCATGACATTGTACAGGAGACAGGGATCAAGACCATCCCCATGGAAAAGAAATGCAAAAAAGCAAAATGGCTGTCTGAGGAGGCCTTACAAGTAGCTGTGAAAAGAAGGGAAGCGAAAAGCAAAGGAGAAAAGGAAAGATATAAGCATCTGAATGCAGAGTTCCAAAGAATAGCAAGGAGAGATAAGAAAGCCTTCCTTAGCTATCAATGCAAAGAAATAGAGGAAAACAACAGAATGGGAAAGACTAGAGATCTCTCCAAGAAAATTAGAGATACCAAGGGAACATTTCATGCAAAGATGGGCTGATTAAAAGACAGAAATGGTATGGACTTAACAGGAGCAGAAGATATTAAGAAGAGGTGGCAAGAATACACAGAAGAACTGTACAAAAAAAGAGCTTCACGACCTGGATAATCAACGATGGTGTGATCACTCACCCAGAGCCAGATATCCTGGAATGTGAAGTCAAGTGGGCCTTAGAAAGCATCACTATGAACAAAGCTAGTGGAGGTGATGGAATTCCAGTTGAGCTATTTCAAATCCTGAAAGATGATGCCGTGAAAGTGCTGTTCTCAATATGCCAGCAACTTTGGAAAACTCAGCAGTGGCTACAGGACTGGAAAAGGTCAGTTTTCATTCCAATCCCAAAGAAAGGCAATGCCAAGGAATGCTCAAACTACCGCACAATTGCACTCATCTCACACGCTAGTAAAGTAATGCTCAAAATTCTCCAAGCCAGGCTTCAGCAATACATGAACCGTGAAATTCCAGATGTTCAAGCTGGTTTTAGAAAAGGCAGAGGAACCAGAGATCAAATTGCCAACATCTGCTGGATCATGGAAAAAGCAAGAGAGTTCCAGAAAAACATCTCTTTCTGCTTTATTGGCTATGCCAAAGCCTTTGACTCTGTGGATCACAATAAACTGTGGAAAATTCTGAAAGAGATGGGAATACCAGACCACCTGACCTGCCTCTTGAGAAACCTATATGCAGGTCAGGAAGCAGCAGTTAGAACTGGACATGGAACAACAGACTGGCTCCAAATAGGAAAAGGAGTACGTCAAGGCTGTATATTGTCACCCTGCTTATTTAACTTCTATGTAGAGTACATCATGAGAAACACTGGGCTGGAAGAAGCACAAGCTGGAATCAAGACTGCCGGGAGAAATATCAATAACCTCAGATATGCAGATGACACCACCCTTATGGCAGAAAGGGAAGAGGAACTCAAAAGCCTCTTGATGAAAGTGAAAGAGGAGAGTGAAAAAGTTGGCTTAAAGCTCAACATTCAGAAAACTAAGATCATGGCATCTGGTCCCATCACTTCATGGCAAATAGATGGAGAAACAGTGGAAACAGTGTCAGACTTTATTTCTTTAGGCTCCAAAATCACTGCAGTTGGTGACCTGCAGCCATGAAATTAAAAGACGCTTACTCCTTGAAAGGAAAGTTATGACCAACCTAGATAGCATATTGAAAAGCAGAGACATTACTTTACCAACAAAGGTCCGTCTAGTCAAGGCTATGGTTTTTCCAGTGGTCATGTATGGATGTGAGAGTTGGACTGAGAAGAAAGCTGAGTGCCGAAGAATTGATGCTTTTGAACTGTGGTGTTGGAGAAGACTCTTGAGTCCCTTGGACAGCAAGGAGATCCAACCAGTCCATCCTAAAGGAGATCAGTCCTGGGTGTTCATTGGAAGGACTGATGCTCAGACTGAAACTCCAATACTTTGGCCACCTCATGCGAAGAGTTGACTCACTGGAATAGACTCTGATCTATTGGGGGCAGGAGGAGAAGGGGACAACAGAGGATGAGATGGCTGGATGGCATCACCGACTCGATGGACATGAGTTTGAGTAAAGTCCGGGAGTTGGTGATGTACAGGGAAGCCTGGCATGCTGCGATTCATGGGGTCACAAAGAGTCAGACATGGCTGAGCGACTGAACTGAACTGATTTATAGATTAAGGTAATTTCTTGGATGCACTTAATCTACTCTCTACATGTGCCAGTCCACACATAAACATATAGCTGCATGAATTTGCTCCACCATTGTGTACCCAAACACCACATTGTTGTATGTTTCTGTATCTAGTTCAGTCTCTGTTTTAACCCCTGTTAACTAGCATAGCCAGCTACCCAGTTTCAGTCATCACTGGAGGCCTCTGTCCCTGAAAGTTGCTCAAGGGTCCCATGGTATTCTGTGACTTAGAGAATCTGGGGAAGGACTTCCAACTCTGTAGCCCATTGTGGTCACTGCTGTGTGTTGTGGTCTGTTGCAAGGGAGGAGGCCCATCTCCCACATACTGGATGTGGGAGTAGGCATCATTCTTCATGTCAGTCAATCTCCACGTGATCTCCAGTGCCCTTAGCCTACAGAGGCTCAAAGCAGGCTTTCCCTTCTGAGCCAGAGATTGAGGTCGGGCCTCAGCAGTGAGAGCGCTAAATCCTAGTCACTAGATCCGTGGTCAGTGACATGGCTCTGGCCCTTTGGCTTTGCAGAAAAGAATTCCCACAAAGACGGGAAGTAGTGAAACAAGTTAAGTATTTATTAAGAAGAAATAGAATGCAGTATGTGTGGATAGACATTCGGGGGTACTCAGAGAGTCACACACTCGTGGTAGTTTAAATCACTTATGGAGACATTTCTTCTGGGTTTCCTTTGGCCAATCCTTTTGATATGTCTGGGTCTGAATCTGTACTTGGTACATCTCAGGATCCTCCTATGTTGTTGTTGTTCAGCTGTTAAGTTGTGTCTGACTCTTTGCAACCCCGTGGACTGCAGCACACCAGGCTTCCCTATCTTTCACTAGCTCTCAGAGCTTGCTCAAACTCATGTCCATTGAGTCAGTGATGCTATCCAACCATCTCATCCTCTGCCACCCCTTTCTCCTCCTGCCCTCAATCTTTCCCAGCATCAGGGTCTTTTCCAAGGAGTCAGTTCTTTGCATCAGGTGGCCAAAGTATTGGAGCTTCAGTTTCAGCATCAGTCCTTCCCATGAATATTCAGGACTAATTTCCTTTAGGATGGACTGAATTGATCTCCTTGCTGTCCAGGAGACCCTCCAAAGTCTTCTCCAACAGCAAATGTGTTCACACAAATCTCTCAACCAGGGTGGATTCCAGCAACGAGGCCTATGGGTAGCCTTAGCATCAGTCTTCTTTTGACCTGCAAGGAATTTACTAGTCAAGAAAGGCTCCTTGACTTTGAGAATGACAAATACATAGTCTCTTATCTGGGCACGGCCCAACCTCCTGTCTCAATTGCCCTGCTATTGATATTTTGGAGTTTCTGTCCATAAGGAATCAACTCCTAATGCTTACCTTGTTGGGGGAGAGGGGGCATCTACCCCCTGCCTCACTTGTACTCAGGCTCCAGCCTCCCTGACCATCCCATCAGACATCACGGACAATCAGTAGGATAGAGGAGGGCAGAGGTAGGCTCTGTAGCGCCTCTCCAGTCTCTTTTAATTTCCAGGTCATTGTAACCATCTAAACCCAAAGCCACATCCATCTCTTCGGCTAGTAACAAACTCCAAAGCCTGGATAGTGTTTCCCCGCCTCCCCCTCAAATTTCTGGCAATTTCTGTTTTCAATTCCTAAATCTAATATTTCTGGACGCCCTGAACACAAAACTCAAGACTTTGTCTTATCTAGAAGAAAGGGAGCTAAATTTGCCTTATTTTTCCTAGATCCTATTGCAGTAGCAGGGACGAGAATATAAAGTCATGTCTTAATAGATTATCTGCCACATACACACCAGAGGAACTTGTGGCAGGGGAAGGAAAACAGGAGTTTTTTTGATCAGTGGAAAATGGGCAAACTTTTTTCTTTGTTTTTATTATTGATGTTGTTTAGTGTTATGAAGTACAAGAGTTTTCTAAAGATTGATATGACTGATAAATTGAGTCACCATCCAGAATTGACTGCTTATTTCTCTATCAAAGATCTACCAAACTTGTTCCATTTAGAAATTCAGGTTAATTATTCTTCCATTCTGTTGGTATCATGCAGGTTCATGTCTCTTGAATGCTTAAAGACGCAAAATCATGATCTGATTGCTTAAGCCTCTTAACAAGGATGGAGAGGTATTTAGAAAAAGGCAAATGAGGACATTTATCCCAGAGAGTTTTGTGAGAATGAAAATGAAGTGAGTATTTACAGTAATGATGTGTGTTTTGTGAATGAGTCCCTCTAGATTGCTAACTTTATCCTTTGATCTGAAAACATGACAGTGATTGAAAAATCAATTAGCACATATACCGTATGTCCAAACAGCCTAAAATAAAGGTGAGGGAGGTGATTTTTAAATGTATTAGGAGCAATACAATTAAAAGTACATTTTTAAATGTATTAGGAGTCGTTAATCCATGAACAACTCCTCCCCAAATTAAGCAGGGTTAATTATAAGGTATGTATACTGTATTCACTTTCTATTGCTGCTGTAACAAATTGCTGCAAATTTAGTGGCTTACAACATTCATTCATTGTCTTTCAGTTCCATAGAGCAGGAGTCATGGTACAGCATGCCTCAGCTGGGTCCTCCACTTTAAGTCTCGCAGAGACAAAATCAAGGTTGGGAGGGTTTCGTTCCTTTCTGCTTTCAAGCACATTCTATTGTTGATCAAATCCAGTTCTTTGTGGTTGTAGGACTGTGCTTCCTTGATGGCTGTCAGCTGGGGGCCATCCTAGGCTTTTTCTGCTCCTTTCATCATGTTACCCTCTCCATCCTGGTGCCAGTCAAAGCTTTAACTGCTTCTCACACTTAGAATCCCTCTGACCTGGTCATTTATTGTGTCTCTTGTCTCTGTCTAGAGGAAGTTCTCTACTTTTAAGGGCTCATGTAAATGAATTGACCTGCCCAGAAAATTCACATAATTTTCCTTATAACGCATAGTTTAAGATGTAATCTTATGCTTTTTACAGAGAGGAAAATGAAAACTTATTTTGTAGATATATTTTAATACTTTTTTGACTGTGTCAGGTCTTAGCTGTGGCCCTTGGGATCTTTGTCGAAGCACACAAGTTCTCTAGTTGTGGCTTGCAGGCTCTAGAGTTTGGATTCAGTTGCACGTGGGATCTTAGTTCCCTGACCAGGGATTGAACCTCTGTCCCCTGCATTGGGAGGTGGATTCTTAATCACTGGACCACCAAGGAAGTCCCCACTCATTATGTTTTAGATATTAAATCAAAATGCATTTTCTAGGAATTTCCCTGGTGGTCCAGTGGCTAAGGGTCCATGCTCCTAAGGCAGGTGGCCTAGCTTTGATCCCTGGTCAAGGAACTAGATCCCATTTGCCACAACTAAGGATCCTGCATGCTGCAATGAAGATCAAAGATCCAGTGAGCCACAGCTAAGACCCAGCATGGGCAAATAAATAAATATCTTTTAAAATTAAATAATGTTTTCCAGTATTGTCATTTTTTCACATTAAAATCTCAGCTTTTCTTTATCATTTGGGTCCCCTTTAAGTAGTTTTAAATTCTTAGAAGTCATACTCATATTTGCATGTTAATTAATCTGTATTGGTGAGAATATATATAAAAAACATATAACATGCATAATAAAAGAGCAGGAAAACTAACTCTGGCTTTAATGAAGCTGTATTTAAGGCTGCTTGTGGTTATTAAACCACATATAAAGTGACTGTCTTAGTTATTATACTCAGCAGGTACAGTTATTTTATTATGAGATAGTTTCAATATTGGTTTAAATAAAATTGATTTTCATGGACTACAGTTTAGTTTGAATGTCTGTGTTTTATTCTGGATTATAATGCCTTTAGGAGGTAGTGGATAAAGGAAATATCCAATTTGTCATAGATTAAAATGATGTGTGCTGCCCAGGTCTGGTAACACAGCTGAGTAGCTTAAAAAAAAAAAAAAAAAAAGGAAGCAAACTTCAGAGTTAGGCAGAAGACCAAATGCTGACTTTGTTCCTTAGCAGCTGTGTGACCTCAGACAACTTACTCATCCTCTCTGATACTCCCTATCTGCATGTGCATAATGGGGATATCAGTATAAAGCTGCAGGAAGAGGGCATTGATGAGGATTAAATGAGATTAATGGGAGATCCCTCATCACTTCTGGTATGCAGGCAGAGTTAAAAAATTATGGGTTACCTTTGCTTTGTCTCTCAGGGTCTGTAATATGCTGATATGTGAATCTCATCCTTGATAGCTGATCTGAACCCAAGCCCTAATTTTGTGATGGAGGAGTCCATTTAGATTTAATATTCTTTAATATTCTTTCATATCCGGAGAAGGCAATGGCAACCCACTCCAGTACTCTTGCCTGGAAAGTCCCATGGATGGAGGAGCCTGGTGGGCTGCAGTCCATGGGGTCGCGAAGAGTCAGACATGACTGAGCGACTTCCCTTTCACTTTTCACTTTCATGCATTGGAGAAGGAAATGGCAACCCACTCCAGTATTCTTGCCTGGAGAATCCCAGGGACGGGGGAGCCTGGTGGGCTGCCGTCTATGGGGTCGCACAGAGTCAGACATGACTGAAGTAACTTAGCAGCAGCAGCAGCAGCAGCATTCTTTCCTATTGTCTTATTATACTTGAAAAAAAAATTCAGTTTCATCTTTCGGGTCTACTAAAAGAAGTATTTTATGATCATTTGCTAATGCAATAATAAAAATGCTTTTTAAAAGGATTAGAAACTTGAAGTTTCATTAGGGGGCCAGAAACAATAGAATTTTATTATTTACATTAGATTTGTCATTTCAATAAAATAGCAAATGCTCCTAGTTGAAAGGCCTTACTTACCACAAGAGCTTAAAGTTAATCATTCTTCTCAAGAGTAGCTAGAATATCCTTTGTGTTGCATGTTTTTTTCTGGGATAAAAGAAAGTAGCTTTGATTGGTAATTTGAAGGCAGGGTCGCAGTCCCCTTGTGGTTCCTTTGGTTCCTTCTTTATTGAGCCTTCCAGATGCCTCTGTCCATGGTGCTGACCTCCAGACACGCTCCCGTTTAAGTATTGGATGGTCCAGGGTTGTTGTTGTTGTTGTTGTTGTTTTTTTCATGCTAGGTTCCTAAAGAGCTCCCTTTGGTTTGTAGCTGCTGTTCTTCTCTGTTGAGTCTGTATCATTTTACGCTCTTCTGCAACTTCCCCAGTGCTTAAAGGGCCAGCTTGTCCCTGGTTACTATTTTTTAAATTTGGTTATTCAGTGTTTTAATGCTGTGGTTTAGTTTTTTGAAATGTTTCTTGGTCCAGCTCACTCATGGTTGCTGACATTTAAATCCATGCCAGTGGTATCCTCATTCCACAAATTTTTACTGCTCTCTTTCTATTTAAGAAAATCTCAGTCTTCCTTCTGTATTTCTCCTTTACTCTCACATTACAATCATACTTACAACACTTCAGGGGTCAACCA
This sequence comes from Bos mutus, assembly GCF_027580195.1. Classification (NCBI taxonomy): domain Eukaryota; kingdom Metazoa; phylum Chordata; class Mammalia; order Artiodactyla; family Bovidae; genus Bos; species Bos mutus. Next base: position 13,218,199 of record NC_091629.1, read on the forward strand.
CAAGTCAGGTTGTCACCTGCACCTCTGATTGATAGGCTGTAGATCCTGGGTTCTACAAACCTTGGATTCCTTGCAAACTCCCTCCTTGGATTCTATTAATTTTCTAGAGGAACTCACAGAACTCAGTGAATCAGTGTACTCAAGAGATTACTGGTTTTTTAGAAAAGGACATAACTCAGAAACAGCCAGATGGAAGAGATGTCATAGAGCAAGTTATTGGGGGAGGGCACATAGCTTCCACACACTCTCCCAGCACTTGTTCACCATCCCAGAAGCTCTCCTAACCTTGTCCTTTTGGAGTGTATTCAGACTTCTTTACAAAGTCATGATTAATTAAATAACTGGCTGTTGGCAGTTGATTCAACCTCCAGCCCCTCGCCCCTCTCCAGAGGTTAGGGAGTGGGACTACAAGTTCCAGCTCTGAAATCACATGGTTGGGCCCGCTGGCAACCAGTCCCCAACCTGAGATGATCTAGGGGCTTTCCAAAACCACCTCATTAACATAACACAACACACCTTTATCACTCCCATCACCTAAGAAATTCCAAGTTTTAGGAGTCTGTACTAGAGACGAGATGTTCTACACAAGGAACAGGGATAAAGACTAGCTATATATTTCTTGTTATAAACCACAATACTACACCTCCTAAGTATAGACTCTTGTCATGGGCACTCTAGAAAAATCAAAGGGGAATATGATTTGGAACCTGACTTCAAGAAGCTTTGAATCTGGTGAAAGGTGAGAGGGGGAGAGCAGTAAACAGATGTGGGAAAGCGAGGCAGACATAAACTAGGTGTCACTGGAGAGGTGCCAGTAGTGGCTGTGTGAGCCTGCAGCAGTGACTCAACTCTGGCCACACAGAAGAAGCACCTGGGGAGCTTTTAGACATCTTGGTGCACACAGTCAGTCCCAGATATATTCAGAAGCTCTGGGGATGACGGTCAAGGCATCGGTATTTTAAAGTCTCCAGGCGATTCCAGTGAGTGGATACAGTTGAAAACCACCAGCCTGAAAATGACCCTGACACATTCTGGCTCTGTGACAGGATAAGAGCAAAGTCTTGCTTTCCTTTATTTTTATTTGATTTCATGCACCTCATGCTCCATATTGGATTTTGACAAGTACCTGCTTCAATGCTGATAGGACCTTGTATACTTAGTATATACTCAATAAACACCTACCTGTTGATAGATGAATACCCACTTGTTTTAACGCTCCCCACTCCCTTAAACAACATTTATTGAGCACCTAATATATTTGGAGATTGTTGTTTAGTTGCTTAGTCATCTCCGACTCTTGTGATCCCATGGACTGTAGCCCGCCAGGCTTCTCTGTCCATGGGATTTCCCAGGCTGGAATACTGGAGTGGGTGGTCATTTCCTTCTCCAATATTTGGGGATAGAGCAATACTCACTGGTGAGGAGAGAACAGTTAGTGCAACCATCTCTGCCTGGATGCTCTCTTTCCCACATGATGCCATCTTCTCCATCAGAACCATTCTGGGAGCTTGTAACAGAACAGGCTCTTGGATGCTTCCTCAGCTTGTTACAGAGTCTCTGGTCATGAAGCCCAGGGACACTTTTTGTTCACAAACTGCCCAGATGATTCTGTGTACACGAGAGCTTGAAAGCCCCTACAAAGACAATTCAGGACAGGTCCGGGCAAGGTGTGCTATGGTGCCCCGCTACAGAGAGACTGACATTCAGGGGAGCCCGGAAAGGGTGTTGGGAGAGGGTGGCCTCTGAGCTGGGTCTTAGGGATGATTATTGACTTATTCACAGGAAAGGGGGGCAGCATTTCAGGAAAAGGAAAGCTCCTGATCATGTCTCAGAGATGAGAATGAGCACAGCACATGGCAGAGATTGGAGGCCAACTGTGAGGAGCCATTTGTAATTTTAAGTTAATTAACCTCTATCGATCCCCACAGTGTTCTGAGCAGTGCATGCAAGGAAGATAAAACTGCTCAAGGAACACGGTGTCCCTGGGTCTGGCTCTGAGCTCTTGTTTGGTTCGGCAGAGCGATGCCTGATCACTGCCAAGCTCTGGAAGTCTCCCAAGAACCCAGATTCACAAGGTTATAAAGCCACACCTGGGGTGGCTGCGTATCTGCAGGAAAGGCACAGAGTTCCGGCTGGTGTCACCAGGGCCACCACTTCCTGACGTCTCCAACTTCTGGAGGGTCTGAAAGAGGCAGAGTCTGGTCTGGGAAGTTGGCTGACAATACGAGGTCAAGGCTGGTGATTTGGTGAAATTGGTGATTTGGTTTTATAACACTATGAATGCCAGGCTATAAACATTATGAGTAAAATAGGCTTTGGAAGCCTAACATGGAATTCTAACCACTGTTTATAACTTCTCATCTAAGAGAAAGAATAAACCATGGACCAAAAACTAAATTATTTGTGAGTAACAAGAGCTATTTATTGGGCTTCCCAGGTGGTGCTAGTGGTAAAGAACCTGCCTGCCAATGTAGGAGACAAAAAAGACATGTTTGGTCCCTGGGTTGGGAAGATCCCCTGGAGAAGGAAATGGCAACCAACTCCAGTATTCTTGCTTGGAGAATCCTTTGGACAGAGGAGCCTGGCAGGCTACAGTCCATGGGATTGTAAAGAGTCAGACATACCTGGAGCGACTTAGCATGGACTCCCAGCTATTTATTGATGACTTAGTAGGCACCAGGCCTCCAATGCCCTGAGCTTTACACTTTCTTTTTACTACTACTTGTCTGTGTCTCTCCCTAGCCCTCTCAGAGATGTGGTATCATTCCATTTGCTTTACAGATCATGGAGCTTGTGAGTGACAGAGTTGAGATTTGAATCCAGATATGTGTAGCTATTAGAAACTGAGTGTGTAACAACCGTGCCAGGCTAGTTTTGGAATATGATTTTGTATAAATTGGTGGTTTCCTTTACTTTCTTATTTTACACACACATCCCACAGTGTCTGTTGAGACCTTGATGAATAGTTAACCATAAAACAGGTTAAAAAGAAATAAAATGCCCCAGAATTAGCAGGAAGAAAAATACTGCTTTCTTTCTTTGATCCTTCTACTGGGTTGGCCACAAAGTTCGTTAAGGTGTTACGGATAAACCTGAACGAACTATTTGGCCAACCTAACACATTTCTCACAGTGTGAAACCAAAATCTTTCCTCCCAAGTACTTTTGCTAAGGAATGCCTGATAAAGGGGTTAGAAAATGTAGCATCACTCAATTTGGCAGGCATCACAGATAAAATGGAATGTCAGATCCTCTGTTTCAAGGGCTGTTTTCAGATATAGTGGCTCTAAGATGGTTCTCATTTTATAAAACAGAATTTAGAAGATTAGGATGAATTCAATTGAATTATGAAAACAAGTACTGTGATCTGCTTAGTCCTTGATCATCTTCCCCCCCCCATCCCCCATACCTAGATAATTACCTGGGGCTTGAGTCATGGTTTACACATAGCCATCTGATTATTTGCAGCACCTAAAGGGGAAAATACATTGTCATTTCTGTCTGTTCTGTTTGTAGGGATCATCTCTACAGGTGAAAAAAGAGGCCACTTTGGTGAGGACATATAGCTGAAATATATTAAGACAAAGGGGAAAATTGCAGAAACAAAATTTCTTCATAGTGATCTGAAGTTTCAGTAATATTCAGTTATTAAATATTTGCTCTTGTTTATTCAAAACTTTAATTATTGGCACATTTACAATTTTATGCTTAGTTTGACATTTAATCTAGTGGTTTTATGTTTATTTATTGCGTGGTCTAAATATGGCCTCACTTTCTAAGCTATGACTAATCCTTATAGTCATTTGATATGATTTAATTGTATTGTGCTATTTAAATAATGAGTGCCTTCTCTGTACCAAGTATTTGTAATCTTTTTGTACATGTGGTAACTTCAGGTACCAAAGAGTTAACCAAGTTTAGCATAGTTATTAGACATTTCAAAATATTTATAGTGAAGACATGAATTTACATGACCTCTGAGTAAGAAGAAATTAATTGAGCCCATGCTGTGAAACTAAATAAATCAGTGGGAAGAAAAATTGTAGGCTTTACTAGCGGAAGTAATTAGATCAAAGGCTTCTTCTGCATTGTACTAAGTTGCCTCTGTTGTTTCTGAATGGCTGCTGATGTTTAAATTTCTGAGCGGCCAGGTTTTTACTGTTTTGCCAACAACATTTTCTCTACTTCAAGGATTACTGGAAAACTAATCAGATGCAGTAATTGATTTAACAACAGAATGATTCAGTAGTTGCTGTCTTCTGTAAAATCTTCCTTCTTCGGTTTTAAGGTAAATTATCAGTTTATGAGTCTTCACAGAAAAGCATTTATTTCTCTTTGCTCCATTAAAAAGGAGAGTTCTCTGCACTCAGATTTGTTTGGGGGTAAAATGTTCCACCTGTGAAGCCCTTTCTGGGACATGAATACATTGTTGACAATCAAGTCTCAGATGATAGTCCTATATGAGAATCACATGGCAGTTTAAAATTGTGTGTAATCAAAATGATGCAATCTTGACAGAAGATGGGCTTGTCCAGAGCTGACTAAGAAAAATTCAGTTGCAGAAGTTGTGTGCTTGTCTGTCACTGTAATAAAGGGTCCAGGGTTTTGCTTTCTAGAACTGTTGCTCTGCCTGACCTACTCAGCAAAAGTCCCCAGTCTTCTGATGGGAGTGACATGCAGATTTACCCTACAGGAACGAGTAATATCCCTAAGTACATGTATGTAGTTACAAATATATGTATGTATGCTTAATGACAGAGGAAGTACCAGACATGAAAACTGCAGATCTAGTTGAGGTCTATCCTGATGGGGCTTTTCCAATAAACCTACATCATTGGAAATGCCTCATAGAGTAAGTATGTGGTTTCCTTTACTCATAGAACTGCTTGTTCGATCTGTGGGAAAGAACTACAAGACAAAGTTGCCAAGAAAACTATGAAAAACCTAACAAACTTTTTTTTTTTAATCTTAGGTATTGACATACCCCAACAATCTGTACTGTTCTAGGATGTGATAGCTTAGGGGTGAATATGATTTACACTTAATACATTTTTAGAGGGTGTCAGATTCAGAACCAGGCAGTTCTGTCTGCAGACCCTAAACATGGTCCTAAAGTAAATTGCTTGAGGAAATTGAATCCCAAAGATTACAGATGGGGAATGTCAAAGTGTGTCTGTATTCCATTGGAGAGCAAAGAAGCCCGTCTAAAAGAGATGTGGACTGAGTGAGTGACTGACACGCAGCTGTGGGTTGTGCAAAATGTCTTTTGGAAAGGGCTGTCGTACGTATCTTGAATTTTATGACTTTGTAGGAACTGAGGTGATTGGCAGCGGAAAGAATGAGATCATGTGAAATCCCTTAAAAATGTATTGACTTAAATCACACCTGTGTTACACATTTAAAAAACAAACAAACAAAAAACAAAACTCTTTGTGCAGAAAAAAATCCCCTGCAGATTTCATGTGAAGGCTGGACAGCTCCTCAAGTGCTCAGAGGCTCTGAGTATGGCACAGGGTCTCAGTGGGGAGTGGGATGGGATGGGCAGGGGACACCAGTCTGCAGAGCCCTGAGCCGGTTGCTCCCTACTTCCAGAACTTGTCTTCTCTGCTGATTCTTGGATAACTGGCTGCTTCCCTCCAAACAGCTGGGGACGCTCTTGATTTCTGCACGCCACCACTGTTGCCCAGCTGTCTGCACAGCTGCTTTTCCAAATTCTCACTTGTGCTCTTAAGGGATTTTTATTATAATTTATTGTTATTATTGGCTGATGTGGGTTTTTACTGTGGCGTGCAGGCTGAATTGCCCTATATGTGGGATCTTGGTTCCCCAGCCAGGGATCAAGCCTGCGTCCCCTGCATTGGAAAGCAGATTCTTAACCGCCGGACCACCAGGGAAGTCTTGAATTTTTATTACAAATGCAATATGTGTATTGATAATAAAATTTGAATTGGAGAGGATCATATAGAAAGTAAATATCTCCTCCCCTAACCAGATTCTCAGTGTCCAATTTTCTTTTTTAGTTCTTCCTGTGGTTACCTCTGTAATCATCCTAGACAATGTGCTGACGCTTCCCCCTCTTGAATTATCATTGTATACTAGACTGTTTGAGCAATACATATTCATTCCCTGCCACAAAAGATAAGGACTTTAGCATGCTTGTGCTATTTCTAAAGACTTTACTCTTATTATTAATGATCCATTTATTAATTGCTTTTGTAACTCTAAATAATAATGTAAATCTTTTCCTTAACACATCACCTTAGGCACTGTATCTAGACTCCTCAGTACATCTATAAAATGGGGATAACTATAATACCTACTTTATAAGGCTGTTATAAGAATTAAATGACAGAATCCTTTTAAACTGTTTAGGAAGGGCTTCCCAGGTGGCTCAATGGGTAAAGAATCCACCTGCAATGCAGGAAAGGAGATGCAGGAGATGTGGATTCAATCCCTGGGTTGGGAAGATGCCCTGGAGAAGGGCATGGCAACCCACCCCTGTATTCTTGCCTGGAGAATCCCCATGGACATGGGAACCTGATGGGTTACAGTTCATGAGGTTGCAAAGAACTGGACACGGCGAGAGCTACTAAGCACACACAAGGTCCTGGTACTTAGTGAATTCTCAATATATTTGGCCAATATTCCATGTGGGAATCCCCAACCTTCAACTCTGCTCACTGCTCTCGCTAAACATCCACCTCAGTTAGCTGGAGTGTGACTTGTACATTATCAGTGTTGCTTTACGTTCTCAGCTGCAGCTTTAAAGATTGGCATAAAAACAATTGCCTGCTTTCACTTGATAGGGTCATCAGCTCCTTAACAGCCCAGTTTGTTACATTTGAAGATATTCTCTAGGGGCCCTTTGCTTTTCTCTTCAAGTTTAGACCGATTACTTTCTAGGTCTGTGGCATAGTCATCATCCTGGTTATCATATATAAAATGATCAGGGAAGGACTGCTGGGAAAGTGATATTCAAGTAAAGACCTGAACTAAGGAGAGGAGAAGTTTAAACAGAGGAAAGAAGTGCAAAGTTCCTGAGGCAGAAGAACCCTACTGTGCTTACTTGGGGCACAGGAATGGGGCCAGTGTGGCTGGAGTGAGTGGGATGAACAATCTGGGCGAAAGTGAGGGAGGTTATAAGTATTTTGAAGATTCCACTAGATGGATTAGATGTGTAATAAGATAGAGAGCAATGAAGAACCATTCCAATATTTGTGTTGTAGTCAGTTGGAAGGATTGTAGTCAGTTGGAAGTCAGCTGTTCAGTAAGATGAATGAAGAATGGTGAAGAATGTGGGAAGAGCAGGGGACTTCCCTGATGATCCTGTGCTTAGGAATCTGCCTTGCAATGTGGGGGACTCGGGTTCCATCCCTGGTTGGGGGACTAAGATCCCACATGCGCGGCTCAACTAAGCCCACAGGCTGCAGCTGAAGAGTCTGTGCATTACATGGAAAGATGCTGCGTGCCACAGCTAAGACCCAACACAGCCAAATAAATATTTTTTAAAAAGAATTTGGAAGGACAGATTTGACCCATGTGGGATGGGAGATGGGTGGCAGGAAGGGGCAGAGAGCAAGAGTCCAATTTTGGAAGCATTTATTTAGAATGCCTGCCAAAGGGGCTTCTCTGGTGGCCCACTGGTTTTAAAATTTCACCTTCCAGTGTAGGAGTGAGGGTTTGATTTCTGACTGGGGAGCTAGGATCCTACATGCCTCACAGCAAAAAACTCAAAACAGTGTTTGTAAAGCAATGTTGTAACAAATTCAATAAAGACTTTAAAAATGGTACACATAAAAAAAAATCTTTAGAAATAATAGAATGCCTATAAGATATCCAAGTGGAGATGTGAATGGGAGGTTGGGAATATACTTTGGGGTTTGGGACAGACATCTAATCTGGGAGTCGTATATGTGATCAGTAGGCCATGAGATGAATGAAGTCATGAAGGGAGGGAGTGTGAGCAGAGAAGAGAATTAATAGGGCCAAGGGTCATGGTCTTGATAATGCCCATGTTTGGAGCGGGGAGAGGTGAAGAGGAGCCAGTAAAGAAGATGAGAAAAAGGCCATTGAAATATGAGAATAAGGATGGAGTTTGTGAAGCTAAGTGAACAAAGCATTTCAAGAGGAAAGAGTTAAAAGAGTTGCAAAGAGAATTAAGGGAAAAGAAGAGAGTGGTAAGACAAATGGATGTTAACAGGAAAAAAGAATATGAGGGTTGAGAGCTCACTTCTGGATTTAGTGTAGTGGAGCTCACTGGTAAACTTCATAAAAGCAAAGTGATTTTATTTTAGCTACTTTGAGAAAGGAGGGACCATCCCTAGTCCTTGGGGTGTTTTTATTCCCAGAGATGATGAGCAACCCACCTCCTGCTGGCATCTGCATTAGCGCCCAGCAGGACTGTGCTTTAGCCATGGATGTTTCTGCTCTGTTCCTGGTCTAGTGTGATACTTACTTCTTTAAAAGCCTGGCTATGTTGCTTTTGTTTGTTCTTTTTGTATTTGGTCACATTCGCATGTGTTTAGAGATGGGGGAGTGTGATAAAGTGTGAATCTGTTATACAATTTTAACTGAGTGTTTTTTCAGCTAAATCTTTACCTTCTTTATTAAATGTTCCTTTTATTTTCTGGCCTTACCTGCCTCACTGTTAAGGATGTGATATTTGTGATCACTTTCTCAAATGGAGAGGTTTTTTTTTTTCTTCTTCCTCCATGTATGGCTGGGTTGCTGAAGTTGGTGTCATATTAAAACACACTGCCACTAAAAGTCATTTCTCCCTTATTATGTTCATCTAATTTGATATATTCCCCTGTGTTCCTTCTAGTTTTTGTCACTTAACAACATCCTGGGCAATCCCTGTTAAGGGCTGAGTTGTGTCTCCCTATCCACATTCTTATGTTGAAGTCTTATCCCCCTAGGACCTTAGAATGTGATTTTATTTGGAATAAGGTCTTTGTCTTCTAAATTCTATTGGAGTATATTTGATTTACAATGTTGCGTTAGTTTCTGCTGTATAACAGAGTGAATTGGTTTTACATACACATATGTGCTGTGCTGTGCTGTGCTTAGTCACTCAGTTGTGTCTAACTCTTTTCAACCTCATGGACTGTAGCTTGCCAGGCTTCTCTGTTCATGAGGATTCTCCAGACAAGACTACTGGAGTGGGTTACTATACCTTTCCCCAGGGGATCTTCCAAACCCAGCAATCAAACCCAGGGCTCCCGTACTGCAGGAGGATTCTTTACTGTCTGAGCCATCAGGGAGGCCTAAGAATACTGGAGCAGGCAGCTTATTCCTTCTCCAGGGGATCTTCCCCACCCAGGAATCAAACTGGGGTCTCCTGCATTGAAGGCGGATTCTTTACCAGCTGAGCTACCAGGGAAGCCCCACATATACATATACCCATTCTTTTTTAGATTCTTTTCCCATATAGGTCATTACTGAGTATTGAGTAGAGTTTCCTGTGTTCTGTGGTAGGTCCTTATTAATTACCTATTTTATATATAGTAATGTGTATATGTCAGTCCCAATCTCCCAACTTATGCTTCCCTCCCTCTTCCCCGGTAACCATAAGTTTGTTTTCTATATCTGTGATTCTATTTCTGTTTTGTAGATAAGCTCATTTGTACCACTTTTTAAAATTCCTCACATAACCAATATCATATGATATTTATCTTTCTCTGTCTGACTTGACTTCACTTAGTATGATACTCTCTAGTTTTATCCATATTGCTGCAAATGGCATTATTTCATTTTTCCATGGTTGAATAATATTCCACTGTATATCTGTACTGCATCTTCTGCATCCATTCCTTTGTCGATGGACGTTTATTTAGGTTGCTTCTATGTCTTGGCTATTGTAGACTGTGCTGCAATGATTTGGGGTTCATATATCCTTTAGATTATAGTTTTCTCAGGATATATGCCCAGGAGTGAGATTGCTGGATCATGTGGTAGTTCTGCTGCTGCTGCTGCTAAGTCGCTTCAGTTGTGTCCGACTCTGTGCGACCCCATAGACGGCAGCCCACCAGGCTCCCCCGTCCCTGGGATTCTCCAGGCAAGAACACTGGAGTGGGTTGCCATTTCTTTCTCCAATACATAAAAGTGAAAGTGAAAGTGAGGATGCTCAGTCGTGCCCGACTCTTCGAGACCCCATGGACTGCAGCCCACCAGGCTTCTCTGTCCATGGGATTTTCCAGGCAAGACTACTGGGGTGGGTTGCCATTGCCTTCTCCGTGTGGTAGTTCTATCTTTGGTATTTTAAGGACCCTCCGTACAGTTCTCCATAGTGATTATACCAATTCACAGTCCCACCAACAGTGTAAGAGAGCTCCCTTTGGAGATAAGGTCTTTAAAGGGGAACCAGAGATCAAATTGCCAACGTCCGCTGGATCATCAAAAAAGCAAGAGAGTTCCAGAAAAACATCTATTTCTGCTTTATTGACTATGCCAAAGCCTTTGACTCTGTGGATCACAATAAACTGTGGAAAATTCTGAAAGAGATGGGAATACCAGACCACCTGACCTGCCTCTTGAGAAACCTATGTGCAGGTCAGGAAGCAACAGTTAGAAGTGGACATGGAACAACAGACTGGTTCCAAATAGGAAAAGGAGTACGTCAAGGCTGTATATTGTCATGCTGCTTATTTAACTTATATGCAGAGTACATCATGAGAAACATGGGGCTGGGAGAAGCACAAGCTGGAATCAAGATTGCCAGGAGAAATATCAATAACCTCAGATATGCAGATGACACCACCTTTATGGCAGAAAGTGAAGAGGAACTCAAAAGCCTCTTGATTGAAAGTGAAAGAGGAGAGTGAAAAAGTTGGCTTAAAGCTCAACATTCAGAAAACGAAGATCATGGCATCCGGTCCCATCACTTCATGGGAGATGGGGAAACAGTGGAAACAGTGTCAGACTTTATTTTTGGGGGCTCCAAAATCACTGCAGATGGTGACTGCAGCCATGAAATTAAAAGACGCTTACTCCTTGGAAGGAAAGTTATGACCAACCTAGATAGCATGTTCAAAAGCAGAGGCATTACTTTGCTAACAAAGGTCCGTCTAGTCAAGGCTATGGCTTTTCCAGTGGTCATGTATGGATGTGAGAGTTGGACCGTGAAGGCTGAGCGCCGAAGAATTGATGCTTTTGAACTGTGGTGTTGGAGAAGACTCTTGAGAGTCCCTTGGACTACAAGGAGATCCAACCAGTCCATTCTGAAGGAGATCAGCCCTGGGATTTCTTTGGAAGGAATGATGCTAAAGCTGAAACTCCAGTACTTTGGCCACCTCATGCGAAGAGTTGACTCATTGGAAAAGACTCTGATGCTGGGAGGGATTGGGTGCAGGAGGAGAAGGGGACGACAAAGGATGAGATGGCTGGATAGCATCACTGACTTGATGGACGTGAGTCTGAGTGAACTCCGGGAGTTGGTGATGGACAAGGAGGCCTGGCGTGCTGATATTCATGGAGTCGCAAAGAGTCAGACATGACTGAGCGACTGAACTGAACTGAACTGAAGGTCAAATGAGCTCATTCAGATGGGCCTTAGTCCAGTATAATTGCTGTCCCTATAAGAAAAGGAAATTGAGACATAGACATATGAAGGAAGATCTTGTGAAGACACAGGGAGTAACCAGCCACCTGCCCTGCCAACACCTTGATCTCGAACTTCTAGGCTCCAGAACTGTGAGAAAACAAATTCCTCTTTTTTAAGTCACCCAGTGTTTGGTACTTCATTATGGCAGCCCTAGCAGACTAATAGGCCCCCTCATAAAAGATTTTGGCGCTTGGTTCACAGACCTTCTTTCCACCCACTGCCCTGCCTTCCTCCTGGCCAAGCTCAATGTCAGTAAAGACATGGTCCTTTGACCTCCAAGATCGTCTTTCACTGCTCAAGCCAAGCACTCCCAGGGCCATTCAATCTCTGGTTTTCACTCAGAAGAGTTTTGCCTTTGAAATGACACATCTTCCTTTCCAGCAATCTCACTCAATTATTTTCGGTACACTGATTCTTTAGCTGCTTTGTCTCATAGGCTGTTATCTTCTAGATTTGCTCCCTGATTATCAGGCAACTCTTCCTGACTTCCTCCTCCCCCAGCTTAGACTTCATGAACCCTTCATTCTACCAAATGCTGCCAGCAGATTGAGCCATCTTGTTCTATTGTCTTCTTGTTACATATGCTTGGCAAACCCAGACTTGGATGGACCTGAATGCCAGTCTTCTCCATGTCTGCAACTAGGACACACTGTAATTTGTTTAATAACGGTTGGACATAAGGACATTGTTTCCTCTTTTACTATTAAATATGACTATGGTGAATATCATTCCTTATACATATATCTTCGTGTGTTTTTCTCTGTGTTTCTTAAGCTAAATTCCTAGCAGTGTAGTTATAGGACCCAAAGCTTTAAGACTTTTAAAATACAACATCAGGTTACCTTTCAATAAGCTCAGAATGATTTTTCATCACTGATGTATGAGAATACATCAGTTTAGTTCAGTTCAGTCGCTCAGTTGTGTCCGACTCTTTGTGACCCCATGAATTGCAGCACACCAGGCCTCCCTGTCCATCACCAACTCCAGGAGTTCACTCAAACTCACGTCCATTGAGTCAGTGATGCCATCCAGCCATCTCATCCTCTGTCATCCCCTTCTCCTCCTGCACCCAATCCCTCCCAGCATCAGAGTCTTTTCCAATGAGTCAACTTTTCGCATGAGGTGGCCAAAGTATTGGAGTTTCAGCTTTAGCATCAGGCCTTCCAATGAACACCCAGGACTGATCTCCTTTAGGATGGACTGGTTGGATCTCCTTGCAGTCCAAGGGACTCTCAAGAGTCTTCTCCAACACCACAGTTCAAAAGCATCAATTCTTTGGCACTCAGCTTTCTTCAGAGTCCAACTCTCACATCCATACATGACCACTGGAAAAATCATAGCCTTGACTAGACGGACCTTTGTTGGCAAAGTAATGTCTCTGCTTTTGAATATGCTATCTAGGTTGGTCATAACTTTCCTTCCAAGGAGTAAGCGTCTTAATTTCATGGCTGCAGTCACCATCTGCAGTGATTTTGGAGCCCCCAAAAATAAAGTCAGACACTGTTTCCCCATCTATTTTCCATGAAGCAATGGGACCAGATGCCATGATCTTCATTTTCTGAATGTTGAGCTTTAAGCCAACTTTTTCACTCTCCTCTTTCACTTTCATCAAGAGGCTTTTGAGTTCCTCTTCACTTTCTGCCATAAAGGTGGTGTCATCTGCGTATCTGAGGTTACTGATATTTCTCTCAGCAATCTTGATTCCAGCCTGTGCTTCTTCCAGCCCCATGTTTCTCATGATGTACTCTGCATATAAGTTAAATAAGCAGCATGACAATATACAGCCTTGACTTACTCCTTTTCCTATTTGGAACCAGTCTGTTGTTCCATGTCCAGTTCTAATTGTTGCTTCCTGACCTGCATATAGGTTTCTCAAGAGGCAGGTCAGGTGGTCTGGTATTCCCATCTCTTTCAGAATTTTCCACAGTTTATTGTGAACCACAGAGTCAAAGGCTTTGGCATAGTCAATAAAGCAAAAATAGATATTTTCCTGGAACTCTCTTGCTTTTTTGATGATCCAGTGGATGTTGGCAATTTGATTTCTGGTTCCTCTGCCTTTTCTAAAACCAGCTTGAACATCAGAAAGTTCACAGTTCACGTATTGCTGAAGCCTGGCTTGAAGAATTTTGAGCCTTAGTTTACTAGCGTGTGAGATGAGTGCAATTGTGAGGTAGTTTGAGCATTCTTTGGCATTGCCTTTCTTTGGGATTGGAATGAAAACTGGCCTTTTCCAGTCCTGTGGCCACTGCTGAGCTTTGCAAATTTGCTGGCATATTAAGTGCAGCACTTTCACAGCATCATCTTTCAGGATTTGAAATAGCTCAACTGGAATTCCATCACCTCCACTAGCTTTGTTCGTAGTGATGCTTTCTAAGGCCCACTTGACTTCACATTCCAGGATGTCTGGCTCTAGGTATGAGTGATCACACCATCGTGATTATCTGGGTTGTGAAGATCTTTTGTACAGTTCTTCTGTGTATTCTTGCCATCTCTTCTTAATATCTTCTGCTTCTGTTAGGTCCATACCATTTCTGTCCTTTATCAAACCCATCTTTGCATGAAATGTTCCCTTGGTATCTCTAATTTTCTTGAAGAGATCTCTAGTCTTTCCCATTCTGTTGTTTTCCTCTATTTCTTTGCAGTGATGGTTGAGGAAGGCTTTCTTATCTCTCCTTGCTAGTCTTTGAAACTCTGCATTCAAATGGGAATACATATTTTGCTACAAACTTCCTAGAGTTGGGACAAATGAGTTCAGAATGTTCAAATCAATTAAGCAAATGAAAAATGACTTTTAAGATATTATTTTCTTTCATTGCTAGAAAGAGAATAGATTTAAATGTTTATGACAACTTGTTTTCTTGATTTTTTCTCTTTTTTTTCAGTGTTTGAGTTTTTTTTTTCATTGATTTTGTAAGGAATCTTTTTTCTCATTAATTATTTGATATATTGTTAAACTGAGGACCGTCTTAAACTCATAAAAATGTTCTACTCTGAGTCTGATTATTGTCTCAGTAATCTATTATTTGCTCTTATTGTGTCTTAGCACTATCAATTATACATACACAAGGGATTTTTTTTTTCTGTTTCATATTTGTCACGCTGTTTATCATTATGTTTATTTCCATCCTCTTCCTCTGTCTTCTGGAAAATAATCTCAAATTTCTTTGATTTTTTTGTATTTTTAATTAACTGGAAAAATAATTTTGCAGGCAGATTTTAAAATCTGCCAGTACATTTGTGGTTTTCTTGTAATAACTTCTTATTTTAACTAGTTCCCTTTTCTTCTCTTCCTCTGCCTAAAGAATCTTATTACTTTCCTGCTGTCTTACTACTTTCTTTTCTTGTTTCTCAGGCTTCTTACATTTTGGAAGCATGAAGCTACATTGCTGACAGTCTTGTGACTCTTGTAGTAGACCTTTTCTTAAGTAGGAGGTTCCTCTCAACTATGACATTTCCCTCCTTTTTGGTTGCAGAATTTTTTCCATTGGTTTTGTCTTTTTCTTGTTTGCTTATCTTTAATGAAAAGGTCACTGGTTGATCTGATTTTATAAAGATACAGGGCAGGTGAGTGAATTCTCTTTGGAGTCTCATACTGTTTGCTCAGTTGCAGTTAGAATTTCTCTCTCACATAATAAGGGGCTGGATTATTTTAGATCCTTTTTTAATCCCGAGTGTGGTGGTTATTTGCATACAGTATGACTGGGCTGCTCACTCTACATATACAATTCATCTTCGTTTTCTCTTGCTTTTACCTCCCATATATATTAATTTTGAACCTTTAAGTCTGATTTATTATTCTGAACCATCAAGCTTGTAACCTTAGGTAGCCAGTGAGTTACCCTAATGGAAAGTACCTGTTCTTGTGATCAAAATGGTGTCTACAGGTTTCATCAAGCCACACTGGATAGCAATGTAGCTAATGGTTGGAAAATGCACGGCAATGCTTTCTTCAAGTTAATTGTACAAGAACCCTTCACGTGTATGTGCATGCTAAGTCGCTTCAGTTGGTCTGACTCTTTGCCACCCTATGGACTGTGGCCTGCTAAGCTCCTCTGTCTCTGGGATTCTCCAGACAAGAACGCTTCACAAATGCTGCTAAATTTTTGTTGAATTTCCCTTATGAGAAATTTGAAAGATATGCAAAGATATGCAATATGTATATTGAATTCCCACCTGGAGGACAGTTTTCATCTGCCCCATAGAATTGCATGGTAATAGAGTAGATGTTTTTGTGAATAAGAAATATACCTTTGTATTTGTTGCAAGCTTTGAGAAGCTGAGATTATTTGTGACCACTGTGTAATTTAGCTCATCCTGATTAATATAATGCATATCAGCTTATAATTACACATTCCTTTTAGTTATTAATGTAATGTCACCCTTTCAATGGTTAGGTTGGGGAGTAGATAAATTGGGTCTATATTTTTATCCCTAGAACTTGGTACAGTCCCAGCATGTGGAAGGTATTTAAAGTATGTATGGGACAAATGGGAGCTTCCTTTGAGATCCAGTGGTTAAGACTCCAGGCTTCCATTGCAGGGGGGTCCAGGTTCAATCCCTGGTCAGGGAACTAGGATTCCATATGCCACTGGGTGTGTGCCCCTCCCCCCCCCCAAAAAAATGTACGGGACAAATGCCTAAACAAAAGGACAACAGAAAGCTCAATGTTAGCGTTGATACAGTTCCTCAAATATCTTGCCATGAGTGTTGTTAGAACAAATGAATAAACGAGTTGATTTTGGGCTATAAATTATGACATTTTACCCAGGGACGGCTTGAAATATTAATATACAAATCTTCAATTGAGAAATAGGGACTCATGAAATTAAGCTGGAATTTGAAATTCCAGCTAATTGAAATTAAGCTGGAAACTTGCATGGAGTTGTCTTTTCTAGATATCATTTACACATGCAATCACCATCCATCCAAATTCTGATGTATCAGTTCAGTCACTCAGTTGTGTCCACCTCTTTGCGGACACACAGCACCCCATGGACCACAGCACACCAGGCCTCCCTGTCTATCACCAACTCCCAGAGTTTATCCAAACTCATATCCATTCAGTTGGTGATGCCATCCAACCATCTCATCCTTTGTTGTCCCCTTCTCCTGCCTTCAGTCTTTCAAATGAGTCACATCAGGTGGCCAAAGTATTGGAGTTTCAGCTTCAACATCATTCCTTCCAATGAACACTCAGGACTGATCTCCTTTAGGATGGACTGGTTGGATCTCCTTGCAGTCCAAGGGACTCTCAAGAGTCTTCTCCAACACCACAGTTTAAAAGCATCAATTCTTCGGCACTCAGTTTTCTTTATAGTTCAACTCTCATATCCATACATGACTACTGGAAAAACCATAGCCTTGACTAGATGGACCTTTGTTGGCAAAGTAATATCTCTGCTTTTTAATATGCTGCCTAGGTTGGTTCTGGTGGCTCAGACAGTGAAACGTCTGCCTGTAATGCGGGAGACCCAGGTTCAATCCCTGGGTTGGGAAAATCCCCTGGAGAAGGAAATGGCAACCCATTCCAGTATTCTTGCCTGGAGAATTCTGTGGATTGAGGAGCCTGGTAGGCTACAGTCCACGGGCTCGCAAAGAATCAGACATGACTGAGTGACTTTACTTTACTTTACTTTTGCTAGGTTGGTCATAACTTTCCTTCCAAGGAGCAAATGTCTTTTAATTTCATGACTGCAGTTACCATCTGCAGTGATTTTGGAGCCCCCCCCCACCCCCTGCAAAGTAAAGTCTCTCACTGTTTCAATTGTTACCCCATCTATTTGCCATAAAGTGATGGGACCGGATGCCATAATCTTAGTTTTCTGAATGTTGAGCTTTAAGCCAACTTTTTCACTCTCCTCTTTCACTTTCATCAAGAGGCTGTTTAGTTCTTGTTCACTTTCTGCCATATAGGGAGCTTTAATAGAAGTTAGTTACTCTGAAACATTCTTTACTCACCTTCTCCGCAGGGCCAATATCCTAGATCTGTGTTAAAATAATGGGAAGTGAGGCAGTTGCTCCCAAATGACAGACTGTTACTCCACTGATCCTTCCTAAGAAACATTCTGAAAGTTCATATCAGGATAGCATTTTCCATACAGCAGAGCTTCACACTTCATTAACTGCTTAACAATTGCTCTCACTGGATTTTTTTTATCTTCCAGCTGTCTGGCTAACTCAACTCTTATTCTGTAGATTGATCAGAAGACTTTCTGTTCAAACCCTTTCTCAGGCGTAATGGCCCAAGGTCTCCCAATATGACAGTCTCTTGGTTGACCTTTTCTGTTTTCTCAGGAGTCCTCTGCCAGTTTCCAGGCACTTACAAACATCCATCCATACAACAGACACTTTGCAATCTTACTTGCTTTCTAATCTGAATAGCCTGTAAGTCCATCCTTCAGGTTCTGCTGTGGATTTTTTTATTGTGTGCTCAAACCAGGAGGCTATTTTTAAACGCGATTTACAAATTGAATTTTGCAAAATGAGGTGGACCAAATTCTAGCATTTACCACAAGTAAATGCCTGAAAGTCCATCCCATTAAAGAGTTTTTAATTAAAAAGAACAACCCACAGGTGCCTCATTGTCCTAGCTTCCTGGATCATCCAGCAGCTTTTACAAGAAACAGAAGAGTTTGCCCCATGGTTAATGTCCTCTAGACAAAATTAACCCTAGCACAGACCGAAGCTGCCCATTAGAGGCTGAGGTAATTTCATCTGAAGTGCTCCCAACTCCTTACTTTATTTCTTTAAGTCTCTGCAAATAGCAAAGAAAAGAGTAACGGTGTCCTCAATTCTCTCGTTTCTTCCCAACACTATTTTAATATGAATTTCAAAGAATGCCAGCTGACAGGATCACAGTAGGGGAAAAGCCAGATGCAGAAGTGTAAATAGGGGTAGGATAATTTGCCTCTTCACCACTAAGCTGTGATCTTCACGAAGGGAGGAAGGTACATAGAATAAGATACCTTCATAGGCCTTGTTCCTGACAGAGCACATCTAATGTAGTAGTCCTTCAGTGAATGTTTTTGAAAGAAATTCGCATAAGATTTTGCAGTGCTTTCAACTGATAAATTATGATCTCAGAAGGAGAAAGTCCCCACACTTTGTTAACTTATGATGGACTGCATGGGTCAGTAAACTCCATTTCTCAGACTACAAGAGTTTCCTCTGTTGCCTCTGTTGCAGGTAGGAGGACCCCCCTCCAGGGCCCAAAACTGGGCTCTTGTCTAACACTCGGAAATGAATTGTCCGAGGAGACACATGTGCTGGCAAAGCAAGAGATTTTATTGGGAAAGGGCACCCGCGTGGAGAGCAATAGAGTAAGGGAACCCAGGAGAACTGCTCTGCCACGTGGCTCGCAGTCTCGGGTTTTATGGTGATGGGATTAGTTTCCGGGTGGTCTTTGGCTAATCGTTCTAATTCAGAGTCTTTCCTGGTGGTGCACGCATCGCTCAGCCAAGATGGATGCTAGAGAGAGGGATTCTGGGAAGTGGACGGACAGACGGTGTCTCCTTTAGACCTTTCCCAAACTCTTACGGTTGGTGGTGGGTTATTAGTTCCGTATTCCTTATCAGGATCTGCTGTCATAAAACAGCTCACGCAAATGGTTACTATGGTGCTTGGCCATGTTGGGCAGTTTCAATCAGTGTGCTTCCCCTAACACCTCTAGTGAGCATATGTTGTCCGGTAGAGTTGATCAGTTATTTATTAGAGTGAAAAGAACAGGACTGAATAGGCGGCCAGAGATAGAATGGAGCGAGACTCAAAGGTCCAGTAAAGAAAGAATTTGCTAGAAGCAAAGCTCCATTAAAGAAAGAATTTGCTAGAAGCAAAGCTCTGTCATTGATAATAATGATCTTCAGCTGTAATTAAATTACTTTATAGATTTGTTCATGCCTGTGTCTTGAAGGATATAGAGGTCCCCGAGTCTCTGTACGCATCAGAATCACCTGGAGAGTGCTGGGTGCAGGTAAAAGTGACGGAATCAGTAGTTCTACGGCCTGGGACTTCCCTGATAGTCCAGTGGTTGGGACTCTGCGTTTCCACTGCAAGGGGCACGAGTCTGATCCCTGGTCAGAGGACTAGGCAGCACTAGTGGTAAAGAACCCATCTGCCAATGCAGGCGACATAAGAGATGTGGGTTCGATCCCCGGGTTGGGAAGATCTTCTGGAGGAGGAAATGGTAACCCACCCCAGTATTCTTGCCTGGAGAATGCCATGGACAGAGGAGCCCGGGAGACTATAGTCCATAGCGTTGCACAGAGATCAAACCAGGAATCACACCCTTGCCCCCTGCACTGGCAGTGCAGAGTCTTAACCACGGGACCACCAAGGAAGTCCCACTTAGAACTTATTTTAATCAAACTTCGTTTTCTTTCTCAAAACATCTGTCTACATTTTCAGAGTAGTCTTGTGTATATGTTTATAGCACAGAGGTACTATACAGTAAGTTCTGGTATGTACAAAATGTCACTTTAAAAACACTACTTAATCTGACTTTGAATATCACAAAGATGATTTTGTCAGTCTAGTAATTTAACTAATTTCATTCATGGCTCATCAGGGAAAGGTTTTGCCTGCAATGTAGAAGATACACAGGAAATGCAGGTCCAATCCCTAGGTCAGGAAAATCTCCTGGAGGAGGAAATGCAACCCATCCCAGTATTGTTGCCTGAAAAATCCCATGGACAGAGGAGCCCTGGCAGTCCATGGGATCACATAGACTTAGACACGACTGAGCACACACACACACAGAGTCATTACTGGGGCTCCCCCTTCCACCCTAAAATCCCTCCAATCTTCAACTCACGCTGATTAGCCCTGAAATACTCATTGTCTGAAACCACTTGCTTCTTTTACAGTTGCCTCCTTTTGTTTGTTTTCTGCATGTGATAATCTTTGCTGAGTCTAAAAGTTCTGGTTGTTGGATGGTATATCTTCCCAGATGTACTAGATGTCCTAGGAAACTAGACAATTCCCTACCCCACTGATTTTATTGTTCCTTCCTGTCTCTTGGACAATCTCAAAAGATTTTCGTATCTTTTACAGGGTGGAAAACCTTCCTTCCTTTGACTTAAACTTGCACCTCTCTTCTCCACTCTTAATTCCTCCAAGGAACTCAGGGCTTTAGAAAATAAAACCCAAGGAGAAATTAAAATTTATTGTGAGCCAGTGTTGTACAAAGAACTTGACTACTATCTTGGAAGGGCTTCCCAGGTGGCGCTAGTGTTAAATAAACCGCCTGCCAATGCAGGAAACATAAGAAAAAGGTGAAAAAGTCACTCAGTCATGTCCGACTCTTTGTGACCCCATGGACTATCCAGTCCATGGAATTCTCCAGACCAAAATACTGGAGTGGGTTGCCTTTCCCTTCTCCAGGGGATCTTCCCAACCCAGGGACTGAACCTAGGTCTCCCGCATTGCCAGCAGATTCTTTACCACTGAGTTGCAAGGAAAGCCCATGAATACTGGAGTGGGTAGCCTATCCCTTCTCCAGGGGATCCTCCTGACCCAGGAATCGAACCGGGGTCTCCCACATTGCAGGCAGATTCTTTACCAACTGAGCTATCAGGGAAGCCCAGGA
The DNA here is from genome assembly GCF_027580195.1 of Bos mutus. Taxonomy (NCBI): domain Eukaryota; kingdom Metazoa; phylum Chordata; class Mammalia; order Artiodactyla; family Bovidae; genus Bos; species Bos mutus. The sequence continues at coordinate 13,239,383 of NC_091629.1, forward strand.
AAGATAAGACATGTGGGTTTAATCTCTGGGTCAGGAAGGTGGAGGAGGGCAACCCACTCCAGTATTCTTTCCCAGAGAATCCCATGGACAGAGGAGCCTGGGAGGCTACAGTCCATAGGGTCACAAAGAGTTGGACAAAACATGCTATCTTGGAAAGGAAAAGGGAACACAACTGATTTAAATATATTACTGTTTAAAATGTAGCAACTGGGTGTGAGTATGTTTGTGTGTATGTGTGTGTGCTATAAATGAGGTTTGTGACATCTATAAACTTATTGTTCCTTTGTTATGATCGCAGCCCAAAGCCCATGAATTGAGAACCTTTGGATTAGAGGATCTCTAAAATTCATTCCAGCTCTATTGTTTAGTGCTTTCTGGATCTTTCTGCCCTTTGGTATATTGCCCTTGACTGATAGCTGCTGCACCCTACAGCTTTCCAACAATATGCACTAAACTCTGTGTCATAATACAAGTAAATTTGGATGGAATTGTCATTGTTGGTTCATTGATTGGTTTTCTAACCTGAGGTGAAATACAAATATACTTAGAGTCATATTTGGAAGAACAATGCCACAACCTTCCACTAACCACATGCCTTGAGCCATTCTTTCTCTGGTTCCCAAGGCATAACCACAGCCTGCAGTAGTCAGGCTGTAGCTGTAGTGACATGTGGGGTTCTTCCATAGAAGCAGCTGTTTTTCAATATTTCACTTTTAAATCTCAACTTTAGTCCTTCCGGCCATGGCATGTTGCAATGCTTTCATTCCAAAAAACATGTACAGTGTGTACTTCAAAAAAGGTTATATACTTTCAGAAGAATTTTGAAATATATGAATTTACAGCGTAGTAGAGATGGGTTTATTAGCCTCGTAAAAGCTTCCCTGTGTTTAGACTGAAGTGTCTAAAATGACTTTACTGTGATTTTTTTGGCAGTTAGTACAAAAACAATTACTCAGGGTCACAGACATCTAAGACTTTCACTTCTGAATTAGAATATCATGTAGACTTTCAAAGGCATATTCGCTCACTGCCATTTGCTCATTTGCCTAATGGCATTTGCAACCACGCAGCTGAATGTCACTTGTCTAAGAGGGGGGAGGGTTAGAATCTCTGCCTCTCCCATCACTGACCTCCTAAGCTTCCTCTTCAGTGTGGAGAGCAGCTGTAGCCTGACCTCACAGCCCAGGGCAGGGATTTTCTGGCCTCTTGCTCTGCTCTTTCTGACTTTCTGCTCCTTCATACAGCTTAGGTATAGGTATATATATATATATATATATATATATATATTTTTTATCTTGACACTAAACTCTAACTGACCTTAATGGTGAGATCTTAAAAATTTTCTAGCTCTGGTTTCCTGGGTGATAATTTAATATTCTTCTTTGCTTCCAGCCTACTTGGAAACTATTCCGTTTCACTTTTCCATATTCTTTTTAGTGTGATTTCCAGTATATAACCTCCATCAAAGCTGACATGATTCCCTTGCCACCTGTAAAAAGTGTTCATTTAAGGATATTAATATTACACATGGTAGTGAAATATCTATATACAGGACCAACCATGTTTAAAAATAGATAGGGTAAACAAAGAATTTTGGAGTCAAGAATTATTATTCTAAGTATTTCCTCTGTTCCTTTATTTATAAGCAATTTAAGCATCCAGTTTTAAAAAAACTATTTAAATATACTACTTCTATAGCAACAATATGGGAATTTTTATAATGCTAACCATGCAGACCATAACTATCTTCAGGGCTTGCTTTCAACTTGCTATGGGCATAACTGAAGTCAAGAAACATTACATTTTAAAAAAATGTTCTTTTGTATCTTTTTTTTTTTGAGGGGAGAAAAACTCATTATTCTGTTTTATACAAGGAATATGACTCTTCAAGGATTTTGGTAGGGCCTATAGTCTGGAAGTTTGTGTCCCCTTAAAATTCGTCTGTTGAAACCTAATCCTCACTGTGATGGTGTTAGCAACTGGGGCCTTTGGGAGGTGATATGACAAGCGTGGTGCCCTCATGAATGGTATTAGTTTCCTTATAACAGAGGTTCCAGGGGACACCTTTGACCTTTTGGCCATGTAAGGACATAGCAAACAGGTAGTTGTCTATAAACAAGGACATGACCTCTTACTAGACACTAAGTGTGCCAGCACCTTGATCTTGGATTGTCCAGCCTCTGGGAATGTGAGACATAAACATCTGTTGTTTATCCACCCAGTCTGTATTATTTATGTTTATAGCAGCCCCAACAGATTGGCAGTGAAATGTCTCTTAATCTAATAACACAGGCATGAAATCTGCATGAAGAAAGATAGAGTTTGTAAAATTTCATGTTAACTTGGATTGAGTGATGAAATACACAGATGCAAGAGGTTTATGGTGGTCATTTTAAGGGCTATGAGCAGTGAGGTGAACAGAATGGCTTCCAAAGACCTCCATGCTCTGATCCCTGGAACTTGAATATGTCACATTACATGCTTTACAGATATAATTAAGGTTACAGACCTTAAAATAGGGATATTATCCTGGATTATCTGAGTGGGCCCAATCTGACTGAATGAAGCTTTAAAAGCAGAGAACTTTCTCCAGTTAGAGTCAGAGAGATGTGGCAGAAGAAGAAGTCAGAGAGGTTCAAGGTTTGAGAGGACTCGACCTTCCATTGCTGGCTTTCCAAGAAAGTGGACTTTATGAAAGGGGAGCCCCTGAAAGTTGGGACACAGGCCAGAACTGTAACAGATGCATGACTGCCCCTTAATGTAGAAGATCTCTATTCCAGCAATGCTGAGCCCAGAGGATATTCATAAAGCATACTTAATACCCATCACTGTGCCTTATAAAATTGGAGGTATGTTTCCATGGAGGGAACTTACTAAAGCAAGTTTAAACACTGGTAAAAAATGGTAATCAACCACTGTTTTTTTTTTTAGTTTTAAATTTTATTTTTAATATATATATTGTTGGAGTATAACTGCTTTACAATGTTGTGTTAATTTCTGCTGAACAACCAAGTGAATCGGATATATACATCCATGCATATCATGCATGCATCTCCTTCCTTTTGCGCCTCCCTCCCAGCCCACCCCAATCCTGCCCCTCTAGGTTATCAGATCAGATCAGTCACTCAGTCGTGTCCGACTCTTTGCAACCCCACGAATCGCAGCACGCCAGGCCTCCCTGTCCATCATCAACTCCCGGAGTTCAGTGAGACTCACGTCTATCGAGTCAGTGATGCCATCCAGCCATCTCATCCTCTGTCGTCCCCTTCTCCTCTTGCCCCCAATCCCTCCCAGCATCAGAGTCTTTTCCAATGAGTCAACTCTTCGCATGAGGTGGCCAAAGTACTGGAGTTTCAGCTTTAGCATCATTCCTTCCAAAGAAATCCCAGGGCCGATCTCCTTCAGAATGGACTGGCTGGATCTCCTTGCAGTCCAAGGGACTCTCAAGAGTCTTCTCCAATACCACAGTTCAAAAGCATCAATTCTTCGGCGCTCAGCCTTCTTCACAGTCCAACTCTCACATCCATACATGACCACTGGAAAAACCATAGCCTTGACTAGACGGACCTTTGTTGGCAAAGTAATGTCTCTGCTTTTGAATATGCTGTCTAGGTTGGTCATAACTTTCCTTCCAAGGAGTAAGCGTCTTTTAATTTCATGGCTGCAGTCACCATCTGCAGTGATTTTGGAGCCCAGAAAAATAAAGTCTGACACTGTTTGCACTGTTTCCCCATCTATTTCCCATGAAGTGATGGGACTGGATGCCATGATCTTCATTTTCTAGGTTATCACAGAGCACCAAACTGAGCTCTCTGTGCTTTACAGCAGGTTCCCACTAGCTAGCTATTTTACATACGGTGGGGAAGATCCCCTGAAAAAGGAAATAACAACCCACTCCAGGATTCTTGCCTAGGAAATCTTCCGGACAGAGGAACCTGGTGGGCTACAGTCTATGGGGTCACAAAAGAGCCGGACACCACTCCCGACTGACTAGCAACTGAAGCAACAACAACAGCAAGTGTGTATATGTCAGTATTACTCTCTCAGTTCATCTCACCCTCTCCTTCCTGCTATGTTCACACGTCTGTTCTCTGTGTCTGCATCTCTCTTCCTGCCCTGCTGACAGGTTCATCTGTACCATTGAAAACCAACCACTCTTTTTCTAGGTTATCCTGGAACTCCACCACCCAAGCCTTTGAAGGATTATATTCTGCAGTTAGAAAAAATGATTCCTTCATAATACTTTCCAAAGCCATGACGTTTCCTCTGCTGTTGGCTACTTTCCTCCTATCAGTTGTCTCGCCCCTTGCTTCTGTAAAGATGGATCTGAGAACATGTCTCCCTTTTCCTCCTATCTGATTATTTGTAATAGTGGCCAGTGGAGACACCAAAAATAAAATCAAAATGCTTTAGTGAAGACTAGTAATGTACTGAAGAGAGAAAAGTAAGTGTAGATCTGAAAGAGCATCAGTGCCTACTGACCTAAGAGTCCCCTAATTAACTCCAGCACAAAAGAAATGGGCTGTCTGTATTTGCAGAACAATTTACCAAGCATTTCCACATCCATTAAGGGTTGGAATCTTTGTAACAACATAATGAGTCTTCATCTCATTTTATGGAAAGAAACTGAGAGATTTCTGAGAGGCTAAGGGAACTGCCAAAAGCCACACAGCTAATAAGTGACAGAACTGGGGTCTTTGGACTCCAAGCCCAGTGTTCTTGCCAATACCCTGCTGTTACTGTAGACAGTCCCTCAAATTTGCTACATGTTATGGACATGTCCTCAAATAATCATGAACATTTCAAGAAGCAAATGTATTATCAACACATTTATTTATTTTTTAATATTTATTCTTATTTATTAATTTTATTTGGCTGCTCGAGGTATTAGTTGCAGGACTCCCCTGGTGATCCAGTGGTTAAGACTCTGTACTCCCAATGCAGGGGGCCTGGGTTCAATCCCTGGACAGGGAACTAGATCTCACTTGCCACAACAAAAGTTCCCACATGCTGCAACACATTTATTGATGCTTACATAATAAGCTGTTCTTTCGTCTAGGGATGCTAACTCTGAAAAATATCTGATTTGTCCTTCCCAAAACAACAGAATGTGGTAGAGGAGGATAGAGGGGGGTGCTCAGTCACTCAGTTGTGTCTAACTCTATTTGACTCCATGAACTGTAGCCTGCCAGGCTCCTCTGTCCATGGGATTTTCCAGGCAACAGCAGTGGAGTGGGTTGCCATTTCCTTCTCCAAGGAGAATATGTGGGGAGTATTGAATACCCTGGTTCATTCCTTTCTAAATTCGATAACACTTTGTTTTGATTCAAAGTCTCCTTGTACACAACTGGCCTGAAAAGCTTCCAATTTGATGAGCATTTTAGTATAAAATTTTAACTGATGTGTTACTCTGAACACTGTTTTCTGAACAACAAAGTCTGTATCCCTGAAAGAGTAGATCCATTTAGAACAAATTAATCATGTAAGCTATAACCAGGCTGATGAGGATGGAGGAGGTCGCCTCTGTTAGTAAAAGGTCACATAAGGAGACTTGTAGTAATAGAGCCGCTCAGTTTCTTGAGTGTGGTGGTGGACACTTGTGTGATAAAATCATATAGAACTTAATACAGCCAGACCCACAAATGAGTACAAGTGTGCAGATCTGAATAAAATCTATGGATTTTATTAAGGTCAAAAAAGATGTTATTTTGAGCCCTCCAGAGAATTGGTGACTTCCAGATGACTTTCTCTTTCAATCTTCCCTCACCTCCTGTCTTCAGATTAAACATTACTCATCCCTCACTTATACTTCGCTTCTTATAAATCCAAGCTCCTCTCCTTTTCCTCAAAATCTCACCTGAAGCTCTTCACTTGTGCAAAGTGTTTTCTGGTTGACCTCAGCGTACTGTCTATGTTATGAAGCTTGTGTGCTGTTTTTGCCCTCCATGAACTTGTGTGAATATTGTGTATGTGTGTGTGTGCACATTATTTACACACAATTAAAGTATGAGCTTTGTGTAAAGAAGTACAGTTCCTTCCAACTTCATTTCTTAATTCCTTTAACAAAGCTTTATTGAGCTCCTATCATGTAACAACAATTGTTCCAGTTGCTGGAGGTACCATAAGAAACAAAAACAAAGTCCCTCTTCTCATGGAGTTCATGTTTGGTGTTGGAAGGCAAACGCTAAACAAGTAAATATATGGTTGTGGTGATGAGGGCTGGGAAAAAAACTAAAGAAAAAAGAGTGGCTGAAGATGACAGGGGTGGAAGGAATGCTATTTAGGGTAAGTTGATCAGGGAAGACCTCTGAGCAGGAGACTTGATAGAAACCTAGATAAATAAAGAGATGCACATACGGGGGAAGTAGGGTTCCAGGTCAAGGGCACAGTGGAGTCTGACACTCCCAGGCAGGAGCTGTCTATGCGGGGGACAGAAAGCAGGCGGATGATGCCGGAGCACAGTTGGTCGGGAGGAGATGAGTAGTGTGTGCATGTTCAGTCGTGTCTGACTCTTCACAACCCCAGGGACTGTAGCCCACCAGGATCCTCAGCCCATGGGATTTTCCAGACAAGAATACTGGTGTGGGTTACCATTTCCTCTTCCAGGGGATCTTCCCAACCCAGGGACTGAATCCGAGTCCCCTCTGTCTCCTGCATTGCAGTGAACTCTTTACCGCTTGAGCCAAGGTGCACAGGAGGAGACTGGCAAATGATATTACCAAAATGGTAGATGGAGCCCAGACCAGACAGAACCTTGTAGGCAAACACACAGAGAAGGCGATGGCACCCCACTCCAGTACTCTTGCCTGGAGAATCCCATGGACGGAGGAGCCTGCTGGGCTGCAGTCCATGGGGTCATGAAGAGTCAGACATGACTGAGCGACTTCACTTTCACTTTTCACTTTCCTGCATTGGAGAAGGAAATGGCAGCCCACTCCAGTGTTCTTGCCTGGAGAATCCCAAGGACGGGGGAGCCTGGTGGGCTGCCGTCTATGGGGTCGCACAGAGTCAGACACGACCGAAGTGACTTAGCAGCAGCAGCCAAACATAAGGATGTCATTTTATTCTAAGAAAGTTAAGGAGCCTTGGTAGAATTTCAAGCAGAGGCAAGTCATTAAAACCGTCTTCCTGTCTCCTGCTATTGGCTGTTGCATTGCTTGAAAAAATAGTCATTGTTTACTCTTTGGTGTTGCTGTTATTCAGTCGCTAGGTCAGGTCCAATTCTTTGAGACCCCATGAACTGCAGCATGCCAGGCTTCCCTGTCCTTCACTCTCTCCCAGAGTTTGCTCAAACTCAATGTCCATTGAGTCAGAGATTCCATCCAACCATCTCATCCTCTGTCGCCTTCTCCTTTTGTTCTCTTGCCTTCAATCTTTCCCAGCATCAGGGTCTTTTCCAATGAAACGGCTCTTCCCATCAGGTGGCCAAAGTACTGGAACTTCAGCTTCATCGTCAGTCCTTCCAATGAATATTCAGGGTTGATTTCCTTTAAGATTGACTGGTTTGATCTCCTTGCTGTCCAAGGGACTTCTCCAGCACCTCAGTTCAAAAGCATCAGTTCTTTGGCACTCAGTCTTCTTTATGGCCCAACTCTCACATCCATACATGACTCTTTGATGTGCTCTTCTCCTAAAGCCTTTGAACTCAGACCCTATCTAGGATAAGGTGGCTTCTTAATTACCGAGTTCAGTGTCCTTTTTCAGTATTTATCCTTCCAGACTCTTGGCAACCCTTAATAACTTTGACTGTGGCCTCCATTTTGAAATGCTCTTCATGGATCTGTAACCCAGGTCCAGCAATGTTTAGCTCTGTGACCTGGGGCAAGTTGATTACCATCTGTTTCCACATCTGTGAAATGGGAAAAGTAATTATAACAACCCCAAAGGCAGACCTAACTCATTCTTCTTAATAACTATGTAACACTTCATATTTTACATATTTTTAACAATATGATGTTCCATAATTTGTTTAGCCATCGGCATTTGATATTCAGGTTATTTTGCAGGTTTCTTTGTGGGGAAAGGTTACTACAAATAATGCTACACATAACAATTATTTTGGGGTGTTTCCCACGTATTTCAAGTGGTAAAGAATCCACCTGCCAATCCAGGAGATTCGGGTTCAATCCCTGGGTCAGGAAGATCCCCCGGAGGAGGAAAAGGCAACCCACTCCAGTATTCTTTCTCGGATAATCCCATAGACAGAGGAACCTGGTGGGCTACAGTCCATGGGGTCACAAAGTGTTGGACATGACCGAGCATGCATGCACAATTATTTTATTAGATGTTATGGATTACTTTCTTAAACTTAGTACTCATGTTTTCACCAGTAATGTGTGAGAGAAATTTTCCATTTGCCTAGCTAGCACTGGGGATTAGTGTTGCTTGTAATTAGTGCCAGCCTGATAGATAAAATATGGCATCTCATGTACATTGAATTTGCACTTTCTAGACTGTTGGTGAAGTTGAGCATCATTTTCATTTATTAATTAACCATTTGGACTCTCTTTTGTGGATTATATTTTGAGGTTTAAATCAGATACTTTGTTCCTTTTTGTACTGATTTCTATGCTCTTTCCTTATCCATTTATGTATTATAGAATTTAACTCTCAATCTCTCATGGAATTTGCAAATACTTTTTACATTCTCTTACTTGTCTTTTGACATCAAAGAATCACTTATTGTTTCAAATGTTTTTCTTGAATTTCTTTTCCAATCAAAATTGCCTTTTTCTTTATAGTTTTGGCAATTTCTTGTTGCTCAAGAACTCTGTTTCATTTTGTTATTAACATTTTAAACAGCTAAACCTTTCTTTCATCTAGTACTTATTTTTGAACGTGGTGTGGGATGAGGTCCAAATTTGCTTTCTCACAATGGTTAGTCAATGATGCCTGCAAAGTCTACTAAACCTTATTACATTTTAATTTAGTGGAGAAAGAACCAAACAAGCCATCCTTTCTCTTCTAAATTAAATACCATTTTTGTCACATGTCAATTTCCCATGAAAAGTAGGATCTTTTTCTGGATACTGTATTGATCTATCTGTCTGCTCCTGTTGGTTTGACTAAAGAAACTTTAAAATAAGTTTTATAGCTGGTAAGACAAATCGATGACCTTCTCAGCCTCAAACACAAGATGCTCTATTCCTCTTTATTATAATTCAAAAGTTTCTTGGAGACTAATTCTTCCATGTGAACATCAAATTATTTCACCCAGTTCCAAAAATTAAAATAATAATAGTAATCCTTACTCTACCAAACCAAACACACAACTCTCTAGGAGTCTACCTACACCTTCAGTATATTGTATGTTATTTGAGGGAGAAACATTGCTGTCTTTATGATAGTCAGTCATCCCGTCTCAATGAAATTTGCTTATTTGCTGAACTAATATCATAATGGTTCCTTCAAGTTGGTCAAGCCTCTGGGAAAACTTCCCCATTGGGCCTGGATGGGTTCTAGTTTATTGATTAAAAAGCACTAAAATGAAAGTAGGTAAACATTTAATAGAATAAATTTTATATTTTAGCCAGTTTCTATCTTTGCTAGATAAGGACCTAATATTTCCTGTCGCTATACCCACCCTTTATTATTCCAAAGAGCAAGAAATCCCCTTCCTAATGCGAGCTCTGGTGGTCAAGGGGGTTGGCTTCATCTTGCTGGTTTCCTAGTGGCCGCTGTCCTCTTAGCCCCAGGTGTGTCCTCCTCTAGTGGGGGGACCCAACCCCCCGGGAACCCCACCCAGTCTTAGGAGGCAGGATGCCACGAGAGCTTCCCTGCTTTTCTCCCAATTCAGACCACTCTGTTTCCAGACCTTTGTGCTCTGAGAACTGTGAGCCCTCATGCCACAGCTCAGAGGCAGCTCGGCCGCCTGGCAGGATGCAATGCTTGTTCTGCAGTCACAGTATGCCCTTCTGCATGTTCCCTCATGCCCCTCTGGTTCAGGCTGTTTGTTTTTTTATTGCTTTTTACTCTTTCTCAATCCCCAAAATGCTTCCGGACCACATGGCTTTCTTTGTTGCTGGGAAAGCAGCCCAGATGGCTGGCTGCTCAGTTAATCCAGTCTTTGTAAAGGATACAAAGATAGACCAGCAGACAGGCTGAACAAAGCCTGGGCAGAGACTGCCTTGACATCAGGGCACAGGGACACCCAATCTACTGCTCAAGTTGTGCCTGGGACTCTAGGAAGAGCAGGCAAGTGTATTTGCCCACATCTCTGTCCTTGTCTGTAAATTTCTTTGTATGAGATTTAAAAAAAACAGTCCATCTGTCACCAAGCCATGACTCTCCTAGCAATCTGATTGGGTCAAGATGCAGTGGTTGGTTCATTGTTCCTTCTGAAGGTCAACATTTTCCAACACCTGCAGCCTAGATCTTGAGCAAATACGTGGCTTTCAATTCACTCAGAAGGGGAGGATTCTTCATTTCTCTGTGCCCTATGCCTAGGACACATGGCAGGGCCTTAGCTATCTGTCCTCTTTATCACCAAAGTTTCAGCTCTCAACCTGTGGCATTCTCAGATGTTTGCAAAAGCACTTTATTGGCTGCAGTTGCTAATATTAATACAAAGTTATCACTTGATATCACAATTTGGGGCTACCTTTTCCATGCCTGTATTTGAATAATATTTGAAAAAGTGTCTTCCTTTTGGAAGAACTAGAATTCTTTTGTAAGAATAGACCTGTCCTAAGGTCAATTTTCTGCCTGAATAAAAGTGAATGAATATTAAACATTGCTGCAGGCCACCTTGTCATCTGAATTAAAGACTCTGCTACAATAAATAATTCTGTAAAGACACAAATTTTTGTCTAAGCAATACTCAGCCCAGAGTTTTTGTAAATACATTTTCAGCCCAAAGTACATCTATTTGCAGCTTAAGGTATGACCATGAAATATCGGATTTAGCATAAGTAGCATATATTTTGAAAGAGCAGTATAGTCACCCACCTGGTAAAAGGTGGTCCAGTGACTAAATGGGGAATAGATGATTTTCCTAGTGAGAAGGTAGTATAAGTCCTGGAGGAAAAGTGAGTCACATCCAGAACTACTGAATAGATGTGCACTTGAATTACACCTTGGGCCTCCGCTGAAGGAAATGTGATGTGTTGTGTAAAAAGAACATTGGCCTCAGATCAACAGACTTGGTTTCCAGTCAGTGGCAGTTTTGCTACTCAATAACTGTGTGACCTCAAGCAATTTATTTATGCTTTCTGAGCATCACTTTTATTGACTCCAAAAGGGAAGTATAAGGCTAGGTTGGAGTTCTCAGCCATGTTATTTTACACACTGGTCTGTCTCCATCAGTTCTGAGGTAAGTAATTTATTGCTGCTAGGAATGAAGTCCTGACGTTTGCAAACAGTTTATTGGTGGAGTGCAGATAAGTTTAGCCCAGTGATGTCATTCTCACCAACTCACTTCTGAAATGGTTTCTTGACAGTGTGAGTTGTGGCCACCACACTGGTAAGATCAGTGCCAAGAACTTTACACGTGACCAGTTGCATTATTTATGTACCTATAAAACATTTCCATGGATACCACTTGGCCCAAAGTTTCTGGATATCTGCTTTTCATAAAAACATTTTTTGTCAATATTTTTCCAACATTCTGTCAATATTTTGTCAATTGGGAAGAAATACTGTGTTCTGGACACAGGTTGAAGAAGACAGTATTTCTTAAATATAGCCCACCCTGAGTGAACTGCTGGGCTGGATTTCCCCTAGCACTCCTTCTGGTTACTACCTTCTTTGCAAAGGTAGTTACAGGTGAGGATATTCTCACATTGGGAGTGGGGTGGCTGAGGGAACAGATGCTGACTCCGTCCAGAGGTGGGAGTGATACTGGAGGCAGAAGCATCTCTGGAACGTTTCTATTGCTCTTTGATGCTGCCTTTTCTACTGGCACACGGAGAGTGATTTCCTGGGGTTTGAGTACTTCAACTTTCAAATTCAAATTTCAAATTCAAATATTTTCATATTCTGAATTTTCTTTGCCCCAAGGCATTTAAAAAAATTATTTATATACTTATTTATGGCTGCACTGGGTCTTCATCGAGGCTCACAGGCTTTCCCTAGTTGCAGTGAGTAGGGGCTACTCTTTCGTTGCAGTGTGCAGGCTTCCTATTGCCGTGGTCTCTTTTGTTGTGGAGCATGGGCTCTAGGGCTCACGGGCTCCGTAGTTGTGGCACATGGCGTGTGGGATCTTCCCAGACCAGGGATTGGACCTATGTCCCCTCCATCGGCAGGCAAATTCCTAACCACTGGACCACAAGGAAAGTCCCCCAAAGCATCTTAACAAAAGTATATGATATGAATCCAGCTATGATGAATAGCTCTGTTTCCCCCCGACTCTTACCTCCCTCCTCCTACCAAACATAGGTACTTAAGGAAACACCAGGAAACGGATGAGGTGACACCAAGGAATGGTGATTATAGCCAGTGAGGACACAACCCAACTCTGTCAGGGCTTTCTAAAAAAAACTTGCTTTCTGTCTTATTATGCCAGTTTTAAATTTGAAGAAGCCAAGGATCAGTGGATAAAGTGACTAAGTTCCCATCACTGGAAATATTAACAGGTGGTGAAGGAACTGGGTGTTTTATTTAAATTGAGATATAGTTGATGTACAATATTACACAAGTTATGGGTGTTCAGTATAATGCTTCACAATTTTTAAAGGTTATATTCCATTTATAGTTATTATAAAATATTACCTATATTTCTTGTTTTGTATAATATACATTTGTAGCTTATTTATTTTATACATAATGGTTTGTACTTCTTAAGCCCCTACCCTTATCTTGCCTCTCTCTTTCCACTTGTAACAACTAGTTTGTTCTCTATATCTGTAGTCTGTTCCTTGTTTTGGTTGTTGTTATATTCACAAATTTGTTGTATTTTTTAGATTCTACTTATAAGTGATATCATGCAGTATTTATCTTTCTCTGACTTACTTATTTCCCTTAGAATAATGCCCTTCAAGTCCATCTGTATTGTGGCAAAATTTCATTTTTTATGGCTGAGTAAAATTCCATTGTATATATAAACCACATCTTATTTATCCATTCATCTGTTGACGAACATTTCAGTTCAGTTTAGTTCAGTTCAGTCATGTCCGACTCTTTGCAACCCCATGGACTGCAGAATGTCAGGCCTCCTTGTCCATCGCCAACTCCCAGAGTTTACTCAAACTCATGTCTGTTGAGTTAGTGATGCCATCCAACCATCTCATCCTCTGTTGTCCCCTTCTCTTCCTGCCTTCAATCTTTCCCAGCATCAGGGTTGTTTCAAATGAATTAGTTCTTCACATCAGGTGGCCAAAGTATTGGAGTTTCAGCTTCAACATCAGTCCTTCCAGTGAATATTCAGGACTGATTTCCTTTAGGATGGACTGGTTGGATCTCCTTGCAGTCCAAGGGACTCTCAAGAGTCTTCTCCAACACCACAGTTCAAAAGCATCAATTCTTCGGCACTCAGCTTTCTTTATAGTCCAACTGTCACATCCAAACATGACTACTGGAAAAACCATAGCTTTGACTAGACGGACCTTTGTTGGCAAAGTAATGTCTCTGCTTTTTAATATGCTGTCTAGATTGGTCATAACTTTCCTTCCAAGGAGTAAGTGTCTTTTAATTTCATGGCTGCAGTCACCATCTGCAGTGATTTTGGAGCCCCAAAAATAAAGTCAGCTACTATTTCCACTGTTTCCCTATCTATTTGCCATGAAGTGATGGGACCAGATGCCATGATCTTAGTTTTCTGAATGTTGAGTTTTAAGCCAAGTTTTTCACTCTCCTCTTTTACTTTCATCAAGAGGCTCTTTAATTCTTCTTCACTTTCTGCCATAAGTTTGGTGTCATCTGCATATCTGAGGTTATTGATATTTCTCCCGGCAATCTTGGTTCCAGCTTGTGCTTCTTCCAGCCCAGTGTTTCTCATGATGTACTCTGCATATAAGTTAAATAAGCAGGGTGACAATATACAGCCTTGACATACTCCTTTTCCTATTTGGAACCAGTCTGTTGTTCCGTATAGAGTTCTAACTGTTGCTTCTTGACCTGCATACAAATTTCTGAAGAGGCAGGTCAGGTGGTCTGGTATCCCCATCTCTTTAAGAATTTTCTAGAGTTTGTTGTGGTCCACACAGTCAAAGGCTTTGGCATAGTAGATATTTTGGCATAGTAGTAGATATTTTTCTGGTGATGAACATTTAGGTTGCTCCGTACCTTGGCAATCATATATAATGCTGCTGTGAACATTGGGGTGCATGCATCTTTTCAACTTAGTGTTGTTTTTTTTTTTAATTTTTCCAGATAAATACTCAGGAGTGAAATTGCTCGTCATATTTTTATTTTTAAATTAAAAAATAGCCAAGGAGAAATGTTGGAGACACCAAGGACCTGGGATTTGAATGTAGGCTTCTTTGTGTATAAAGCTACAATCTTGACTATTTTACATTGATTTCTGAATAATAATGTCACCTAATGGAAATGAATGTGAAATACTTCTAAGAATTTTTTCTGAAAATATAATTTGTCCTAACTGTTTGAATTTTTATCTGTAGTAGAGCATCATTTTCCAGTCAATGATTATTATAATTTTTTCAAGTACCAGGTTTTGAATATCTGTTGAAGAGTCGTTTTCACTACTGCTTGAAACATATCAATACATTCCACTTAGAAGGGACTGAGGGTCTCTACCTTTAAGCGCTGCTCTCAGGTGCTGATAACATTCCATCCTCAGACTCGGCCTCTTCAGTCCTAAGCCAAGCAGAAAGAGGTAGACCCTAAACCTGACTTGCTGGTGGGCGGGAAGACCTAGTAGGCTGTCAGCTTGATAGCCAATCAGAACCAAGCTTGAAAATGTAGCAGATATTCCCACCTACCAGCACTGGTGGTGCTATCTAGCTTTGGTCTAGCTTTCCTAAGACAGCTCTGTGAGATTCCTTCCCAACCCCCACAGGGGACCCACTGAAAGATGGAAGTTCAGTTCAATCGCTCAGTCGTGTCCGACTCTTTGCAACTCCACGGGCTGCAGCACGCAAGGCTTCCCTGCCCATCACCAACTCCTGGAGCTTGCTCAAACTCATGTCCATCGAGTTGGTGACGCCATCCGACCACTGTGTCTTTATTCTTGCTTTTTCAGTCAAGTTCTTTGATGGGAACTTTGACCACTGAAAAACCATCAGTACAATTCAGCTCCCCTGCTTTGCGCACAGACTCTATCACTTATCCTCAATCATTGGCTACCGTTAACCCAAGCATCTCCCCCTTCTATTCTGATCCCCCAGGTTGATCAGTTACAAGTTTGCCAATCTTTCTAAGAAGGAAAGGTTTGAATGACATTTTAGTTACCACTTCTTTAGTGCAAGGTCTTTCAAAGGCTCCAACCCTAACCTTGGGTTGTTAGGAAAATTCAATAACTGCTAATGAAAACTCAGTAGCAATCAATCAGTATTTGCTAATAACAGCAAGAGTGACCGTAAGCAGCAACATCAATATGTCATTTTCAGTTTCCCACTTGAAATAACATGCACTGAGTGTTTCCATGGCAGGAACTGTGCTAGGCCCCAGGGATCAGTGACAGGTAAGCTGGATCATGTCCACAACCTCTGGCAGGCCCATTTGTGCCAGCAGCATGGTCTTCCTCTCCAGTTTAATTCAGCTTTTCTGAGAGGGTCAAATGATCTCTTTGTTGCAAGATCTTTATAAGATTACATTTGCCTATCTGGAGAGGAATGTTAAAAAAATAGTTTCCAAAATTTAATTCAGAAGAGATACTGCAAGTAGTATTTATTTGGATTTTTCCATAAGATGTTATGGAAAAACCTGAGCTAACATTTTGGCCAACCCAATATGTGGTCAGAAATTGTAGGTGCCCCAGCCTGAGACTGTGTGATCTGGAAACACAAGAGGAGCCTGGGAAAGTGATCAGTGGTGCCTTCAAAGGTCAAGGCTTCATGGAGCAGATACAGAAAGAAGGCACTCCCAGAATAAACCTGGAAAGAATCAATGGATTTTCAAATATTGAGGAGAAATGGATAGGAAGTGAAAGAGGTGTAAACATTACCTGCAAAGCCTCCTTCTCAGCTTGGAGGAGAGCAAGTTTGTTGTCATTTTCTTGAGAGCAGAAGCTGCAGGGCTGACCGCACTGTCTGCCTCGTGGGGACAGTTCCCCCAAAGACATCCCGCACCAGCCTTGCCAAGACTGCAAAGGGCTTCATTTGCCACCGCTGAAATATCTCCACCAGCTAGCGTTCACACTAAGGGAAACAATTAGCAAGTTAATTATTTGGATTTTTTCCCCCTTGCTTTTGTTTTCAACACTGCTTTGCCTTGATTAGAAGCCTTAAACACTTCTATGTGCTCACCGAGCTTGCTTCCTCTGTTCTCGAGGCAAGGTTTGTGAAAATAGAGCATTTCAGAAAAGTCAGCCAGCTAAAGTGAGCGTTTAATTTCTAATGACTGTACTCAGTGGACACACTTTATATGTTTATGTATATAATTAATTTTAGAATAGAAATAGATATGGAGATGGATTTCCAGTTGTTCTTCCTAGAGTTTTTCGTTGACTTTTAGTATTTTGAAGTCAGATTTCCAGCATTTTCAGAATGAAACAAACCCAGAATAAACAACTAAACAGCCTTCACTTACTGGTAAGTGAAGCACCAGTAAGTGACAAAAGACTGCTCCAAGCCCATGTATCTCACTCAAGTAAAAATTATGTAAAAAATAAAAAACCACATGAGAAGTAGGATATTATACTAGAGGAGATTGAGGTCAGAACAACACAGTAAAGGACGATAGTCTGGGGCCGTTAAATGTAGGGAGAAGTAACCTGCCACACTGTAGCATCTTTTCAGAGCACCGCAGCTGCTAAGTGAAATAACTGCAATTCCTCCTGCAAGAATAATATCAGATTATGTTTAACAAACACTGAAAGAAAAAAATAGGGTCATTATTAATGTTCTTTATAAATAATTCCTTAAAAATAAGACCATTTTTCTGAGAGATGACTCTTAAAAGCATGTAATTTATCTTTTAAAATGAATTTACGTGGAATACCTCTTCTGTGAAGATGTTCTATGATGTGTTAGAATATATCATTGAGCATGCTGCATCCTCTCTTACTTGAAAGTTAGTTCTTATACTCGCAATTCTAAGATGGGACGAGGAGTCATAGGAAGGTGAATGAATTGAAGAAATGTTTGCATATTCCAGGTCTGATCCAAGACACCATCACGTCTTCCCAACTTACTGATCTTGTCCTAGACAAGCTTGGCCTGGAAGGTTGGAGGGAGAACATGCAGAGTCCCATTGCTGGTCTCTTTTGATCCTTCAACCCATCTCTCTTTCTCACTGCTCAGAATGAAATTGAAAGTTAAAATATTCTTTGCCTTAGGTAAATTCAGATTACAAAATACCAAACTTACACCATTGTAAGGCAAGAAAACATGCAGTACATGAGTACAGTACAGAGTACACATGCAGTACGCTAGTCAAGTATTCCAGTTTTATGAACTAGCGCAGTCCAGGTCATTTGGACTTTGCATGCTGGCAGCAGTGAAAGGAAATAACTCCAGTCATTAAGTAAGCATTAACTGTATGCCAAGCACTGGACTTTATATGGTAAGAACAATGAAATACATACTTTATTTACATGGTAAGAAAATACGCAGTATTTATAGAATAATTTCTGTGATTCACCCAGACCTCTTTGCTAGTTGATATTAAGTCCCATTTGATTTTTACCCTGATTTTCATGGTTAGTTATCATAGCTCAAACTCCCAGCTTCTCCTACAAGTCTGCCATGAGCCATCATGAATTTATCTATCAATCCCTCCTTGATGGTATTATGACATTTACCTTTTGATATGACATGTGTTTTGTATTTTCACAGTAAATCTGTCACTTCTTTTTATCTATATTCTAAATTCTCTCAGATATCAGATGTCCCTTCATTACTCAGTTAGCTCATGAATCATGTGACCAGAGTTCTGGCTCTTTCTCTAGTTAATTTTGAGATCTTGATTTATTCGCTTAGCATCCCTTGACTTCAGTTTCCTCACCACTATGACAAAGTGGTCCTTAAGCTTCTACTGTCTCGACATGCCTAAAATTCTGTTATTTTATCATCCGGTTAATACCTTTATGGTTCCTAAACTCTGCTCACATTTCTTTATATAGAACAGTGCTGTAGTAAATATATACCAGTATTTGGAGATCTTTTTTAAAATATTTGATGCTTGGCCTCCACTTCAGACCAGTTAAATCTGGGGGTGGAGTCCAACAACATATTTTCAACTTTGTTTCCAGTTAATTCAAATCTGTAGCCAGAATCAAGAACTCCTAGTCTTAAGTAAAGCATCCTGATTTTACCTTTGTTGTCTCCATTGGTCAATACTACAAATAATCAGGTAGAAAGAAAAGGGACACATGTTCTAGGATCCCTGTTTACAGAAGCAGGGAGCCAGGCATCTGATAGGAGGAAGGCAGGCAGTAATAGAGGAGAGGTCATGCCTTTGAAAAATATGAAGGAACCATTATTTTCTAGGTGCGGAATATAATCCTTCAAAGGTATGGCTGGTGGAGTTCCAGGATAACCAAGAAAAGGAGTGGTTGATCTCCATTTTGACTTTTTCTATTTTTGAAATTAAGAAAATTCTATTTATAATAGCATCAAAAAGAATAAAATTATCAGGATCAAATTTAGCAATGTAAATGTAAGGTTTGTACACTGAAAAATAGAAATAATATTGAAAGAAAGAAGACACCCCAGTTTCCCAAGACATCCCTGGGTTGGAAGATATAACATTTTTTTAAATGACAATACTCCCTAAGTTGATCTGCAGATTCAGTGCAATCTCTATCAGAATTCCAGCTGGGTTTTTGTAGAAACTGAAGAGCTGATGCTAAAAATTCATGCAAAAATTCAAGGTTTCCAGAACAGCAAAAACAATCTCGAGAAAGAGCAAAATCTGAGGACTCACATATCCCAATTTTAAGACTTCTACGGCCTGGTGTGCTGTGATTTGTGGGGTTGCAAAGAGTCGGACACGACTGAGCGACTGAACTGACAAACTATAGTAATCAAGATAGTAAGGTTAGACAGTAGATCAGTGTAACAGAATTAAGAACCCAGAAATAAATCCTTACATTTACAGCACTTTAACTTGTTCCAATGTTTCCCCCATGAAAACACACCTCCAGCTTTATAAGGCTTAGTGGTGAGTATGGAGTATATTCTGTGGATATGCTTTGGGGTCATTGTGGAATGGAGCTCTTCCACAAACAAGGGCACTCACACACCTGTTATAATTCAGGCCTATGTCCCATCTCTCGTGGCCTCTCCTTCATAAATTCCACTTCCTTGGAAAGCTACCTTGCAGTGATCGAATTGGAATCTACCATTCAGTGCTTTTTTATTTCTTGGCTTTGAAACATTTATCCTTATTCCAATGGAAAAGAAATAGATTTAAAGCAATATGTACTTATATCTGAGACCAACATGAAATTCTACAACTATATTTGATGACAACAACGAAGGGTGAGTTAGGAAGAGTTAGGTTTGGGGTAAGGGGCAGAGCAGCACAATAGAGACACCGATTTATGTGTCCCTTGTGTGGAAATTATTTTTGTAGTATTTATTTTACTTACTTGGCTGCATCAGGTCTTAGTTGTAGCATGTGGGATCTTCACTGAGACATACTGGATCTTTTCATTGTGGCACGCAGGCTTTTCTCTAGTTGTAACTAGTTGTAACAGGGCTTAGTTGCCCTGCAGCATGCGGGATCTTAGTTCCTGGACCAGGGATTGAACTTGCATCCCCTGCATTGAAAGGTGGATTCTTTTTTTTTTTTTTGGAAGGAGTATTAACCACTGGACCACCGGGGAAGTCCCCAGCATGGAAATTATACCCTGCCACTAAGTGATTAGATCATGCCAACCTCTTTTTAGCTTTTCAACGTTGTCCATTCCCAGAACTGTGCAATGGGATAAGGTCAAATCTAAGGTTCCTTTTAGCATCAGGTGCCATAGTTTTAAGCTTATGTGTCACCAGCTGCACTTTCTTTAGCTAACAAATGGATCATCTGTCTAATTTTCCGCTTTGAGTGAGTGAAAGTTGCTCGGTCATGTCCAGCTCTTTGCAACCCCATGGACTGTAGTCCACCAGGCTCCTCTGTCCATGGAATCTTCTAGGCAAGAATACTGGAATGGGCAGTCATTCACTTCTGAGGGGATCTTCCCGCCCCAAGGATCGACCCTGGGTCTCCTGCATTGCAGGCAGATTCTTTATCATCTGAGTCACTGGGGAGGCTCTAGTTTTCCTCTCTAAGTGATACGAAGTTTCTAAGACTTTTATTAGATGTGATCATATGTAAGGCAGAGAGCCCAGGGGCCGTCTCCTCCGTAGCAGGCATTAGACCAAACGATGTAATAAGCCTCGGCTGTATCACTACAGCCTGTTTGATTCTTCACTTTACTTTTATATAAACTTTTATATCTATGGGAGAATATTTGTTTTTTTATGTGTCCTGTTGTGTGAAATGATATTTATTATTTTTAACATTTCTAGGACAGTTTCCTTGAACCCTCAGCCTAATGTTTTCCATTCATCAGCAAAACTCTTTCTATAGCTAGAAATAATGAATATTGGAAAAGTGAGACAACTCCATAATTGACATGTTTATATTAACAGTGTGTATGTATGCTTCAGTATCTCGAGAAGTTAATGTATTTTTGCCTAAAGTAATTACAGTCTTTCTAGAAGTATATGGATAGCTTTTAGTGAGCCATAGATCTTCTACCCCATCAGATATGCACAACGGTCTTTAAAAATTAGGAAGCTAATTCTCCTTGATAGCTTCTGAATAAATGTTCACTCTCAAAGGCTTTAACATTAGATATAAATTGACACTTGAATATCAAATAGGCTTTAAGAATCTCTCTTCTTGCTTCACTAGCATCATTTTGTCAGATGCCAGATAAACACAGGTGTATAAAAGATTCATGTTGTGATGCAATATTCCTGATAGAGAGGTTTGCAGACACAGTGAAATCTTGATTTGTGGTGACATAAAGGCATCCGGTTTCCACTGTTTCTTGTCAAGCTCCCGCAGAGGCACCATGGCAGCCAGATTGCCGGGGGCACTGGTTCAACTGCATCTACAGAGAGTGCAGAGAAGTTACTGCTAACAAAGATGCGAACCGTCTCAGCAAAGAGGGGCAAGTGCCCTCTGCTTTCTTCCTGGCAGGAAAGCTCTAAAACAAGAAGACTGACTAATGAGACAACTTGGCTCCAAGCAGCGTGAGACACTGAGTCAGATCACAGCAAGAAAAATCCAGACATGATTTATATTGAACTGACATACTCTTCACATTCAGCTCTTTGCGGGGGGAGGCACACTTACGTGCCAGAATGCTTTATCGGTGTCACCAAACTCAGTGGATAGCATCCAGAGGTGGGGTTCCAGGTGCAGCTGGGGTCAGCTCTTCCTTCTTGCTTAAAACGATTGCACTATATTTTCTCTTGATTCACTTATATAATTTTTTTTTTCCAGAGGAGTTTGTTTGCTATGATATAAAAGATTCAGACGTTCATTCAACAAATATTTACATTTGTGTTTGAGGCTCTGTGGCAGAGACTGGGCTTTCTTGAGTCTGTATGCTAAGGGAGAGACAGAATTAATAAACAAATAAGTAAAAGATGTGATGTGCCAGGTTGTGGTAAATGCAGTGAAGTTAAATAAAGCAGAGTTCGGATAGGGCTTGCGGTGTGACAAAACGTGTGATCAGGAAAGCAAAGGAGGTAAGGAGCAAGTTAGGTGCCTGTCTGGGGAAAAGTGATGGGGGAGAGGAGTGGTTAGAGGCTTGAGCAGAGAGCCGAGTATGAAATATACATAAGGAGAATGAGTAAGTCAGTGGGTGAGGGAATTGCAGAATTGGCTGGCGGTTGAAGGATTACAGGTTTGGGGGGAGATAAGCAACATGGTGATGTATGTGTTTTCCAGCCACATTCAGCTGCTTGTGAATTCACCCAAGGTGGAATCTGCCAGGTGAACAAGGTAGAGGAAGGAGCCACAGAGCTGAAGCTACAAGGTCTGCGTGCGGCAGGGTGAGAACACCGCGGGACGGTGGGGTGGTGCTGAATATGAAAAGGTGGCAGAAATCATGGGTTGATGATCTATATGGGGTCGAATATTGCTAAAGACATGGAGCTAGTAGTTCATTATGACATGAAACTATTGTCTCTTTTGATGAAAGATAAGCACATTCATCACAAATCTGATTTCACTTTGAATCTATTTAATTAAGTTTTCAGCTATTAAAGTTCGTTAAACGATGCAAAAAGGACTACAGCTTTGAACATTAGTATGCATTCTTTCACTTACAATTATGAAAGGAATATATTAATGCATAATCTAAAAACAATTAGTGATTGCTAGAATACATCTCAGTAATCTGCCTCTTGTAAAGTAATAAATTGCCAAAGACAAAATTTAACTATCCTGAGAACTTTTAAAATATTTATGCTTCCTTGTAACCCCAATGGTTTGGGGAAATGATGACAAACAACATAAATCTCTCCTCCTATTCTGCAAATCATTTTAATTTGTCTAAATTGTTGAAAAGGGATTTACTGTGGTTAAGAAACACTTTTCAAAAATCTAATTGATGAAAGTACATTATATAAGACTGATGCTTAAAGAATGCTTGACTTTGATAAGATTATGTCCATTACACTTCAGAATTGATCTGTGTGAATGCAAGTTTAGCCACCCTACAGTCTAATCCAGTGATCTTTCCCTCCACTGACTGTAGGGGGCATCTAGGATACCTTGCCCCATGCCCACTTCTGTGGATGTATCATTTTCCTCTCGCATGAGGACCTGGCCTAGTGGGCTCACGTGCAGCTGTCTCCTCTCACTCAGCCTTGCAGCCAGGTCACTTCCCACCATTTCTGTTTTGACAGCCCAGCCTTCTGTTCTGACGTCTGAGTGTAGCCTTCCCTATCCACTAACCAAGATAAAATCACATCCCAGATGTGATGGGCAACATAAACTTGTATGGTTCATACAGGGTGTGTGTGTGCATGTGCTCAGTTGTGCCCGACTCTTTGTGACCCCATGGACTGTAACCTGCCAGGTTCCTCTGTCCATGGGATTCTCCAGGCAAGAACACTGGAGCGGTTGCCACTTCCTTCTCCAGGGGATCTTCCCGACCCAGGGATCAAACTCAAGTCTCTTGCATCTCCTGTACTGGCAGACAGGTGCTTTACCAGCTGAGCCAACAAGGAATCCTATTATTTGGGATAAAATACAGATTCCAATTCTGCAAAATGGAACACCTCTTTCCGTTCTCTTAAAGTCTTATTACTTTCACCAGCTTCAAAGTCAGACAAAAATTTCAAATACATTTAAAATCCACCAAAGCACATACCAAAAATCAAAGTGTTGAGGTTTACCAAATTCCTGGTTAGGATGAGATGACTCGATATTGACTGCTGTTTCTCAATTTGGGAAACTTGTGGTCTCAGTCTTTCCTCACACTCAGTCTCTTGGTCCTTACCAGTGACAGGCATTCAAGGTCAGATTCAAAGTATTCACTGTTGTTCTCACAGTTCTCAAGTCTAGATCCACCAGCCATTGTCTCACCTTTATGTGAGTCTGGAGCCTGAGTGAACCTAGTAAGGTGGCTCTGTGCTGCATGCTAAGTCGCTTTAGTTGTGTCTGACTCTCTGCAACCCTATGGACTATATATAGCCCACCAGGCTCCTCTGTCCATGGGGTTCTCCAGGCAAGAATACTGGTGTGGGTTGCCATGCCTGGCTCCAGGGGATCTTCCCAACTCAGGGATCAAACCCACGTCTCATACATCTCCTGCATTGGCAGGTGGGTTTTTACCACCAGCACCATCTGGAAAGCCCAAGGTGGCTCTGGGTTCACCTATAAATCCAGTCCTGTAGTTGAACTTCTACCTTGAACTATTATCAGATCTTTGACAAAAGTAGTATATTATCTGCACACAGCATATAATGCTATAAGAGTTGGCTGTCTAGAGCTTTTCTATTCGAATCACCTTAGAAGAAAACCATAGCAAGTCCTCTGTTTTCACATATAATGGGTTCCTGAAAATGCCAAATGTAAGTAAATTGAAAACTAGACTTATACATTAAAAGGAATTTCTATTTCTATAGAGATTTAAACAAAATTAAGTCCCTAATCATATTTTTCCTATAATCTTCAATGATATAGTTTTACCATTCAGGAAGTATTCTTAAATTTTCTCTTTCTTCATAATTAAACGTACATTTTCTTAGTTCTAATAAGCATTCAGTTGAGGCTAGAGATTTGCTATTTTCTTAAAGAATCTATATTCCTTATCAGTAGTATCAGAGCTTTCGTTGTCTTCCCTTCATTCCTATAAGATAATCAGGATAAAATGTAATACCATGTTCACATTCTCAAATAAACTTCACTGGGGACTTGCCTAATGGTCCAGGGGTTTAGACTCTGAGCTTCCACTGCAGGGAGCACAGATTTGATCCCTAGTTGGGGAACTTAGGTCCTCAATGCTGGGCAGCTTGGCCAAAAGAGTAAAAAAAAAATAAATCAAGTAAACGTCACTAAGCAGATCAAGATAGTAATGTCTCAAATCAGAGTCACTGTACAGCAGAGATTGCCATTAGGCAATGTTTCAGGAGGCTTATCCATCCATAGACATCAAAGTATGGTTGTTTAGATGACCTATGATATGTAGTCCATAGTTCCATGAAAACCAGACATATCATGGCCAAAGAGGAGCTACTTACTACATTCGCAAAGCAGGTGCCATGAAAGGGGAAGAAGAAAGCATTGAAGGGGAGCTAGGACACATTGGCTGATGGGCGTGGAGAAAGAGGGTGCAGGGTGCCCCAAATTCACCTTGCCTGTCCATTGAATGGTGGTTAGGAATCATCATTCAATGCTCCCTTGCATTTGATGTATGTTCTATTTTGTTTTGCATGGAATAGCATCTGGGAATAATTTATTCTCATCTTACTGATTTTCCTTGATTGATTGATTTGTGATTGGGAAAACAACTGTCACCTTCATTAAAAAGAAACAAAACCTGAACTTAAGTCTGTGTTCCCCACTGAAGGCAGCAAATGATTTCACTGGGAGGTACTCCCAACAGTGATTCTTATGTTAAGTATTAAGGACTGGAATGTCTTCTAATTCACTTTGGGTTTAAATGTGTTTATAAATTCTTTCTTTGTGAGGCCTTGTATAGACTGGAAAATACATGTGTGATTCCTCATGAAAGTAGGTTAAGAATGAAAAACTGTAGCTAATGCCACAATTAATGGATTAATTAGAAAATAATTCAGGAGGCTTGGGCAGAGATAATGAGACTGAGTGACTTTAAATTGTGGTGGAAGAGTTTTCACTTTTACAGTGGACTCTGCCAGAGGGATAAGCCATCTGACACTTGAACCTAGAGTGTTTTAGTTAGAGTAATACCTGCTTTCAGCTCATGCTCCATTTTTCAGAAAACAAATCAAAGGATCAAAAAGGGAAGACATATCCCTTGAGGTATTATGGTCGCTGCAGTCAGCCAACCAAGGCCTTCCCTGGTGGTCCAGTAAGACCACAGTAAGACACAGTAAGACCCTGTGTTTCCAGTGCAGGGAGCCTGGGCTCAACCCCTGGTCAGGGAGCTAAATCCCGCACGCCGCCGACTCAGTTCACATGCTGAGACTGAAGATCCTGTGTGCCACAGTGAAGACCGAAGATCCCGAGTGCTGCAACCAAGACCTGGCGCAGTCAAATAAGTAAATATATTTTTAAAGAGCCATCCAGTTAATATTATGCTTATTGAAATCCTAATTTCTTGAGCTGAGTGAAATTGTGATGAAACATTGGCTAGATCTAGCCAATACCTTAACTTACTCTTGACTTTAAGCAAATAATCTATAGGAAAGGCTTGAACCTAGGCAATATTTCAGATCCTAGTTTTCAAAATTTAAATTGTGAAGAATAAAAAGTAGTATGTAAACAAGATATTTTTGCTTTAGAAATAAAATTTAATTTAAAAACATAGTATTATTTTTTTAATTTTATTATACCTGAGTGTTGGTTGCTGATATATATATATATATCAGTATGCTTTTCTTACTCATCGTTGATTACAAGCATGAACGTGAACTCAGTTGTGTCTGACTGTTTGTGACCCCATGGACTGTAGCCTGCCAGGCTCCTCTGTCCATGGAATTCTCCAGGCAAGATTACTGGAGTGTGTTGCCATTCCCTTCAACAGGCATACCTCACACTTTGCTTTATTGCACTTTGCACATACTGCATTTTTTTTACAAATTGAAGATTTGTGGCAATCCTACATCCGGCAAGCCCATCAGGACCATTTTCCAACAGCATTTTCTCACTTCCTGTCTTTTGTGTCCCATTTTAGTAATTCTCAAAATATTTCAAACTTTTTCATTATTATTACATTTGTTATGGTGATCTGTCATCAGTGATCTTTGATGTTACTATTATGAAAAACATTACTACTCACTGAAAGCTCAGATGATGACTAGGATTCTTTAGCAATAAAGTATTTTAAAATTAAGGTATGTACATTATTTTTTTAGACCTAATCACACACTTAATAGTATAGTGTAAACATAGCTTTTATGTGCAAAAATTCATGTGACCAGCTTCCTTTGTTAGTATTTATTTCTATTTTATTTATTTGGCTGTGCTGCATCTTAGTTGTGGCATGTGAACTCTTAGTTGCAGCATGAGAGATCTAGTCCCTGACCAGGGGTTGAACCCAGGCCCCTTGCATTAGGAGCACAGATTCTTAGACACTGGACCACCAAGGAAGTCCTGAGACCAGCTTTATTGTGATATGTGCTTTATTGCCGTGGCTTACAATGTCTTCAAAGGTATGCTGTAAGCTGAAAGTGTGCTCTGTGGATGCCCAGAGACACCTGAGCCCTAGAAACATGCCAACAACAGAAAAGGGAGCTTTGCTGTCGGTCTGGTGACCTCCCTCTTTTCCCTTCTTGGAGCTGCAAGCAGGCAAGCCGTAGCTTGAACTCTCGTCATCTTTGACACCAATTTAGCCTGGTAATACGCTGTCAGTGCAATAGTCTCAGAGACAAATGATTTTTCAAGGTGGTGAGGCCTCTTTTTCACCAGTTCAGTTCAGTTCAGTCGCTCAGTCATGTCCGACTCTGCGACCCCATGAATCGCAGCACGCCAGGCCTCCTTGTCCATCACCAACACCTGGAGTTCACTCAAAACTCACATCCATCGAGTCGGTGATGCCATCCAGACATCTCATCCTCTGTAGTCCCCTTTTCCTCCTGGCCCCAATCCCTCCCAGCATCAGGGTCTTTTCCAATGAGTCAACTCTTTGCATGAGGTGGCCAAAGTATTGGAGTTTCAGCTTCAGCATCAGTCCTTCCAATGAACACCCAGGACTGATCTCCTTTAGGATGGACTGGTTGGATCTCCTTGCAGTCCAAGGGACTCTCAAGTAGCCAGACTGTAATCCAGGGAAAGTGAAATTCAGTCACTGTAATACATAATCTCTTGCTTTTCCAGTTGCCTCTCTTATTATCCTACCACAGGCACTGAAACATGGTGGAATTAGAGGAATTATTCCAGCAGATTGGCCCTTGGCTGCAGCCTTCAGGATTGTTCCAAGGAACTCATGTGTCGCATCCTGTTCTTGGGATGCAGGTCTGGCACCTGCTGGCTTCCCCAGGATGCTAATGATTGTAGGGCTCTACAGTCACTAATTCCCTGGTGGCTCAGCCGTAAAGTGTCTACCTGCAATTCAGAAGATGCGGGAGATCCCAGTGCAATCCCTGGGTCAGGAAGATCTGCTGGAGGAAGGCATGGCAATCCACTCCAGTATTCTTGCCTGGAGAATCCCATGGACAGAGGAGCCTGGTGGATCGCAAAGAGTCGGGCACGACTGAAGCAACTGAGCACACATGCACAGCTCCTGGCAGATCAACTGGAAACAGCACTGTTTGGGATGGGCCACGTGTGCCACCTGTCCCTCTCTTCTCTGTCTCTTGTCACTCCACGCTGTCCTCTCCTGGCTGCTTAAATGGCTGCATTGGAAAGAAGCATTTCCACTTCTTCCAGCCAAAAAAACTGGATGTTGTTTGAGTTTTATACTTCACGGTGCATTATTACAAAGTACCTAAGCTGAAATCTCCAGATGGGAATAGTGATGGAGAATATTTTTAAACTTTAAAAAATATATATTTATTTGATTTTGGGTGTGCTGGTCTTCATTGCTGCATTCAGACTTTTCTGTAGTTGTGGCAAGCCGGGGCTCCTCCCTAATTTCTGTGTGCAGGCTTCTCATTGTGGCGGCTTCTCTTGTTGCAGAGCCTAGGTACTAGGATGAGTGGGCTTCGGTAGTGGTGGCGTGTGGGCTTGGTTACCCTGTGTCACGTGGGATCTTCTTGGATCAGGGATCAAACCAGGGTCCCCCTGCAATGCAAGGCAGACTCCTAACCATTGGACCACCAGGGAAGTCCGATGGAGAGTAGATTTGAAGATGAGGGACTTCACCAAGGGCGAGTTGCATTGGAAACAATATAGGGGACAAATTTGGAATGATAAATGCATCTCTCAAATTTCTCAGCTCTTTTACAGACTTGACCTCCACATATTCAGGAAGAATGGCTTGTTGATCTTTGTATCTTCAGCACATAGTCCTGTGTTTGGCACTTAGGAGGTACTTGGTAAACATTTGATGCACTGAACAAAACACAGGCACACAGTTGAGCCAGGGATGGTGATCAGTTAGTGACTGAGTACATTTGATGAAGGTGCAGCAGGAAAAGGAGGGACATGGATTTTTCTTCTTACCTTTGGTTGCATACCCAAATCTCTCTCCTCTGTACCCCTGTTTGAAGCTGTGTGCTTATATAAGTCATTTGTGCAATCAGCTCTAATTGGAGCTGCTTTCAAGTCACTGAAATACTAACAATTGTAGTATCCACAAGCAGTGTATTATTTGTGGAATTTGGGTGCCCAGACAAGACAGTTATTCCCCATAGTCTCTTCAACAAATGTGGAGCGTTTTCCTGCTATTTGAAATGTAATGTGTGTTTCTGATTCCACTCTGATTATGATAGTGTTGATCGTGCCTTTAGTGGTGAGGGTGGCTGCAGGGTCTGAACTTGTTACTAGATAAATCATTATCCTGAGGTTGGCCTCTGTTATCATCTACCTAACCTTTACAAAGAGTGGAAAAAAAAAAAAAAAAAAAAAAGAAAATCTGATGCTCCAGTAGTAAGCTTCTCTGATTTCCAGCAGCCCTGAGTACCAAGGATCACTCTTATTGCTAACTTTGCGGATGTCAACATGGATGTCTTCCTATTTCGATCAGAAAACAAGGTTTTCCTAAAACACATTTCTTTGAAAATCTGATGTCTTGTTCATACATTCAAAAGGACTGGCACCAGTGGACGTGTGGTCCCACCAGTCAGTTGCTTTTTCCTCAAAGCCCTTTCTAAACACACAGCTCTGTGTTGAGCCTGCCTCAGGAGAGCGATTGTGGAAGCAGCCAAATCAGTCAGAGGGCCAACATGCGCGTGCAGTTCAGAGATTCAGAATGAGAAATCTGCTGGGCTTTGGTCAATTCATTTGTAACACTTTCACTAGGGGGCAGCAGTGAGCAGCCTTGTGTGTCCTTAGGTTGAAGCTATCAATCACCGAGAGCCAAGCAACTGATTTAAACCAAGGAGAGCTGAATGAACAGTAGAGACACAAAGTTTAGATTCAGTTTCGTTTTCTGTATTCATTTCTGAAAAGACAGGCCTTTTGTTGCTAATGTAACTTCTTTGAGGTTAGGTGGTTAGGATCTTTATTATAGTTTAAATTTTTTCTTTTTCCCCCAAAATGTGATTTAATAATAGATTGCTAATGCTAAGAGTTAACCTTTTTAACTTTAAAAAAAATTTTAAAGGAATAACTGAAATGTTACAAATTTTGAATTTTGGACTCAAATTCCTCAACTGGTGTACCATCAGAGAAGACATTTCCCCATGTCTTATCTTGTAAATTTACTAAATTTGAAGCCCTTCCTAATTTCACCTTTATAGTTAAGATACTTTGGGCTATATTTATTTACTAGAGAAATAGACTGAGACAGGAATTCTAGATTTTAGATTTGGTATTGCCATTGTCTTACTTTCTTATCCTGTGGATATCATTTAAACCCTTTTAGTCTATTTCCCCAGTTGTAAAAAATAAAAGGGTAAAAATAACTTATACCATTATTTGATAAACATATCTAGTAAACTATGTCAGAGTATTTCCAAAAAATGTAAAGTGTTATGTAAGTGCTTCTGTGTAGACAAGATATGGATGCAGAAAATAGACTGTATATTTGCTAGGGGGTTTTATTCATTTTTAATCTCAAAATCAGATTCCTTTGAAATTTTTCCATTAGTGATGGTCTTAGAGTTGTTTAAAAAAAAAAAAAGTAAAGAAAGAAACAGCTATAGGCAACCATTAGGATGAGTTAGAATCAGTGTCTGAAGAATGTGAATCTTTTCACGTCTGTCCTGAGGGATCAATATCTAGAGTCACACAAGAGGAACAAAATTATATCTGTGAATACAAGCCAGTCCTGAAATCAGGCTGTAAAAGTACTCATTTTTAGTTATCTTTTTATATCATATTTTCTCAGCTTCTTTTAAATAAAAATCTACCTTATTGGGTTTCTATGAAGATCCAGATGTGACTGGCCTCTAACATCCTGAAATAGGGACTTCCCTGGTGATCCAGTGGTTAAGACTCCATGATGTCAATGCAGGGGATGGGAGTTCAGTTGCTGGTCGGGGAGCTAAGATCCCACATGCTGGGCAGCATGACCAGAAGATTAAAAAAGGAAAAAAGAACCTAAAATATGAAAATAAGTGAGAAATTTTTCCTATGACTTGGATTCCCTTGATTTTGGGGAAACCCAAAGTAAACGGTGTCTGGTGAACATCTCTTATCTGTCTCCCTTGTGAAGTGGTTCTCTTTGAAATGTCATGTAAGTTACAGTAATTCTAAAATTTTGGTGCCCTTTTTAAGGATTTCTTCATAGGCAAGATTGTTCTCCGTAATAGAGAAATATTTGCAGTATCTCTTTGCCAGAATTTTACATCTGCAAAACAGAATACAATAACATTTGAAGCTGCTTTTGTGTAGCTTTCCAGACATTTCCACCTCTGACATAAAATGTCCAAGACATGTTCAGGAAACAGGTTACTAAACATCTGTTACTTGTTTTACCAGGCTCCCAACTTTGGGCGTTAAACCTGGGGACCAAATTGCAGAACTTTACTGCTAATGTGACCTCATTCAGTAACCATCATAGAAGCATACCAAGATTGAAGGTAGAGAGACATTTGCCTGCCCTGCTTCCCTGCCCTCCAACCCCCAGGCCCTCCCTGCTCTAATTCATTGTCTCCGGCCACCCCCCACAAGCTATTTCTAGGCTGAAATAAGTGGGATATTGAATAGATAGTTATACATGTGATTATGCATATGAAATCATCTGTATGAATTATGGACAGTGGTTTACAGTTTGGAGCTATTGTGTCTAAAGCTACTCTGAATTTTCAGCAGAAGCTATGGTGTTGACATATATTTTAAATCTCTTTCTTGAATTCTCTTGTTGACAGAGTACGTGCATATATAACTGTATAGGAAATTACTGAATTATTTCTAAGTGATGGGACCATTTTATACTCTCTCCTGTAACGTGTGAGAGTTCAGCTGTTCTACGTTCTTGTCGATACTTGGTACTGTCAGGCTTTTTGATTATAGACATTCTAATGAGTGTGTAATTCGTATGTAATTGTGGCTTTTACCTTGCACTTCCTGATGACTAAAGTTGATGAGCACCTTTCATGGGTCGTTTCCCATTTACATACCTTCTTTTGTGCAATGTCTGTTATCTTTTTCCATTTACCAGATTGTCTTCAAGAGTTTATACCAGATTGATATTACTTTTTTCATTAAATGTTTGACAGAATCCATCAAGGAAGTTATCTGGGCATAAAGTTTTCTTTGTGAAAGTTTTTTGATTATGGATTCACATTCTTCAATAGATAAGGAGTCATTCAGATTTTTTTGTTTCCTCTTGAGGTAATATTTTGGTAATTATGATATCAGTAATTTATGTTTTTTCTCATTTTTCCATAATTAGTCTTGCTAAGACTTTATCATTTTTTATAATCTTTTCAAAGATGAAATGTTTGTCAATATTCTATTTTCTTTGTGTTGATCTGTGCTCTTGTATTTATTATTTTTTTTCTTTCTATTCACTTTGGGATTAATTTGATTTTCCTTACCTAAATTCTTAAGGTTGACATGTAGATAAGAGATTTTAAATCTTTCTCTTTTTAAAGTTTTGTCAGAGTTATAAACTTTTCTCTGAGCATTATACTGGCATCACGGACTCGATGGGCATGGGTTTGGGTGGACTCCGGGAGTTGGTGATGGACAGGAAGGACTGGTGTGCTGCGATCCATGCGGTCACAGTCAGACAGGACTGAGCGACTGAACTGAACTGAACTGAACTATAGCATTATACCTATCTTTTGCATATTCTGATATGTTGTGTTTTATTATCATTAATTTTGAAAGGTTTTCTGATTTATATTTAACTCCTTTAATATGTAGATTATTTTAAATTGTATTGTTTAATTTTCAAACATTTGAGAATTTAAAAATATCATGGTGTTACTGATATCTAATGTAACTCTTTTATAATCAGAACATACATTTTGTCAGTTTCCAAATTATTGCAGTTTATTGAACTTATTTTATGGTTCAGCATTATGGCTATATCTTGATGTTCTCCTGCTATCAACAAATATGTATAATACAATTGAATAAAATAATCTTTCAGTTTGGTGAAGCCGATGGGTAGAATTTTTCAGATCTTCTATATCCTTACGGATTTATTGCCTACTTAATCTATTTCCTGATATAGCAGTAATAACAAATAAAACCCAGCTTTGTTTGCTAATTCCAACATACAGATGGCCTCAGGATCTGTTTGTATTAACTATTTTTTCTCTTGACAACATTTTTGTTTCTTCACATGTACAGTAATGTCTGACTGATATTGGAAATTATAGATGATATGTTGTAGAAACTAGATTCTGTTTTCTTTCTCTAAAATATATTGATGTTTGGTTTCTAAATGAGCATATGAAATATGTATTAAGCCTTTCTACACTTTGTTAGATTGGATATGTGGAAGGTCCAAGGTGTTTCCTAAGCTGTTCAAATAGATCTGTCTCCCCTGTGGATCTTGATGAGATACAGTTTTACAGGTGATGAAGACAGGTGTGATGGAAGTCTTGCTGCAAGTTCTGGTCCTTTCTCCTAAGACATACCCTTCTGGTGTTTCAGTAGTGTCAGTGTTGTATACTGCGATGTTACCATGGTTTCTCTTGTCTGATGGAGCCAGAAATCCAAAATTAGCCAGCACTGCTTGATCTCAGTATCTCTGGTGCTCGGCCTGGTAACAGCAGCTTTCTGGTAAGCCTTATGTATTACTTTGTGCATACACAGCCCAACCCTGAGCAAAGGATTTGTGGGGAAAACACACTTAGACTTCCGGGTCTGTTTCTCCCACACCTTGGCAGCTGTCTACCTCGAGGACTCAGCCACTCAGGTCTCAGCAGTTTTAACCATCTCATACTCTGATCTTTGCCTCCTTGGACAGCAGAGCAGCTGTACTTTGCTTGGGCTCCAACCCTTCATGTGAGTCAGAAAATTATCTTCAGACAGAGTTCCACAGTATTTATGCTGCTCACCTCATGGATCCCTCTTCTCTCAGAGATTGCTTTCTTGTACTTCTGTCATCCATTGTTTAGAAATGATTGCCTTATATATTTTGGCTGGTTGTCTGTGGAAGAAGACCTGGTCCTGATGATGTTAGAAGTTGAGGTCCCTAAATTCCTTCTAGAGAGATTTGTCTGTTTTTCTCCTTACCCTCCAAGTGTTAATTTTCCCTCATTCATTACAATTTCAGATATTTTCTTAATTCTAAGAACTACTTATATTTTTAATTAAAAAATTAGTTTGTTTCTGGATTCTTATGTGCTTGATTTTAAAAATGAAAACCACAGGAATATACATATAAATGGAAAATAAATGCCATTCATTTCAACAAACTCTCAATCAAAACATAAAGAAAAGACATTATTCAAGGTTTTAATGTCTGTTCAATTTGAAAATCCCTTTTTAAATATTGCTTGTCAGGTAGTAATATATGTGGAGGTTTCTTTTATGAGAACATGGGTAACTTTTAAGCAAACAGTACTTTTTATGAGATTTTCCCTTTAGTCTGGTTTCTTCTAACTAATGGAAATAAAATTATCATTACAGTAAGCTGGAAGGCTGTTTCCAGTCCCCAGAGGCATGCTTCAGAAGCCTTGTTGAGTTTTATACATTTGGTATAGCCAAGTGAGTCATCTGTAATATGTTCAGTGTCTGCTGGCCTGGGGACTGAGAGTCTGCCGACGAACCTTGGCCTCTAGTTAACAGAAATCAGCCCTTGAATTCAGAGTTATTAATGACACACATTAAGCATCAGTTTCCATTTCCTTCAGGGAAGAGAAATCTCCTGGACAATTTGGACAGTGTACCTCATTTATTGTGTTAAATGTCTTTTTAATAATGATGGCTTACTTGTTCATTTTATTCAAGGTTCACAAGTTTGAGAGAGTCATATGTTCTATGTTATAAAGAAAAGAAAAGATACCACAGTTAAGAATTTTGATAGAACTTGGGTGAAAAATATACGCACAATTTAAGTCATGCCGTCATCAACTAACCAGAATTTGATGGTAAAAGAAATAGGTCTATAATTCCTCCTGTCTGATTTATGCTATAGAAAACACAGCTTGGCATTAAAGTCTCTTTTATTTTTTTATTTTATTTTTTAACTTTACAATATTGTATTGGTTTTGCCATATATCAACATGAATCTGCCACAGGTATACATGTGTTCCCCATCCTGAACCCTCCTCCCTCCTCCCTCCCCGTACCATCCCTCTGGGTCGTCCCAGTGCACCAGCCCCAAGCATCCAGAATTGTGCATCAAACCTGGACTGGCGACTCATTTCATATATGATATTATGCATGTTTCAATGCCATTCTCCCAAATCATCCCACCCTCTCCCTCTCCCACAGAGTCCAAAAGACTGTTCTATACACCAGTGTCTCTTTTGCTGTCTCGTACACAGGGTTATTGTTACCATTTTTCTAAATTCCATATATATGCGTTAGTACACTGTATTGGTGTTTTTGTTTCGTTTCTGGCTTACTTCACTCTGTATAAAAGGCTCTTTTAAAAGCAGAACAATGATCAAAGGCAAATAGTTCCATATTTCCTTACTCTATTTGTAGGATCATTTTTGTTCATTTTCCCATTTATTTTTCTTTGTTTTCGTTAATTCTGTCATCATCATCATGCCATCCAATTTATATTAGATGCATCTTTAGATTTTATTTCAACAAGTGAAAAAACTCTTCACAAAGAATTGTCACTCTTTCAATAACACTCACACTCCACATACTGCAAGGAGTTCTTGCTGTACATTTCTATCCACTTCTTTCTCTCACCCCAGTCTCACCCCAAGGAAGTTCAGTTTAGTTCTGTTCAGTTGCTCTGTTGTGTCCAACTCTTTGCGACCCCATGGACTGCAGCACGCCAGGCTTCCCTGTCCATCACCAACTCTTGGAGCTTGCTCAAACTCATGTCCATTGAGTCAGGGATGCCATCCAACCATCTCATCCTCTGTTGTTTCCTTCTACTCCTACCTTCAATCTTTGCCAGCATCAGGGTCTTTTCAAGTGGGTCAGTTCTTCCCATCAGGTGGCCAAAGTATTGGAGTTTCAGCTTCAGCATCAGTCCTTCCAATGAATATTCAGGACTGATTTCCTTTAGGATTGACTGGTTTTATCTCCTTGCAGGCCAAGGGACTCTCAGGAGTATTCTCCAACACCGCAGTTCAAAAGCATCAATTCTTCAGTGCTCAGCTTTCTTTATACTCCAACTCTCACATTCATACATGACTACTAAAAAAGTTCCATCCCTCTACTAACTTTGTTTGTAGTGATGCTTCCTAAGGTCCACTTGATTTCGCATTCCAGGATGTCTGGCTCTAGGTGAGTGATCGTACCATTGTGGTTTTCTGGGTCATGAAGCTCTTTTTTGTATAGTTCTTCTGTGTATTCTAGCCACCTCTTCTTAATATCTTCTGTTTCTGTTAGGTCCATACCATTTCTGCCCTTTATTGTGCCCATCTTGGCATGAAATGTTCCCTTTGTATCTCTAATTTTCTTGAACAGATCTCTAGTCATTTCCATTCTATTGTTTTCCTAT
The DNA here is from genome assembly GCF_027580195.1 of Bos mutus. Classification (NCBI taxonomy): domain Eukaryota; kingdom Metazoa; phylum Chordata; class Mammalia; order Artiodactyla; family Bovidae; genus Bos; species Bos mutus. Next base: position 13,275,789 of record NC_091629.1, read on the forward strand.
ATTTCTTTGCATTGATCACTGAGGAAGGCTTACTTATCTCTCCTTGCTATTCTTTGGAACTCTGTACTCAAATGGGTATATCTTTCCTTTTCTCCTTTGCCTTTCTCTTCTCTTCTTTTCTCAGCTATTTGTAAAGCCTCATCAGACAATCATTTTGCCTTTTTGCATTTCTTCTTGGGGATGATCTTGATCACTGCCTCTGTACAATGTCATGAACCTCCATCCATAGTTCTTTGGGCACTCTGTATCAGAATCTGTCACTTCCACTGATTTAGGTCATACCTGAGTGGTCTAGTGGTTTTCCCTACTTTCTTCAATTAAAGTCTGATTTTTGCAATAAGCAGTTCATGATCTGAGCCACAGTCATCTCCCAGTTTTGTTTTTGATGACTGTATAGAGCTTCTCCATCTTCGGCTGCAAAGACTATAATCAATCTGATTTCTGTATTAATGATCTGGTGATGTTCATGTGTAGAGTCTTCTCTTGTGCAGTTGGAAGAGGGTGCTTGCTATGACCAGTGCATTCTCTTGGCAAAATTCTATTAGCCTTTGCCCTGCTTCATATTTTAGTCCAAGGTCAAATATGCCTGTTACTCCAGGTATCTCTTGACTTCCTACTTTTGCATTTCAGTCCCCTATGATGAAAAGGACATCTTTGTTGGGTGTTAGTTCTAGAAGGTCTTGTAGATCTTCATAGAACTGTTCAATTTCAGCTTCTTCAGCATTACTGGTTGAGGCATAGACTTGGATTACTGTGGTATTGAATGGTTCGCTTTGGAATTGAACAGATATCATTCTGTCATTTTTAAGATTGCACCCAAGTACTGCATTTCAGACTCTGTTGACTGTGAGGGCTACTCCATTTCTTCTAAGGGATTCTTGCCCACAGTAATAGATATAATGGTCATTTGAATTAAATTCACCTATTCCAGTCCATTCCTAAAATGTCGGTGTTCACTCTTGTCATCTCCTGTTTGACCACTTCTAATTTTCCTTGATTCATGGACCCAGTATTCCAGGTTCCTATGCAATACTGCTCTTTATAACATCAGACTTTACTTCCATCACCAGTCACATCCACAACTGGGCATTGTTTTCACTTTGACTCTGCCTCTTCATTCTTTCTGGAGTTATTTCTCTACTCTTCTTCAGTAGCATATTGGGCACCTACTCACCTGAGGAGTTCGTCTTTCAGTGTCCTGTCCTTTTGCCTTTTCATACTGTTCATGGGGTTCTGAAGGCAAGAATACTGAAGTGGTTTGCCATTCCCTTCTCCAGTGGGCCATGTTTTGTCAGAACTCTCCACCCATCCAACTTGGGTGGCCCTACATGGCATGGCTCATAGTTTCATTGAGTTAGACAAGGTTGTGGTCCATGTGATCAGTTTGATTAGCTTTCTGTGATTGTGGTTTTCATTCTGTCAGCCCTCTGAAGGATAAGGACAAGAGGCTTACGGAAGCTTCCTGATGGGAGAGACTGACTGTAGGGGAATCTGGGTCTTGTTCTGATGAGTGGGCCCATGCTCAGTAAATCTTTAATTCAGTTTTCCGTTGATGGGTGGGGCTCCATTCCCTCCTGTTGTTTGACCTAAGACAAAACTATGGTGGAGGTAATGAGGATGATGGCAACCTCCTTCCAAAGGTCCCGTGCACGCAGGGTCGCACTCAGTGCCCCTGACCCTGCAGCAGGCCGCTGCTGACCCACACCTCCACCGGAGACTCCTGGACACTCACAGGCAAGTCTGGCCCAGTCTCTTGTGGGGTCACTGCTCCTATTTCCTGGGTCCTGGTGCTCACAAGGTTTTGTTTATGCCTTCAGGAGTCTGTTTCCCCAGTCCTGTGTAAGTTCTGTAATCAAATCCCACTTGCCTCCAAAGTCAAATTCTCTGGGAGTTCTCAGAGCACCATAGAGCTGCCGAGCAGATGACCCCAAGGAAGCCATCATCTAATTATAATGTCTGTGGATAGAGATCTTTGCTTAGATAAATCATGTCTTATTTCATTTTAACTTCTTGAAATCTCTGGCCAATCATATAGTTGGATAATGTGTGATGATCAGGCCTTATTAAAAATAATTTTTATTAAAAAATTATTTATTTGGCTGCCCCAGGTCTTAGTTGCAGCACATGGGATCTTCAACCTTCATTTCAACACATGGGATCTTTAGTTGCAGCATGCAAACTCTTAGTGGCAGCATGTGGGATCTGGTTCCCTGACTGGGGATTGAGCCTGGGCCTCTGCATTGGGAGCACAGAGTCCCAGCCACTGGACTGAAAAATAATTTTAAAAAGAAACTCATGTTTCAGAAGGTTCTTTTAGGAGCAGCATCCCAAGGATTGTGTTAATCTCTTGCAGAAAGTCTTGAATGCCATAATCTGGATGACCCTTGCTTTCTCTGCAAAAACATCCTTAGACTTGAGATATTTTCCATTATTAGTTATATTTTTGAATTCTTGATGTTTCCTGTTACCTGGATTTTTTGACAAGGTTGAATCAAGTGAAAATAGACTCCATTCATTGAACCTTTGATTGAGGGTGGGTGGTGATTCATACATTCTAAAGGTTAGAAACTCTTAGGACACTTAGGACTTTGCCTCTTTGAGGTGTTGGCTGGCCTCTCTCCATTTCAATGGAAACAGTTGTGGTCAGTCTAATACTATAAAGAGACATTCCTACATTTCCTTAGTAACATTTTTGGACATGGGGATAAGTGGTGAATTTTTGGAAGGCAGGAATATAAATCTCCCTCGATGTTCATGTGGTTAAACTTGTACATCAGAATTAGTTTTAATCACCTCATAGGTAGAAATAAAGTTTTGATGTAAGCAGTGCTACATATAGACAGATACCATAGATTGAAAATGACCTTGTAAGCTCACCAAATCTGACATGTGATCTTGGGGTCCTCATCAACTTCTTTATTCTCATTTTATTTATAAATCAAAATAGTTGTTTTTTTTTTTCTTTTTGCCCCTTCATATGCAATGGTGGCCCAGGTTGTTTGACATGACTGAAGTTTTCTCAGTGGCACCCTCTTGGTTTGGTTTTTCCCTTCACATATTCATTGCCCATCATTCTGCTCTTGGTTTCAGTCTGAACCATCTCCATGCTTTGTGGCACTCACTGATGCAAGAGAAAGAGTGGACTCGGCTTCAGCTGGCGAATTTCTTTGATGGTGGCCAGGGTGGAAGGTGGGAGCTATAAAGACCCACAGATTTGACCAGCTATGGACCCAGGGTGCCTGGGTGGACCACATCCTTCCCATGTTGAAGACATTTCTATTTAGTCCCCCAGGAGATGTGTGAGCCGGGAGGAAAGAAAACTAACTGGAAGCTTGGAACCCATTCATTATCTTCAGTCTTTGCTGAACTCAGGATGATAATAGAATAACAATGTTTAGTTTTACTTGACACAAAGACAGATCATTGCTCCGTGTAAAACTAAAAAGGTCATTCTTTTCTTAAATATACCCCCAAAACTCTTCTACAACCTATAATAAAAATGTGATATCTTAGTCTGACTTGACATGCCATTTTGTTTAATGGTAAATTATTTTTAAATGGTTTTCTTAAAATTTTCTTTCCCAGATCCTCCATTTCCCCTCTTTTGTAAGTAGACTTATATTTTGAGTGAGATTAATAAAGTTTAGAGAGACACTGCCAGAGCATCTGTGATATGATTGGCTTCTCCTATGTCAACACCTAGCTGTTGCTAGGGGAGTATAAGAAAACAGTGGCTACTCATATTTTATTGAACAGACTGTACATAAATTCTGACTCTAACCAGAAAATTGGGTTCTTTATAATACCAGAATGACTTTCTCACCTGGAACTTGGTTCCATATATACTCCATCATGCTGATCTCAGTTCTGACATTCACACTGCAACTGTTTGGCATGGGAAAAAAGAAGTTTATATATTTATTAGATATATACATTATATATGTACAATCATCAGACTGTATCGAAAACCCAGTTTAAGGGTTAGAACGTAACTATCATCATTGAGGACCCCTGCGTATTCTGTCCCATTTCATGGCATCACCTTATTCTCTATTATGCTTTACCATAAATGCTTGTGTCTCTAAGAATTATATGGCAAGTTTGCAGGTATTTGAGATCTATAAAAGTTGAATTATACTCTGTATTCTTCTGCAAATTAAAAATATTTTTTAAAAAAGTTAGAATGGTAGTAAAATACACTTGACTTTAAATTTAGTATTTGACTCTTTTCAGAGTATACAGATCAACATTATTAAATTTTTATTTTGTCACTAAGTCATCTTCAACTCCTTGCGACCCCATGGACTGCAGCTCACCAGGCCTCCCTGTCCTCCACTGTCTCCTGGCTGCTGCTGCTGCTGCTAAGTCGCTTCAGTTGTGTCCGACTTTGTGCGACCCCATAGACAGCAGCCCACCAGGCTCCCTCGTCCCTGGGATTCTCCAGGCAAGAATACTGGAGTGGGTTGCCATTTCCTTCCCCAGTGCATGAAAGTCAAAAGTGAAAGTGAAGTCGCTCAGTCGTGTCTGACTCTTAGTGACCCCATGGACTGCAGCCTACCAGGGTCCTCCGCCCATGGGATTTTCCAGGCAAGAGTACTGGAGTAGGTTGCCATTGCGTTCTCCGCTATCTCCTGGAGTTTGCAAAAGTTCATGTCCATTAAGTCCGTGAAGTTATCCAACCATCTCATCCTCTACTGCCCTCTTCTCCTTTTGCCTTCAGTCTTTCCCAGCATCAGGGTCTTTTCCAGTGACTCAGTTCTTCCCATCAGGTGGCCAGAGTATTGGAGTTTCAGCTTCAGCATGAGCTTCAGCATGAGCATTTGCCTTTTTGTGTCTGGCTTTTTTCACTTAGCATAATATCCTCAGCGTTCATCCATGCTGTAGCATGTGTTAGAGTTTCCTTCTTTTTGAAGGCTTAATGCAACTTTCTTTGGATCCACTCAACACTAAACTGTGGGCTAAACCATGTTGATATATATAGCTATTGTTTGTTTAATTTTTACTGCAGTACATTATCCATTATATAACCATTCCATAACTTAATTACCCAGTCTGGTTTTTCTGGACTTCTTGTTTCCAGGATTGGTTGGCTTGTTTATTTTAGAACCAGTTCCTCTGGAACAACTTTGCTTGCAGCATCTTGCTTATTTGTATGTACCTGTGCAAGCATTTTTCTAGAGTATAAACCCAGGGAAGTGCTGAGTTATGGAGTACACACATGCTAACTTCACTCATTAAGGCCAAATTGATGTCTAAAATACTTATAAACCAATTTGCATTTCTGAATGAGACTTCTTGCTACTTCATAGCATTGCCAATGCTTGATATGGTCAGAATTTTTAATGTCTACCAATCTAGTGGATATGAAGTGATAGCTCACAGTGGTTTTATTTTGCATTTCCCTAATGGCTAATGAAATTGAAGCACGTTTTTTTATGTGTGACTTGCATATTCAACTTTGGGATCAACAGAGAAGAAATATAAGTCTAGAGAGAAAGAGAGCAGGCATTGTATATCTAAACCTGAACTCTGTAATTGACTAACTCTGGCAGCTTCCCCTGCCCCAGTGTGAACACTGCCCTTAAATCACTTGTTGACTGACTTATGTCCTTCTGATGCTCACAGCATTTGAATGAAAGAAGTCACATAGTCACATAGTCTATGTAGTCTACATAGTCTCATGGTCTCCTGGCAGGCCATGAGAAAGCTCACAGAACCAGAGTCTAACTTGTTTGGCTGAGAGATGCCTGTGAACATTTATGCATGTGCATGTGTGTGTGTGAAACATTCTTTCTTTAAAAAACAAAAGAACAAACAGACACCTTTATTTACTTACTTTTCAATAAGTTGAAATCCTTGAAGGGTATGGATCACATGAATTCTGTTTCCAGTGGTCTGAAAGTGAAAGTGAAAGTCACTCCATCCTACCTGACTCTTTCCAACCCCATGAACTATATAGCCCATGGAATTTTCCAGGCCAGAATACTGGAGTGGGTAGCCTTTCCCTTCTCCAAGGGATCTTTCCAACCCAGGGATCAAACCCAGGTCTCCCACATTGCAGGTGGATTCTTTACCAACTCAGCCACAAGAGAAGTCCAAGAATACTCAAGTGGGTAGCCTATCCCTTCTCCAGAGGATCTTCCCGTCCCAGGAATCGAACCAGGATCTCCTGCGTTGCAGGCAGATTCTTTACCAACTGAACTACCAGGGAAGCCCAATGGGCTCATCAGGACAGTTGCTTCAGACTTTGACACAAGCCATGTCACTGTTTCCATGAACATGAATTACCTTTCCCCAGGTTACTCTGGTTTTGTCTGGTTTGCCACTAGGATGTGTATTGTAAAACACACACATGCACCCACACAGAAAAATACCACATATCACAGTAAAACGAAAGTTTAATTTACTAGATTCACAATATGGTTTGATATTTTTTGCTCTAGTTTTTTTCTAGTCTTCTTTCTTTCTCTCTTCCTTCCTTTGTTCCTTCCTTCCTTCCTCACTGGCACCAGCTAAATAGATTTCACAATATACAAGTGTAGTGGTTCTCAGTGTGGACAGGGAATATTTTGGATATTTAAAAAAATATATGTATCTATTTGGCTGCACGGGGTCTTAGTTGCAGCACTCAGAATCTTCAGTCATTGTTGGGGCATGTGGGATTTTTAGTTGCGGCGTGCAAACTCTTGGTTGCAGCATGTGCGGTCTAGTTCTTTGACCACGGATCGAACCTGGGCCCCCTGCATTGGGAGCATGAGTCTTAGCCATTGGACCACCATGGATATATGTGAGGGTGTTCAGGGCATTTATTGGCCAGGAATCAGAGATGTGATGTATGGCTTATTCCCAAACAATGAAGCATTTTTCCTGGTCTCTCAGAACTTTTGATATTTCTACAGATGATCATTGGATATTCATTAAATTTTAAAAGATTGTTAACCTGAGAAAGATCTTCCTTTCACCAAGTACATTTTTGCATAGGTAGAGTCTATAATATGCACTTCTATTAAAAGGCTAATGTCAGTCTGTCCTATAAAATAGTGATCTGTCACTTGCTGAAATCGAAGATCCTTGAAGGAAGGAATGATGTAGCACTCATCAGGGAAATGTCTACGAGGGGTCAGCAGAGGGCCTTGTGTCTAGGAGTTAGGGTAGAAATGTAGAGAGGGATGAGTGTGAAGGCACTACTTAGAGAAAGACTCGATTTAAATTCCAATCATATCCTGTCTGTTTGTTGTGAACAAGGGTAAATTATGAAGCTTCTCTAACCATCCATCAATCACTTGCAAAACTGATAAGACAAAAACAAAATTTCTGTGGAGATTAAGTAAAATCATGTTTGTAAAAGTGCATATAGTAGGTGCTCAAACTATCATAGCTATTGTGACTTTAATAAGTGTTTTTCCTTTATTTTCCTTTAATAAGTGTTTGTTCCATTGACGTTGACCCATCTTGTTTGAATATGTTTATTTAACCCTAATAATAAGCTCTAACATTTATTGAGTGCTTGTTTTGTGTCCAACATGAAAGCTTCACAGGGTTGCTTTCCTGAGATTAATATTTGCTACAATCCTCCTGTAAGGTAGTTATAATTTAAGAAATTTACATGAAATCCAAAAAGAGGGGATATGTGTGTACAAATAGCTGGTTCACTGTGCTGCACAGCAGAAAATAATACAACATTGTAAAGCAACGATGCTCCAATTAAAAAAAAAAGAAAATTTATATAAAAGGAGGCTAGGTAACCTGCTCAAGATAGCAGGGTAGGAAGGAAGGAAGCCAGGGTTTAAACTAAGGAAGTCTCATGTCAGCATCTGTATCTTAGCCATTTTGCTGTTGTTTTCTAATATAGAAAACTTCTAAAAATATCCCATAATACGGTATTTGCCTTAACAGGTTTCAAGTTGACAAATCACTGATACTATCCTTAAGAAAATAAAGTTTACTGGTATAAAGCAGGAAGTGAGGCCTGGGCCCAAGGACACAAACATAAGAAAGTATATAAAAATGCCGCAAAATAACTTAGGTTGTAAATCAAACATTTAGCTCCAAAATTTAATGACTTAGAGAATTGAATCTGTTATGGAGTCTTGTTTCTCTAGTTGTGCCTTTTCATTACTTAACTAAAAACTGAAATATTAAAGCGCTAGCTCACTTAGGTGTGAATGCAGACTCAACCATGAAGGTAAACTTTCAGCAAGCGTATGGAACTTCTGTATTGAGTCTAGCATGAGGTACGTAGCTGGTCAGCCCAACATTTATCTCAGCCCTCTGTGTGTTGCTCAGCAGTTATCTGACATGCAGCCATGAAGGAGCTGTATTTTTAACCACAGCTCAGTATCAAATGGGCTTCCCTCAAAGCTCAGTTGGTAAAGAATCTGCCTGCAATGCAGGAGACCCCGGTTCAATTCCTGGGTCAGGAAGATCCACTGGAGAAGGGATAGGCTACCCACTACAGTATTCTTGGGCTTCCTTTGTGGCTCAGCTCGTAAAGAATCTGCCTGCAATGTGGGAGACCTGGGTTTGATCCCTGGGTTGGGAAGATCCCCTGGAGAAGGGGCTACCCGCTCCAGTATTCTGGCCTGGAGAATTCCATGGGATGTATAGTCCATGGGGTCACAAAGAGTCGGAAACGACTGAGCAACTGTGGCTTCACTTCAGTATGAAATACAAGCCTCTCATCTCATAGAGATGACATCAATATGGCATCAATATGACAGAAGTGCTGCAGCAATATAATTGTGCTAAGAATGACACATGAGTGGCCACTGAAGCACAGGAAGGTTAAGACAGGAGAAATACTCAACAGAGCTGAGGATGGATAGCTGCAGGACTGCCCCATTGATCTGACAAAAGGGTCTTTGAGCTTATTTCATCAGAGGGCACAAGTGGTTCATTGTTGTTGAGTTGTTAAGCCATGTCCCGACTCTTTGTGACCTCATGAACTGCAGCACTCCAGTCTGCCCTGTTCTTTACTATCTCCCAGAGTTTGCTCAAACTCATGCCCATTGAGTTGGTGATGCCATCCAACCATCTCATCCTCTGTCGCCCCTTCTTCTCCTGCCCTCAATCTTTCCCAGCATCAGGGTTTTTTCCAATCAGTCGGCTCTTTGCATCAGGTGGCCACACTGTTAGAGCTGAGTGGTCGGTAGATTGGAGGATATTGTGGAAAGAAAATGGTTGCAAAACAGCCAAGGGAAAGACTGAAGTGGTGCAAGAAAGAGAAAGCCGTGAGGGGCAGGAAAGCAGTCAAGGGCAGAGTGTTAATGACAGAAGAGTTCTTAAAGGAAGGAGGAACAGTTGAGATTGGAGTTAGTTTCAATGAAAACTTTTAAACTCCTTTGTACCATTGTGAAAGAATATACCGCTTGGAAAGAATGTTCCCCCTTTATCATCAGGGAGTATTTTCCCCAACCCCCAGTGATGAACCTGGTCTCTGAGCCTGCAGTGGCTTGAAGCAGGGGTTCAGTTCCCAGCCAGAGATTGAGGTGGACTGTGGGAGTGAGAGCACTGAATTGCAGCCACTAGATCAGTGGTCAGTGACAAGGACCTGGCCTTTTGGCTTTGCAGAAAAGAATTCCCATGAAGATAGGAAGTAGTGAAACAAGTAAAGTGTTTATTAGGAGGAAAAAGAATGCCGTAAGTGTGGACAGACACATGGGCTGGCTCAGAGACAGAATCATGCCCTGGTGGCAGTTTAAATCACTTTTACAGGGCGTTTCTTCTAGGTTTTCCTTCAGTCAATCATTTTGATTTGCCTGGTTCAGAGTTCAGATTTGATATATCTCAGGATCCTCCCATGCTTGCACACACATCTCTCAGCCCAGATGGATTCCAGTGAAGAGGTCTGTGAGTAGACTTAGCATCACTGCCCTTTTCATCTCCTAGGAGCCTTTCTATGCATGTGTAGTCAGGGAGGTCTCCTGACTTCAAGAATGAGAAATATGTGGTCTTTGTCTTCTATCTGGGCAGGGCCCAGCCTGCTCTCTCAATTGTCCTGCTATTCTCATCTTGGACTATTGGTCCACAGGGGACAAATTCCCCAACTGCTTACCCTGGGCAGTGTGAGGCCCATCTGCCTCCTGCCAGAAAACCATGGATAGTACCAAACCCTATATATACTATGTTTTTTCCTAATTATACCTTTGATAAAGTTTCATTTATAAATTAGACACAAGAAGAGATTAATAACAGTAATAATAAAATAGTACAGTTATAGCCACATACTATAATAAAAGTTATCTGAGTGTGAGCTCTCAAAATATCTTATTGTACACGTTTAATGCCTTTTCTATCTTAGCTAAGCCCTTATCACTTAGCATGGCCATATCTTCTGCAGTACGAGGTGTGACAGCAAAATGAACACAGATTTCCTCTTTTGTTCATAATTTCACAGATAGAAGATTCATTCTTCCTGTAGATGTTAGCAAGCTCAGCATACAAAAAGGTCTTTGAGCTCACTTTACTCTTTCACTTAGAAGCACTGCGCAGCTTCTCTTTGGCATCATCCACATTGTCAGATCTCTACTCTGGTGCTTTGGGGCCGTTATTAAGTGAGGTGAGGGTCAGTTATACCCAAGCACTGCAGTTCCATGACAGTGAACCCGATAACTGAGGTGGCTACTGAGTGACTTATGGGCGGGATATGCAGGACAAAGGGATGGTTCAAGCCCTGGGCTGGATGGAGCCAGAAGGAGGAGGTTTCATCACCTTATTCAGAACGGTGCATGGCTTAAAGCTTATGAACTGTTCATTTCTGGAATTTTTTATTTAATATTTTTGGACCATGGTTGACTCAGGTATCTGAGACCACAGAAAGCAAAATCACGGATGAGGGAGGAATAATACTGTATGTGGGTAGGGAAATGAAGTCTTCCAAGATCTGTCTGGAAGATGAGTTTGTTACTAGTCCACACAAATACCAGAAACAGGGATGAAAATAAGGAAATAGATCTTTCATCTTTTTAGTTTGTTGTTGTTAATTGATAAAATTAAGTGAATTAATCGGCATTTCCTTAAAACTCACACATTGCGAACTTACTAGTTTCTATCAGGTATGGGTGATTCTTTGATGGATATTAGAAGAGAATCTGAAAATCTAGTCCTGGGGTTTAGGGACAGGTGTGTGGTGCGTCCCTTAAATTAAATGAGAGAAAAATGATTCTTATACACAATCAGCCACCTATCTTCAGATTATCAAGGGTTGGCAGACTAATTTGCTCAACGACAGTTTGAAATTCTTGTGCTGGAATGTACAAATTCATCACCATGTAGCTCTTGAAGAAGAATGTTTCCATGTAGGGAAGCAAAGTTTGTTGCCCTAATGTATGTCTCTTTGGCATGATAATTAAATTACGTTGATCATTTTTAAGAAGACTCAGGAAGTCTTTCTTGTTACCTGCCCCTTAGCTGCCTGAAGAATTTAGATAAAGGGCTTGTTCCCAGAACGGAGCTGTCACCTGAGGTATCTGCAAAGAATATAGGCTCAGTGCTTTTCCATCTCCATGCAAATTAGCTTCCTCCCATTTAGTGTCCCAAAGCACTATGTCCAGTATCCTCTTCTGTCTTTAGCTAAAGATGGTATTTAAAGTGAGGGTTTTGGCCATTTGAGGGAGTTACTCAGCTCTCCTTTGTCATGTTATTAAACTTTTGTTTGATTTTCTCCTCTTAATCTACCTTATGTCAATTTAATTCTTAGACCAGCCAGAAGAACTTGGAAGGATATAGGAAGATTTCTTCCTCCCCAACACTATATATGGGGTTCACTTGTAACTCAGCTGGTAAAGAATCTGCTTGCAATGTGGGAGACCTAGGTTTGATCCCTGGGTTGGGAAGATCCCCTGGAGAAGGGGCTACCCACTCCAGTATTCTGGCCTGGAGAATTCCATGGACTATATAGTCCGTGGGATCACAAAGAGTTGGACACAACTGAGCAACTTCACTTCACTTCAGCATTGTATATACTGAAATATTTTTGTTCAGCCCCTCTCTATCCATGACTAACAGTGGCCTAGAGAATTCTACAAAGTAGAAGATTTACTTGTATAAGTCTTTGGTGTGATGATGAGGCATCATTATGCTTTCAAAGGGTATGCCAAGTATAAATGCAATTGGTTTTTAAAAGATTTTAATATCAGAAAGGAAATATTGCATATGTATTGCCTGGAATGATATCAGAAACATAATGGGTGCCCTGAGACATTTGATGACTGCAGTGAAATAAGAATGGATTACCTCAGCAGTAGTCCAGATATTTCACAGTGCTACCATGTTAGATATTAATCACATGATCTCAACAGATTCCTGAAATAGCCATAAATAGTATTTATAGAGTATGTTATATTTGGCAAAGCTTTTCTTATATATATTTGTCAGGATAGGCTAGGTTTTATCATACTTATGACAGTGTCCAAAACTTTCTTAGCATAACACAGCAAAAGTTCAGGTCTCATACTTGCAAAGTCAGCTGCAGGGGAAGTGTTTCTCTCCTGGGTCAGGGGTGCTTTTGCTCGGGGAACTTTAGTGTCAATGGGCTGATGCAACTGCATAACTCAGATTGGAACTATAACTGGTGGACTGGGACTCGAACCCAGCCAAAATCCAGGTTAGAATTCGATCCTATGGTCTTTTAATTGAGATCACACACCTGGTCTTAGGACTTAATGAAGCTTAGGTTCTTTATGTATCTTTATAGAAAGAATTCAGTGAGAAACAAAGTGCTAGGTAAGAAGTGGACTTATTTAGAAAGATACACATTCCATAGACAGAATGCATGATCGGTCTGTCTCAAAAGTGGCCCAAGGGGATGGGGTCATTTTGGAAAGTGAGAGTGACCTTGGGAGAAACGCACCTCACAGACAGTGTGGGCCATCTCAGAAGTGAGAGACCCTGAAGTATGAGGTGGTTAATTTTTATAGGCTGGATAATTTCATATGATAATGAATGGGAGGATTATTCCAACTATTTTGAGGAAAGGCCAGGGATTTCCAGATATTGGGTCACTGCCCACTTTTTGTCCTTTTATGGTCCGCCTCAGGACTGTCATGGAGCCTGTGGTGTGTCATTTAGAAGCTAGTATAGTACAGTGAACTCGTAATGAGGCTTCAGGTCCACTGGAAGTTGAATCTTCCACCATTTGGGACCCAGTTGGTTCTAACCAATTTTTGCTACATCCTCAACAGCTGTCATTTTTTAAAAGACTGTGCCTTGCTCCTTTCCCTGCTTCACTGACAGAGTCATTACAGCAAGGAAAGGAAATATGGAAAAAAATCATGTATTGGCTCTTACCTGCTCTCCTGGAAATGATATATGTCCCTTCTGCTCAAACTGCACTGGTCTGAACAAGTCATATGACCAAGTCCAATCCCATGGGAGTGGGAGCAAGCACGTGCAATCCTGTTGTTACTGAACCAAACTTGGGTCCTCCTGCTGGACACCTGGTAAAGCCAGTCTCCTGATACCTGATTGTGGTGAAGGGAATTACAGCATTCATTTCAGGGCACCAAACAAGGGGAACAGGCAGCTAGTGCTCAAAAGACCCAAACTCCCCAGTGGCTCTCAGGCAAGGGTTTTTAAAGGCAACATTGGGGTGAGGGTTGCAGGGTGTGTGATCAGCTCCTGAACGTTTTTCTGATTGGTTGGTGGTGAGGTAACAGGGTGGTGTTTTGGGAATCTTAATCATCAGTTTTATGGTTCCAGCCAATCTGTAGTCTGTGTGCTTGTGGTCAGCAGGTGGTCACCATCCTCTGCCTGGGTGGGAGTCTTAGTTCCTGTAGAAGAACTTAAAGATATGCGTCAGATTGTTATGTGTATCTGTGGAGGAGGAATGGGGAGCCCTATGACTTGTTTTATTACTGAACTCTTGTTTAAGCTATCAGTACTTTCCTTGCTTGGCTGCTTTCCCTTTATTTTGCATTCCCTCACTTCTCAAATCATGAAGTGTTTGACTCTGCTTTTAAATCTGCTCTTTGGAACTCAGGGAAGACCAAACAAGAAGCTGGGGACATGAAAGGGCCCTGCAGAGTCCCGCTCAGTTCCTGTCCCCTATTTTCTTTGATATTCCTCAGTCCTGAGGGGAACAGGTGCGGGACAAGAAAGGGAATAAAGTTTTGGAGAGAGGTTAATCATAAACTCAGCAGAGGAACTCAGTTTTAGGGGGACTCAGTTTTACTGTGACCCAAAAGGAAATGAGAATATGAAATATTGGTGAGCAGAGTCAAGTTACTACACCTACATTATCTTATTTATCATTGAGTCTGTCAAAGAACTCTCTGAGGGTCAAAATTTTAGTGTTCCTGTTTTGCAGGTGAAAGAAGAAAGGACCAGGAAGGTTAAATAACTTGCCCACAGTCACCCAGCTAGTCAGAGATGGGCCAGCCTTTGACCCTGGCCCGGGAACTTGAAATCTCCTACTCTTTCCATCCATCACAGGGATGAGTGCGTCACTGAGAGTGTATGTTTAGGAACAGATTTCACATCGACTTGGATATCTTGCAGAGTAGTCCCCCTACTGCCAAGCAGGTACCTAAAGTACCAGTGTGCAGCCTGCCGTCTGATTGTCAGACCACGAAGGGGCTGCTTGTTATGTTGCTGCTGAGAAAGTTATGACCTGTGTTGGGGGGTGTCTGCCCAGGACCCTGGAGCTCACATGCTGTCTGCTGAGTGAGCCAAGAGGGGCTGAGCAGCATGAGTTGTGGGAGCTTGTCTTTACAGGCCTCTCCATGCAGGGACTGGCTTTCTGTGTGTCCTGGGCCATGACCTGCCCCACCCACAGCCTCCAGCCTGGAGATGAAGGAGTTCAGCCATCAGCTGGCCTTCCTTAGGGCACCTAAAGTGTGTCTTCCACTATATAAAGGATGGCAGTAGAACCTCAGAAAGGTTCAGTCACCTGCCCAAGGTCATGGAGACAAGAGAACGCTGGAGGACAGCCCGACTCCAGGATCCTCAGGGAGACCCCTATTAAAATATATATATACTTGCCTGTGCTGGGTCTTCATTGCTGCATGCAGGCTTTCTCTAGTTCGGTGAGCAGGGGCTACCCTCTTGTTGTGATGCGCAGGCTTCTTATTGCACTGGCTTCTCTTGTTGTGGAGCACGGAAGCAGTAGCTGTGGCTCTTGGGCTTAGTTGCTGAGAGGCATGTGGAATCTTCCAGACCAGGGATTGAATCTGTGTCCCCTGCACTGGCAGGCAGGTTCTCAACCACTGGACCCCCAGGGAAGTCCAGGGAGATTCCTTTGACTATACCAGATGGCCTAAAAGTGACTCCACAAAATGCTTTGCCTGGACTTCTGAAAGCAGAAACAAGAAGGGAGAGGGGGTCTCACTTGCACCCAGTAGCTGGAAAGAGCCCATTCTTTAATAAAAAGGAAAAATATTTTATGACTGTCTCATGAATCAGACAGTGTATCATTATCATACCCCCAAAATTTGAAACTTTGAACAATGAGTATGAAACTTTACCCCCAAATCCAAGACTGAGACAATCATGCAGAGAAGTATTTGGATTTCTCTGTAACGTCTCATAGAAAAACCTGAATGAACCTTTGGGCCAACCCCATATATAGACACTTGCACACACACCCCAAACGTATAACCAAAGCTTTTCTCATAATCTTATGCTCCTACTTGCTGCTTTCTTAGAATAACCAGCTGTAAAATGGAATATACTTAAATAACAAATAAGAAGTGGAGAAATAAATTATTTTTGTAGATTTTAGGGGTTTGGGGTTATGAGTGATTTTAGTTTTTAAAAAAATTTGGGGTTCTTTCCTGGAGAACCCCATGAAGAATATGCAAAGGCAAAAAGATAGGACACTGTAAGATGAGCCTCTTCAGGCCAGAAGGTGTCCAGTATGCTACTGGGGAAGAGTGGAAGCAATTGTTAATAGCTCCAGAAAGAATGAAGTGACAGGGCTAAAGTGGAAATGACGCTCAGTTGTGGATGTTTCTGGTGCTGAAAATAAAGTCTGATGCTGTAAAGAAGGGGAGAAGGAAATGGCAACCCACTCCAGTGTTCTTGCCTGGAGAATCCCAGGGACGGAGGAGCCTGGTAGGCTGCCATCTATGGGGTCACACAGAGTCAGACACGACTGAAGTGGCTTAGCAGCAGCAGCTGTAAAGAAAAATAATGCATAGGAACCTGGAATGTTAGGTCCATGAACCAAGGTAAATTGGATGTGGTCAAGCAGAAGATTGTAAGATTGAATATTGACATCTCAGGATTGAAGGCAAAAGAAGAAGAGGGCAGCAGAGGATGAGATGGTCAGATAGCATCCCTGACTCAATGGACATGAATTTGAGCAACTCTGGGAGATAGTGGAGGACAGAGGAGCCTGTTGGGTTGCAGAGTCAGACACTACTTGGAAACTGAACAATAATAACAAAAACTTATAATTACGGTCAACTTTTATTTTGATTTATATAAAATATTCTTAGTACTAAAAGTATTTCACAAGCTCCCAATTTGCAGTTTCTTGTAGAACTGTGTCTGGGAATATAGTTTTCCATGGACTGCTAAAGAAAGCTGGTCAGGGAATTCCCTGGTATGACTCCACGCTGTCACTGCTGACAGCGTGAATTCAGTCCCTGGTTGTGGAACTAAGATCCCACAGACTGCATGGTACAGTTAAAAAAAGAAAAAGAAAGAAAAAAAGAAACAGAAAGAAAGAAAAAAGAGAAAACTGATCATGTCTAGGATTAAATCCCCAATGTGCATTAGTTTCATGATTACTGCAAGGTGGTCTGGAATGTATGAGACAGTCCATGGTGTAAGACAAGCAAAGCTGTGGTTCTTATTCCTGAAGCCCAGCAGGTGCGTGGGCATCAGAAAACAGGAAGTGTTACTGTAGAGCTGATGTAAAATCTGCCCCGCCCCCACCCTGGCTCAGTTTCTTTGTAATTAATGATCAGAGAAGACCACTGCCACCCACCATGACTGAGTTCCTTTACACTTTATGAATGCCTTTTTTGAGAACATGTGCAATTTAATGGGCTAAATTATATCTCAGGAAGAATGTTTATGGGAAAAATAACTGCCTTCCTCAATGACTCAAATATTTATACACTGAAGTACTTAGAACACCAGTGTTTATGAATCGGTCTGAGGCAGCTTAAAGCCCTTGATGGATTTCTACACATAAATAATTGACATGAAAACTGCACACTGTTCTCCCCTGTGTGTTGAAGCAAATGGCCTAACGATCAGTATTGGGCTTCTGCTTTGCTTGAGTTCTCAGCAGACAGACTTCATCTATTTTCTTTTCTCCCTCATTTCTTTCTTTCTTTTTTTTTTTACTGTCTTCCTCATCTTTTTCTTCAACAAATAATTATTGAGTGATAACTGTATGTCCGCCCTTTTTCTAGGCTCTGGAAAGACAGCCATGAACAAGGCATATCCCTTCTCACAGTTGACATTTGAGAGTAAAGGGGAAACCTGGCAGCAAAGAGAGGAAGATCGTTTTAGGGCGGTGTGGACTCTGTGGGGCTAATGGGATGGGCTTGGCAGTGATATAGGATCGGGTAGTCCAGGGAAGAATTTGCATTTGGAACATGAGCAGTTGACCCTGGGAAGATGTGGGGGTGAGAATCCCAGGTGGAGGGAAGAGCTGAAGGCAGACACAGAAGGCAGGGGCCACGTTTGGTTTCAAGAGCTTTAATGTGTGGCTGGAGCAAAGACAGCAGGTGATGACACACACGTAGGATGAGAAGATGGGCAGGACCTAGACGGTGGGTGGGTGTCTGCTGTTAAGGAATTCAGACTTAAGAAGTGACTGGTGTCACACGATATTTGTCCCGCTCTGACTTAACTTCATGCAGTATGACTATCTCTACATCCATCCATGTTGCTGCAAATGACATTATTTCATTCTTTTTTATGGCTGAGTGGTATTCCCTTGTACATATGTACCACGTCTTCTTTATCCATTCCTGTTAATTTATCCTGGAAGCATTAAGGTTGCTTCCATTCCTGGCTATTATAAATAGTGTTGCAGTGAACATTGTATTGCTTTGTTTTATAAATTTTCCACAATTTGGATTTCATCTGCTCCACTATACTTTCTCCAGTTCCAAGGCTAATGCTTTCCCCTTTGTAACTAATGAGAAGCTCTCTTCTCACTTACCCCCACCCATGACTGCTCTGTCTCTGTTCCTCCACTAACTCTTCCTTGGTAAACCAGGAAGAGTTAGTTTGCCTAGGAATCAGTTTAGCAAATCAGCTGTTGCTCTGCCCAGGTGTCACCCTTGACTTTTCTTTCTCTAGACACCCTCTGTGGGTGACCACTTTGGAGCACAGTTTCTATTTTGACTCATTCTCCAACCCAGCCCTGACTTCTCAGTTGAACTTATGGGCCAGCTGGACATGCAGTGGCAGATATCCAATCTTTTCAGTGTCAACCTTGCTAATGTCTCCTTCTCCTTGAAGGATGGAGCCCAAGTTCCTGAGTGACCCTTATGCTCTGACCCTGCTCCATCTTCAGCCCCAGGCTATCTTCCTCCATCTGTGAGACACCAGTAGGGCAGCTTGTAGGTTACTGTCACCACCCAGCTGTTTTGCCAAGTGCACTTCACTGTAAAGCTTGTTCCATGTACCTCTGGCCATCAGATAAGTGTCAGGTGGTGCCCTAGGGGCCCAGCACTTGGAGGTGAACAGGACTGCCTAGATTCATAGATGAGACAGAAGGTCAAAGGTGGAGATGATGGAGTTCAAGGCAAGCAATAAGCACTCAGATGAAATGACTAAAAGTAAAGAATGTGTTTAATTTTTTTCAAAAGGCCCATCAAAAAATAGTTTTAAAGAAAATTGAGCCAAAGCATGAGTTGGGAAAAAGGAAGAAGGGATAGAAAAATGGTTATAAAATGGAAGTTATTGTAGAAAAGAAAAGCTGAGGGAGACATGGACATTTCTGAACCTTAGGTGAAAATGTCTTCTGAAGAAGCAAGGAAAAGTGGGGATTTCTATATAGGAAGAGGAGAGCAGGCAGACTCCCAGGGAAATATCTAAACTTCTGGGATTAGATCATGGGCAATAAATCCATCTGCACCCCTGGCTGCTGCAGCAGTCTTTACAATCCTCACCAGGTAAAGAAAAGTGAGCGTCCCTAAGCTAGGAGAGACCTCCTGTAGGCAGGCTCTAGGTTAAGTAAAAGAGAATTAAATGCTACACAAAAGTAGATTAAATCCTGGATAAAAGAAACTTTCTGGAAAATCCATGGACAGAGGAGCCTGGTAGGCTGCAGTCCATGGGGTCGCTAGGAGTCGGACACGACTGAGCGGCTTCACTTTCACTTTTCACTTTCATGCATTGGAGAAGGAAATGGCAACCCACTCCAGTGTCCTTGCCTGGAGAATCCCAGGGACGGGGGAGCCTGGTGGGCTGCCGTCTATGGGGTCGCACAGAGTCGGGCACGACTGAAGCAACTTAGCAGCAGCAGCAGCAAAAGAAACCTTCAGAATGTAAAATGACAAGACAGATAAAGACAACCTGAAGCTGTTGAATTCAGTAGGACATTAGGTGTAAGCCGGTCCCTCTGCATCACGAACAGCCACAAGCCTGAGGGCTGGTCCACAGTGGTGATGTCTGGCTCTAAGCAGCATGAAGGGCGCTGGAGAGAGAGAAATCAAACCCCTGGTCCAGGCCTCGTTAGCAAGATGCTCAAACCTGATGAGTCCACAGGCATCTCCATACAGAGTTGCGAACAGTGGACTCAGGGCTCCTCCAAGGATCTACTGATTTTTTACTACTCAGGATTGGAGTCAGTGATGCACACACTAAAGAAAATTTGGGCTTCCCATGTGGCTCAGATGGTAAAGAATCCACCTGCAATGCAGGAGACCCAGGTTCAATCCTTGGGTTGGGAAGATCCCCTGAAGAAGGGAATGGTAACCTATTTCAGTATTATTGCCTGGGAAATCCCATGGACAGAGGAGCCTGGAAGGCTACAGTCCTTGGGATTGAAAAAGAGTTGGACACAACTTAGTGATTAAACCACCATATATATATGGTGTTTATATATATATGCGTTAAGTATATCTATAAGTAAAATCTTAAGTAAGTAAAAATCTATACTGCGTGAAGATTTTTTTCTTGTGATAGGGAGAAGGTGGCAGCAAATGCCTCCAGAAGGGTTTATCGAGGTTTGACAACCACAACAGATACAGTCCTTCCCGCTTCCTTTCCTTGTATTTACTTTCTTGGTTAGGAGACCATTGAGGGTGGAGACGTCCCTGCCTGCGATGGAATCCCAGATTCCAATCCATATATTATTCATGTCTTCCATACAAGTATGCTGTGATGTAGGTACCAGTAACCCAGTTTTAAAGGTGAGAATATCGAAAGTAGAGTAAGTGACCCAACAGCGTCACATTTCTGGTAAGTGAAAAGTCAGGACTCAAGTCATCTGGCTCTGAGTTCAGAGGTATTTCCACAACTGGGCAAACTGTCCACAAGGTTCTAGACCGACTTTATTCTCTACCTGCCTCGGACCCTTTATCACTTTGAAATGGTGAGAAGGCACCCTAAACAATCCCAGTTCTCCACGTGGCCTGTGGGCGTTTCCAGTTAGAAGTACTATCATCATTGGCAACTTCATAGCCTTTACCATTGAAGTGAAAATGTGTTCACCCTTTTCATTGTACCGTCACATGTAAGAAGGGCTTCCCTGGTGGCTTAGATGGTAAAGAATCTGCCTGCGATACAGAAGACCTGGGTTCAATCCCTGGGTTGAGACGATTCCCTGAAGAAGGGCATGGCGACCCACTCCAGTGTTCTTGCCTGGAGAATCCGCATGGACAGGGGAGCCTGGTGGGCTACGGTCCATGGGGTCTCAAAGAGTCGGACATGATTGAGTGACTAACACGCACATCACATATAAGAACAGTTGCTGTAAGAAGCAATGTTTGTTTTTTTTTAAGATGTATTTGTGTGTGTGTGTGTGTGTGTGTGTGTTTTAGCGGTTCTGCTTCTCTGACTAACCATTCTCTTCCCCACCTAAGTTCCAAATTAAAAACACATAAATAATAGATTTGAGAAGGAAACTGTACTGATTATGAGTGTGGGAAAACTGGACCGGCATCACCCAGTGTTTTAGTGAAGCATTGGATGGTCTTGACTTCCCTGCCAAGGTTGATTGTCCAGGCGTGCCATTGATGGTGATCCAGTTAAGACAGCAGAGGCTGTGCTCTGCCTTCAGCTCTTCCTTCTATGTGGATCCACACTTTGCAGTTGGTAAGCAGCTGAGATGAGACTTCCTTGTCAATCATCACCTGGCTCTGTGCAGTCTAAGCTGAGTTGTGACCACATCAACTGCTTGAGTGATGAACAATAGGCAGGATGGACACTGATGAAACCCTCCCCTCTGCCACTTCCTGCCACTAGGGGGCATGGTTCCTTGACCTGCGTCCCTTCCCTCCTCTCCCATTTACCTGCTCCCTGATGCTGTGATCCATTAATGATAAAGCCACCTCACTTCTCAGTTTTGAGGGGAGCTTTAAGTGCAGATACTCTGGAGGAAGGTAACACACTGACCTAAACTAACAGGGAGGTGATGGTTCCCAGTGGGTCAGGCCTCAGGTTCTGAGCCTTTGGGAGCTGTCGTCCACCTTTCTGCACTCAGAATTTTTTTTTTTTTTTTATTTCTTTTTTTTTTAATTAAATTTTTATTTTTGGCTGTGCTGGGTCTTTGTTGCGACGAGCGGGGGCTATGCTCTAGTTTTGGTTGCAGTGGCTTCTCTTGTTGCAGAGTATGGGCTCTAGGGCACATGGGCTTCAGTATTTGTGGCATGGGGGCTCAGTAGTTGCGGCTGGCAGAACACAGGCTCAGTAATTGTGGTGCGTGGGCTTAGTTCACCCGTAGCATGTGGAATCTTCCCAGACCAGGGATCGAACTGGTGTCCTTTGCATTGCAAGGCAGATTCTTAACCACTGGACCACCAGGGAAACCCCCTGCACCCAGATTCAAACGAGCATTTAAGATAGTCTTTTAGAGAAGGTCTGGGAGCACCAGTATGACCTGTTGGGATCGCAGGTAAAATTCAAGACATTTCATAATACAATGAAGAAGTCACTTGCTTTTTCATGTGATTGAAATAATGTAATCTATGTTCCCTGGAAAGAATTTGAGGAGCAGGGTCAGAGCAGCAGAAATACAGAGCAGACATTTAGGCCTGGGTAGTCAGAGAGGGCATGGGCTGCTAACAGCCTTAGTGTCGCTCCACCGTTCTTTGTAAACACAGTGACACAGGCATGCCTGCTTCGGCTGGTCTGTCGGGGCTGTCTTCCTTAGAATGTCACTCTCTCTCCTGAGCGGTCTGAATGGTTCCCAACATGGCATGGCCAGCTACAGAGCAAACCGCAGCAATGTGATTGTCACCCATTTATTCCTAGGAACAGAGGTCAGCCCCGGGAACTGTCCTTTCCTGGGATGGCCTTTGAGTTCACAATGACTTGTGACAGCCAGCCTGAGTCTTAATGGAGACTTCTTTTTACTGGGAAGAACTCCCCAGAAGGCTCTGCATTTGGCTCCTTTACTGCAGGGCAGATAAAGGAGCTGTCAGACCAAATCATGCCCACGAAGAGACATCCTCCCAAGTACATGAGTTTATGCTGTCAGAGAAGATGCGCCGAGCTCCGTCGTACTGGCTTTTTACCCAGTGCTTTTCTGTTCCTAAAAAAGGAAGAGGCTTTCCCTTGCTCCCGTAATAGCCCTGCCCCCACATATGCCTTATAAACATTTATGTGGGACTGGGGGTGCTTTTTAGATGGAAATTGTGGGGGTGAGTAACGTGGGAAGATGTTTAATTAGAGGATCGGGGGCTGGTATGGAGAGATAAGTGAGGGGGTTGCTGAGGGGCCCTTGGAAAGTCCGGGGATGGTGGAGTGAGAGGCAGGCTGCCAGGGAAATTCCTGCTTCCAGAAGAGTGTTGGCATTCTTCATTGGTGCACACTCCAAGAGAGGGAAAATCAGCCAGATTCTTTAAATAGACTAATAAAAATATTACTTCTCCTGTTCCTTTTCTAATTCTGTCTTTACATACGAGGGAGGCAGATAGTCAAATGGAGAAGCATCCGGGGAGGGTGCGGGGGTGGAGGTAACTGCTTGCTCCTCCTTCCATCTGTGTCCTCACAAGTGCAAGGCAAGGCAGCCAGTCTGTACTCGTGCTTTCAACCCTTCATTCACCCAACCGACGTTCACCAAAGCTCCTTGGAGCTGCCACTTCCTAGACGCTGGGGGAACAGCGGTCCACACCGATGGCATTTCCTGCACCGGTAGAGGGCTGGACACAGCGCTGAAGCAGGTGTGCAGAATCAGGAGAGAGATCCAAAACCGCCTGAGGGCTCAAGCAAGACAGCCCTAGGAAGGGGACACTGGGGCCAAGGTTGGAAGGATGGGTAGGTCTTGGCCAGGCTTCCACCCTTCCAGGTGGAAGAAAACGTCTTAGTGGGAGCATGTGGCTTACAAAGGGTCCTACCCAAGATGTGAAGGGGCAAAGGGGCACATCTGAGGCCAGTCATCAGTGCACGCATTTCCCTCTTTCTCCTCCACCTTGGCGCAGAATCCTGATGACAGCTCTTACTCAGCCATCACGGTTCCATGGGCATCATCGATACCACAGCAAGTCCTCCTCCCTCACCCTGTCTCACCCCAGCCCAGGCTTGGGGACAGCGTGAATGCCCGTCAGCCTCAGTGGATAGATCCAGGACGATTCTCCTTTGCAGTCAAACCCATTCAAAATGAAGAGAAAATGAAGGCGAGATGCCTGCTTTGTGATGTTTGACAGCACTCTATCCAAATTCGGTACAATCCATATCCCCAGCCCAGTGCCAGGACAGGGCAGAGCTGGGCTCCAACTGCCGGGGAGCTGGCTTGTGGGGTGGGATTTCTATAGTTATGCTCTGATGCTGTCGTGCTCCAGGGAGATTTGGAGTATACATGTAAGTGTGAGTCGTTTGATCTATTTATTAATTGAAGAATTGAGCAGGATATCTCAGCGAGAATGCCTTGAGGGAAAAGTAAAGAAATTATAGATCAGACCTGAAATAGCCGACCCTGGACGATGTGCAGGAAAGGGAGAATCTCACCAGAGAAAAGAGAAGGGGCGGGGAGGGGAGGAGAGGAGGGAGGAAGAAAGAGAAATACCTGGCAGGGGGGAATGGAAAGTAGGAAAGCAAAATTGCACAGAGAGAAACTAGGGGCAGTGATCAATGCAGCGGGGAAGTCATATAGCTAAGGAAAAAGAAGTGCTCCTTGGGCTTGGAAATAGGTGGGTCATAAACAACCTGGGCACAGACTGCTAGTGATTGCCATGGATTGAGGTGCAACAGTTTATCTGTGAGGAAGAAGGGAGAGAAAGGGTGGTAACTGTAGGAAGTCGTGGATTTGTAACAGAGGCTTTTTGTTGTTTGGCTTTAATAGTATAGAGATGTGGGTATGTTAAAATGCTGTTAGGAACAGAAAAAAAGAGATGAGGGGAAAACTGGTGTAGTCCGAGTGCATCCAAGCTGGTCCTTAATTTTGGCACATGTACCATGGCAATTAATGTAAGATGATAACATTAGGGGATGCTGGGTGTAGGGTAGGTGGAAATTCTCTGTACTATTTTTACAGCTTTTCTGGAAATCTACAACTATTCCAAAACAAAGGGTTTATTTTTATTTGAGCTATTGGAAAGATGATTTTAAGGAGAGAGAAAGGAGTGAGATTGGGAGGAAGCCAGGGCCAGTGACCAGACCTAGGAGGGAGATTTGGGCAGAGAAAGAAGTTTGTAGATGTGATGGTGGGAAGTTCAAGGCTATTTCCTGAAAGGGATATATCAGAGAGAAGCATTGATCATTGGCTAATTCAAGGGGGAAAAAATGGAAGATAAAGGGAGTGGAGATTTCTTTTTAAGCCACACTATATAATGGGACAGAAAGAATCAGAGGGCGTGTGGAATATCTGAGCACCGTGGGTGTATTACAGACATTAACTGTATGCCGGTTTTCCGTATTCTGTTGGATCACTTACTAATACTCAGCCTCTGATTGACTATACCACAGTCCAGGTTACGGACTCAGAACGTCTGCTTGCTCCATTCTAATGAAAATGTTCATGTGAAGATAGCTTTACAGATTAAGTAATGTCCAGTGAGAGTGGCTGACACAGGATGCATTTCTTCAACTTCACATCAGCTGTGGGTCTTTGGGAAGTTACATGGATGCTTGTTCATCCTTGGCCTCCATCCTTAGCTCTGAGCATTTCTGACTCAACTATGGTCTGACGATCTCTCCTCCGAACTAGCCAACATCCCTATTGTTGTCGTTGTTTAGTCGCTCAGTCATGTCCAACTCTCTTGCGACCCCATGGACTGTAGCCTGCCAGGTTCCTTTGTCCATGAGATTCTTCAGGCAAGAATACTGGAGTCAGTTGCCATCCCCTCCAGGGGATCTTCCTGACCCAGGGACAGAACCCGAGTCTCCTGCATTGCAGATTCTTTGCTGCTGAGCCACTGGAGAAGTCTTTTGTGTGCTAGCACCACTTCAGCAGGAGGTAGATTTATCTCATTGGATTGCAATCCCTTATTAAATGAGATTGATTTACTGCTGTAAATTTATCTGTTTATTTAATGCTGTATATCTAGATTAAAATAAGCACATGTGCTATGCTATGCTAAGTCACTTCAGTCGTGTGCGACTCTGTGTGACCCCATAGACGGCAGCCCACCAGGCTCCCCCGTCCCTGGGATTCTCCAGGCTAGAACACTGGAGTGGGTTGCCATTTCCTCCTCCAATGCATGAAAGTGAAAAGTGAAAGTGAAGTTGCTCAGTCATGTCCGACTCTTAGCAACCATGGACTGCAGCCTACCATGCTCCTCCATCCATGAGATTTTCCAGGCAAGAGTACTGGAGAGGGGTACCAATAAGCACATAGTATCTTTCAAATGTTCAGTATAAAAGCACTTCCATATAAAGGTTATTAGAAGGAATAAGTGACAAGAGGGTTTCTTACCAATGTAGCTTAGGAACATATACTTAAATCCTGGTAAACTGGAATTGGAAATGTTTGGTTCATTGTTTCTTTTCTCTCTCTCTCACGTGCACTTTTTGTGCAATAGAATATAGGCACCCCTATGGGGCCCCCACATTTTAATGTTATAATTTTAGACATACTTCATAGTTCATTTTAACATGTTGACAACCCTGTAGTGGCTATTATGCCCCAATTTAACAGGAAATAGTACAGGAAAACTCAGAGAAGGACAGCATTCCACAGAGACCCTAAATTGATTCAACATGCAGAATGGAAGACTTACTGAATTTCAGTTTCCAAAGCCACTCTCATTCACCAAAAAGGAACCACTGTGACTTTGGTCCATCCAGTTGCCAAGGCAGTCAGGGTTCCTACTCCAGGGGACATGGGAACTCAGGGTCAAATTCTCCCAGTGCTGGTCCTGTGAGTCCCTGACAGCAAGCCTCCAATCTGGTCGAAAGAGGCAGGTGGATGAAAGAGAGGAGATTCTCAACTGCCGTAGGAGGCAACAGGGAACAGGTGTGTTGGGGCAGAGAGACAGACAGACAGACAAGACAGCAGTCCTAAGTAACAGATCAGAGATCTGGAGTCCAGGACTCTGGCCATGTGAGTGGAAAGTGACTTGCCTTTGAGCTGGGAAATTCCATTTCCCAGAACTTGTCTGTCACAGTCAATATGGAAAGAAAGGTCAGAGAAATGGAGCCAGCCAGAGAGTTCCAAGGAGGTAACACAAGACTTACCCCTGGCACTTCACCCTCAGCCAACTGTCCCAACAGCTGTCACTGACAAATGACACTTACTTCCCACCCCCACTGCTCATCCCAAGGCTGATCATTGAGGGAGGACAGGGAGAGTGATTCCATCGCCCTGGAGCTGGGCGTGGCCTCTGTCTCCACATTGCCTTTGGTGAGGTTTGATCACCTGGTTACTCTGTTTTGAGGTCCACACTGCATATCGTGTTTATCTGTACAGACATATGTGTGCATATAATGAGCTAGACCCGTTTTAGCTTAAAAGTTTAAAAATAGGATTCATTTCTTCAATTGAGAGGTAACACATGTTTTACCCCACTATTCTTAGAGGGGAAAAAAAAAACCCAAGATGCTAAGGACAAATTGGCTTATCTCATCCACCATGTGAAAAGCAAATGGAAAAACAAGCAGCCAAATGGCACTTGTCATGATAATGTAGCATAACTGACCCTCAGCCAGTCCTTTTGGGCAGCTGTTTTTAGCTGGGATAACCTTTGCATGAGGCCTTTGCAGGGTCACAGCTGAGACCCCTTGGGAATGTTACCATTCCCACGGCTGCTTTAGCAGGAAGGTATCCATGAGCCCTTGCGCCTTGGCAGAGCTGCCCCCAGCAGATCCTGCTCAGGACAAAATAGCCGAGTTCAGAGTATTCCCAGCCCTGGATGGAACATGAGTGGTTTCACATTTCATATATCATAATTGTTTCGTGATATTTAAGAATTTAAAGAAGAATGTACTGTTCATTGTTTTTCAGTTTCTCAGTCATGTCTAATCTTTGCACCCCATGGACTGCACTGTGCCAGGCTTCCCCATCCTTCACCATCTCCCAGAGTTTTCTCAAACTCATGTCCATTGACTCAGTGATGCCATCCAACCATCTCGTCCTCTGTTGCCCCCTTCTCCTCCTGTCTTTAATCTTTCCCAGCATCAGGGTCTTTTCCAATGAGTTGGCTCAGGTGGCCGGTGTATTGGAGCTTCAGCTTCCAATGCACTGTCAATACACCAGCAAAAAAAAAAAAAAAAAAGCCCCAGAGAGCAAGTCTACTGCGAGCATATGTTGAGATGGTGGTCTTTGCATGAGTGTGGGTTCTCCACAGTCAGACCTGGGTGTCCCTGACCCAGGCATGCACTCAACCATTTCAGCAGCTGGCACGCAGTGGGATTCTTACACCAACTGGGAAAGGGTGATTATTCTGCAAGACTGGACCAGAGAGATAGAACTCTACTTCCCTGTAGCTGGATCCCAAAACAGACAACTGCAGGCTCCTCACAGCCCTGGTTTCTGATCCAGTGAACAGGCTCCATTAGAAAGAGCCCTTTGGGTTCTCCTGGATCAATATGATTGAAAGATTAGTTTGAGATTCAAGCACATTGTCATCATTTCCTTCTCTTATGGTGTTATAATGTATTGCCAAAGCCTGGCTTGGAGAAATTCAAGCATTACTTGGCTAGCGTGTGAGATGAGTGCAATTGTGTGGTAGGTTGAGCATTCTTTGGCATTGCCTATCTTTGAGACTGGAATGAAAACTGACCTTTTCCAGTCCTGTGGCCACTGCTGAGTTTTCCAAATTTGTTGGCATATTGAGTGCAGCATTTTCACAGCATCATCTTTCAGGATTTGAAATAGCTCAGCTGGAATTCCATCACCTCCACTGGCTTTGTTCGTAGTGATGCTTCCTAAGGCCCACTTGACTTCACATTTCAGGATGTCTGGCTCTAGGTGAGTGATCACACCATTGTGGTTTTCTCGGTCATGACGATCTTTTTTGTATAGTTCTTCTGTGTATTCTTGCCACCTCTTAATATCTTCTGATTCTATTAGGTGCATACCACTTCTGTCCTTTATTGTGCCCATCTTTGCATGAAATGTTCCCTTGGTATCTCTAATTTTCTTGAAGAGATCTCTAGTCTTTCCCATTCAATTGTTTTTCTCTGTTTCTTTGCACTTATCACTGAGGAAGGCTTTCTTATTTCTCCTTGCTATTCTTGGGAACTCTGCATTCAATGGGTATATCTTTCCTTTTTCATTTGCCTTTTGCTTCTCTTCTTTTCTCAGCTATTTGTAGCCTCATCAGACAACCAAGCATTTCTTTTTCTTGGGGATGGTCTTGATCATTGCCTCCTGTACAGTGTCATGAACCTCCATCTATAGTTCTTCAGGCACTCTGTCGATCAGATCTAGTCTCTTGAATCTATTTGTCCCTTCCAATGTATAAATCATAAGGGATTTGATTTAGGTCATACCTGAGTGGTCTAGTGGTTTTCCCTACTTTCTTCAATTGAGGTCTGATTTTTGCAATAAGGAGTTCATAATCTGAGCCACAGTCCACTCCCAGTCTTCTTTTTCTGACTGTATAGAGCTTCTCCATCTTCAGCTGCAGACTATAATCAATCTGATTTCAGTGTTGACCATCTGGTGATGTCCATGTGTGAAGTTGTCTCTTGTGTTATTGGAAAAGGGTGTTTTCTATGACCAGTGCATTCTTTTGGCAAAACTCTGTTAGCCTTTACCCTGCTTCATTTTCTACTTCAGGGCCAAATATACCTGTTACTTCAGGTATCTCTTGACTTCCTACTTTTGATTCCATTCCCCTGTAATGAAAAGGACATCTTTTTTGGGTGTTAGTTCTAGAAGGTCTTGTAGGTCTTCATAGAAAGAAAGGGGAGGCTTTCTCTGAAAGGGGAGAGGCTCTCAGTGAAAGGGGAGGCTTCAACAGAATGTGAACTTCCAGATGTTCAAGCTGGATTTAGAAAAGGCAGAGGAGCCAGAGATCAAATTCCCGACATCCGCTGGATCATCAAAAAAGCAAGAGAGTTCCAGAAAAACATCTACTTCTGCTTTATTGACTACACCAAAGCCTTTGACTGTGTGGATAACAACAAACTGTGGAAAATTCTTAAAGAGATGGGAATACCAGACCACCTGACCTGCCTCCTGAGAAATCTGTACGCAGGTCAAGAAGCAACAGTTAGAACTGGACATGAAGCAACAGACTCGTTCCAAATCAAGAAAGGAGTACATCAAGGCTATATATTGTCACCCTGCTTATTTAACTTATATGCAGAGTACATCATATGAAATACCAGGCTGGATGAAGCACAAGCTGGAATCAAGATCGCCAGGAGAAATATCAATAACATCAGATACACAGATGACACCACCCTTATGGCAGAAAGCAAAAAAGAACTGAAGAGCCTCTTGGTGAAAGTGAAAGAGGAAAGTGAAAAAGTTGGCTTAAAACTCAACATTCAGAAAACTAAGATCATGGCATCTGGTCCCATCACTTCATGGAAAATAGATGGGGTAAGAATTGAAACAGTGAGAGACTTTATTTTTGGGGGGCTCCAAAATCACTGCAGATGGTGACTGCAGCCATGAAATTAAAAGATACTTTCTCCTTGGAAGAAAAACTATGACGAACCTAGACAGCATATTAAAAAGCAGAGACATTACTTTGCCAACAAAGGTTCATCTAGTCAAAGCTATGGTTTTTCCAGTAGTCATGTATGGATGTGAGAGTTGGACTATAAAGAAAGCGAGCACCAAAGAAATGATGCTTTTGAACTGTGATGTTGGAGAAGACTCTTGAGAGTCCCTTGGACTGCAAGGAGATTAAATCAGTCAGTCCTAAAGGAGATCAGTCCTGAATATTCACTGGAAGGACTGATGCTGATGCTGATGCTGAAGCTGAAACCTCAATACTTTGGCCACCTGATGGGAAGAGCTGACTCATTGGAAAATACCCTGATGCTGGGAAAGATTGAGGGCAGGAGGAGAAGGGGATGACGGAGGATGAGGTGGTGGTTGGTTGGCATCACCAACTGAATGGACATGAGTTTGAGTAAGCTCTGGGAATTGGTGATGGACAGGAAAGCCTGGCGTGCTGCAGTCCATGGGGTCGCAAAGAGTTGGACGTGACTGAGTGACTGAACTGAAATGAACAGATGGTGTTATTAAATCAGGGGTCCTTCTGCTTGCCACTTATGCATCAATCCTCATAAATGTTGGTAGCAAAAGAAAGACCTTTTAATCAGAATGCCAGCAATCTGGGAAGATTTGGGGTTAAACATTCCCCAAAGGCCACCATTGGAGATTCTGCTTAGCCATGAAACTTTTAAAGGGAAGGAAGGAAGGAATCTCAGTCAATCATTGAAATGGGGGACAAAGTCATCGACTTCTTGTTATCTTCCTGTACACTTCATCTTGTCCACACAGTTTGGTCATACAGTGTGTTCATGAGATTACTGAAAGGAGAAGCTAAGGAAGAGATCTGGTCATCTCTTAATTACTTATTCTTTATTTCTATTTCTTTGATCTGTGGCAAGGACCGACAAGTTAGGCAAGGTACTGTGTAATTAAAA
The DNA here is from genome assembly GCF_027580195.1 of Bos mutus. Lineage (NCBI taxonomy): Eukaryota > Metazoa > Chordata > Mammalia > Artiodactyla > Bovidae > Bos > Bos mutus. The sequence goes on from NC_091629.1 coordinate 13,306,908, forward strand.
GATCTGAAGGATGTTCATGGACTGGAGAAGAGTAGAGCATGGGGGTGCCTGGTTTAAAATTAGTTACAATGTGTTAGTCACTCAGTCCTGTCTGACTCTTTGTGACCCCACAGACTGTAGTCTGCCAGATCCTCTGTCCATGGAATTCTCCAGGCAAGAATACTAGAGTGTCTTCTCCAGGGATCAAACCCGGGTCTCCTGCATTGCAAGCAGATTCTCTGCCACCTGAGCCACCAGGGTAGCCCACTTACAATATCGCTTTGCTAAAAGGGGCCTCCTGCTGAGGGCAGTCTCCTGAAAAGTGCTGCTTACAATGCTAGATACAGTAATGCCTGTCTGCCCTTACACAAATACCTCATGTATGGTGCAAGGATCCCACTTAAACTTTGCAGGGAAATCAGAATCTAGTCACCAGAAGGCTCCAACATTGCCAATTTAAAATGTGTGCTGTTTCAAGATGGATGCTCAGCATAGTTTTTGCAGAGTTCGATCATAGTCTTTGCACAGTCTGGTGATTTTCTTTCTTTCTTCACTCCAGCCTAAGTGATTTGGCTGGAGGTAATTGCCTATTCTTTTTCAGAACAGATGTCAATGTACTTGGTTCATAACCCTGCTTCTAACTTATTATTAGCAAAACATTATTATTTGCCAGGCTGTGACTATGTGTATCCTTGACTCAAGAATTGAGAGCATCAGAATTCAACAGATATTAAAGGCTATGAGGAGGTTATGTTAATGACAGAAAATGCTGCTAAGGATTATGTCAGCCTGGGACAAAGTAAAGGAAAACCTAGACAGAACTGAGGGCATTAGCCATTAAAAGGAAGATGTCTTATTCCATCTGGGCAGCTATGAGAGAAATATCGTAGGGAATTCCCTGGCAGTCCAGTGGTTAAATCTACATGCTTCCACTGCCGAGGGCACAGGTTCAGTCCCTGGTCAGGGAACTAAGATCCCACATGCTAAAAGGTGCAGTCAAATAAATAAATATATATATTTATAAATAAATAAGGAAGAAAAGTATCATAAGCTAGGAGGTTTGTAAAGAGCAGACATCTATTGCTTACAGTTCTGAGACCCCTATTCCAGTTGCAGAGTGCTGATTTCTGATTGTGTCCTCATGTGGCAGGAGGGGCAAAGATGCTTTCTCAGGCCTCGGGCAGAGCACTCATCCTATTTATGAAGACTCTGCCCTCATGAGTTCATCACATCCCAAAGGCCCCCACCTCTTGATACCATCACCTTGGAGGTGAGGTTCCAACGTATAAGTTTTAGGTGGACACAAACAGTTAGACCATAGCAGAAAGGGTAACATGATACTTTAAAAGTACAGTAAAGACTTAGCTTTGATGCAGATTATAAGGGAAACCAAGTAGGACTTTTAAAAATAATAATTCTGTGCTCGGAATGTTGAGAGACATACTGAATGATAGACCCTAAAGATATCTACATCCTAATCCTGGAAGCTGTGGATGTTACTTTTTATGGCAAAAGGGACTTTGCAGCTGTGTTTAAATAAGGAATTTGAGATAGGGAGATTATCTGGGTGAGCTCTACATGTAATCTCAAGGGTCTTAAAAGAGGGAGTCAGATGGAGACCTCACTACACAAATCAGAGTGTGTAATGATAGAGCTAGAGATAGGGTGATGTACTCTGAAGCTGGAAGAAAGGGTTCCAAGCCGAAGCATACAGGTGACCACTAAAAGCAAAAAAAGGCCGAGAAACAATTTCTTTTCCCCGGAAGAAACCAAGCCGCTGACACCTCGACTTAAGCCCAGTGATACTGATTTCAGACTTCTGACCTCCATAACTATAAAGGAATACGTTTGTGTCATTTTAAGCCACTGGGTTTGCGGTAATTGTTTTACAACACCAACAGGAAACTAGTACACCTATCTTTATGTACCTTCTCAAGTGATTAAAGTTTGAAAATCCTGGAGACTGATCAAAGGAAACTATAATTACCGCAATCCCCAAAGAACAAGTGGAAAATTCTAATCATGAACATAAGGTGTGCAAGTGAATTAAGAGGCTTCTGCCTGAAAAGAAAATGTAAGATTTTTTAATACCTGGAAGAGGAAGACATAAAAGTTATACAAATTTTGTGACAAAAGGAGAACAGAGAAACAGTAGTAGAATCAGAATATTTCAGAAGGAAAGTCACCTTAAAGGCCATCCTATCCATCCTCCCATATTGTGGTGGAAGGAATTTGGACTTGAAGAGCTTCAGGAAATAATCCGGAGTCACAGAGCAGGGCCCCAGCAAACTGGGACTATCCCTTTGCCTCTCGACACCAGATTCCTCCAGGGATTTTTCTCCCACTCCATTATATTTAAAACTTCTGAAATAATCTGTAATGAAAAGAGAAATGAAATGCTGTTGATAAGATCAGGTGCATAAGGCTTCAGTAATAGGTGCTCAGCTAATTCTTCATTATGACTTTATCATCAGGGCTGAAAGACAGAGTGGAGGATATTATTGCTATTTGCAAATGCTAGTGAATCCAGGTACAGAGTTTACTGTTATGGAAAAAAAGAGATAACAGTTTCAATTTGAAAGTAAAAGTGAAGTTGCTCAGTTGTGTCCGACTCTTTGTGACCCCATGGACTGTAGCCTACCAGGCTCCTTGGTCCATGGGATTTTCCAGGCAAGAATACTGGAGTGGGGTGCCATTTCCTTCTCCAGGGGATCTTTCTGACCCAGGGATCGTACCCTGGTCTCCCGCATTGTAGGCAGACACTTTACCATTTGAGCTACCAGGAAAGCCCGGTTTCAATTTAGACATTTTAAAATGTAGACTTACTGAGAGAAAATATTTTGGTTACTCTTGTAGGCATAATCTGAGCTCTTCTCAGAGATGCAAACTGACATGCTGTTCCCTCTCTCCTGACCTGAAAATGTCGTTGAGGTGAAATTTCTCATTTTGAGGGGGTTCCCCAAAGTGTTAAAAATAACTTAGAAATGTAGAAGAAGGAGGGGGAGAGGGAGGGGCAGAGCAGGAAGAGGAAGAAAGAGAGGAAGGAGAAGAAGGGGAGGGGAGACAGCAGCTCTGGCAGCAGAAGGAGAAAGAAAAGAAGGGGAAGGAGTGAGACTTCCCTGGCAGGTCAGTGGTTAAGACTCTGTGCTTCCATTGCATGGGGCACGGGTTTAATCCCTGTTCAGGGAACCAAGATCCTGCATGTTGCGGGGGCCAAAAAAAAAGAGGCAGGGAGAATCTGTGAAGGATGGGGATTACCTACGTTCCTCTCCAGCATGTTTGAACCCGCACTCTGGGAGACATCCAGGAAGGAGATCCTTGGGGCTTCTCTCCAGTGGGGAGATGGGCAGTAGATTAGAGAAGGTCCACATTAAGTGCCCTCTCCTCTCCCACCCACCTGCATGCTGCATTGTACCAAGATCAGCATCTTCCAGCTGTCTTGGCCTTTTCCAGTTGGCTCAGTAATTTTCCAAGTTTTTGAAAGAATTTCTTGACTTGAGCAAATTGCTGCTGCACAGTTAGCTTTGACGCTGTTTCATGTTTCACAGGCTCAAGCCTCCGTTTCTCGCGAATCCTCAACTGTTTCAGCATTTGCCACCTCTGACTGAGGTGTTGCCCTTTCTTCTTCCTGGAGTGGAAAAAGCGGATGGAACTCCAGGCGAGTATAGGCAGGCTGGATTAATCTCTGATACATGTCTCTTTCTAGCTCTGTGACAAGTTACTGAACATCCCCAAACTTGGGATTTGGGATTCAAGGGGGACCCCAATAAAAATAACACTTCTCTTTTCTGTTTGAGTTTTGATCCACTGAGAACTGAAACCAAGTGGGAAGCAGATGGGTGTCAACATGGCACCTATGTTCTGGACAAAGATTATGCGAGAGAATCTGGCTTATATCTGCTGGCCGGTAGACTTCCTCTCATTGACTCTCAGGATGTGTATATTTACCCATCCTCCATCACAGTGGTGCTGGGTCCAGGATGACCTCCTCCCAGTGGTGCAGAGCCTGGTCTTGGAGATGCAGGATAAAAACTCTGCTAGTGCACATTGATCCTCAGGAAAGAGAAGGAAGAGGGGCTGACCTAGACAGGCCTGGCATCTCCTCCCTGCTTCTCAAATAGACTGAGTCACTTCCTCTCCCCAGGGGAAGATTGAAGGGGGAGAGGGGCTTAACAAACCAGGATTGTATCCATTGGTGCTTCCTGTACGTAAAAGGAAGTATCAGAAGTCAAATCCTTGGGCTTATCAAAGTCTGTGTGTGTGTGTGTGTGTGTGTGTGTGTGTGTGTGTGTGTGGCGGGGTGGTGGTCAGTCACGTTTGACTCCTCGCAACCCTATGGACCGTAGTCCGCCAGGCTCCTCTGTCCATGGTATTTTACCAGTAAGAAGACTGGAGTGGGTTGCCATGCCCTCCTCCAGAAGATCTCCCCAGCCAGGGACTGAACCCAGGATTTGTCTCTTGTGTCGTATGCACTGGCAGCCAGGTTCTTCGCCAGTAGTGCCACCTGGGAGGCCCTTTGTTTCATTTTTAAGGTGGGATTAATACTCATCTCATGGTAACCTGATGACAGTGATGAGGGGTCTAGGGAAGACTGTACATCCAAGTGCCTGGAAAATTGTGATCTGCCTGACTCCCTCCCTCCCCTTATCCTCTGTCTCCCTTCAATCCCTGTCTCCCTCCCTCTCTGTTTAGAGGAAATTATTTGCGAAACAAATCTATCCTATTTATTTTAAATGCTTGAAAATGTTTCCTACAAGTGGATTTCTGCTCTGGCAACAGTACCATTTTCTCTCACCTGTCTTTCCCTTAGCAAGTCACAAGAAAGGGAGAAAGGGGCATGTGTGTCTATAGTCAGATGTTACTGGAAGGTGAGATACTCCTCTTGCAATACTACTGATAATTACTCTATTCAAAGTGTAACATGAAAGTAATATGATAATTAGGGCTACATAAAATTTCCAGTAAATTTAAGATAGTGTTTGGAGGCACCAAAATCGCATTTTATTTTACCATACAAGAAGGCTGGTTTCCTGCAGTGAGAAGCTCATATAGGATTCATGGTGAGGATGCGTGTTCATGAAAGTAGAATCTTAAGGCAGATAAAATGGTTATGTATTCGCCTTTGGGGCAAATATTTTGGAGATGAGATTTATCAGCCCTCTGTCATTTCCCAGAATAAATGCCTCTGGATGTTTTCTTGCTTTGTGTCCCCCGAACGGCACGTGTCTTTGGTGTGTGGGTTTTGTAGCACAGATGCAGGTATAAACAGATGTGCTGTTCAGCCTCCAGAGGTGGTTCTTTTCCCAGCTTAGTGCTGAAACTATCATATGATAAACAGATGTGACACTGAATGCAAGACAGAGAATTCACATATAAAAATAAATATCATGATAATCGCTAATGAAATGTTGAAAAAAATCATCACCATAAGCCTGCATCATCCATCCAGTCACTGAGGATCAGTGCTTCCAGATTTTAGGTTAGATGCAGCAGCTGGTCCTCAGCAGATCAGCCAGCACATGTTCCTGCAAGGTACCTTGCTTACTGCTTAACCACGTATTGACCACAGATGTCTTAGTACATCCTTTGTTACCTGAACGTTATTTTGACTGGAGACGTTTCAATACTCACTCACCTAACAAATTGCTGGCCACAGGCATTAGTTTCTGCAAGAATCCCCTGGTCAATAACGTGTTAAATGCATAACTTCAAAGAAGAATCTGCGACACTATATACCTATGTGGGTTTAGCTGGCTTTGACATAATCATCAATGATTCAGTCCCCTTCTGAGACATTATGCTCTCGCATTTCACAAGCAAACCGCATCTGGAAGTGCTTGCTAAGTGGCACAACGCCCCCTGCCACCCCACCTACCCCCGCCACCTCTCCCAGCAGGTTCCACTTGGTAGGGCCCTGATCTAGATCTACATGGCTTCTAGCTCTTCATTTTTGAAGCAGATAACACATTCTAGTTGAGAACACTCCCTTTAAACCAACTCCCTGAGAAAGTAGCTGCCCAGAAATAGCAGTATTGACATTTTGTTTTTCAGTATCACTATGGGCCTACTCTTTGCTAATGATTGTGGTATTTACCTGTCAATTTGTACATTTATTTATTTATATAAATATCATTATTTAAATACGTGGCTATTGAGTACCTACTGCAGGCAATAGGCATTATTCTGGGCCCTGGACATAGAGAATTGAAAAGGGAATAAGAAAGAGTCTTGTTCTTATACAACTTGGAGCCTTCAGATGTGGAAAAGAGTCAGTGAGCCAGAAATTATATGCACACGTGCTTATATATGTATCCCGTTGCCAGCAATCCTGTGATGTAGATACGGTGATCATCTGAGTTTTAGGTGAGGAAATTGAGGTCCTTGCAGATTAAGGGTTCATAGAAGTCATTAATTACAGGTGGTGTGACTCCAGACAGTATTTTCTTCACTTCTACTGGAAAACTAAAATACAGTGAAGCCATAGCTGCAGAGTGGCTACTTTCAACAGAGAGGTCTCAGCAAGCCTCTCTGTCTGAGGAGATGACTATAAGCTGAGGTCTGAATAATAAGAAGTCACTGTGGCCAAAGAACAGTGTGTTCTAAGGCTCTAAGGCACAAGTAAGTATGGCACGAGAGAGCATCCCCAAGAAGACCAGTGTGGCTGGCAAGTCAGAGGAAAAAGCTGCACGAGGAGATAGCGATGCAGAAGCTGAATCAGGTGGGGCTGTCAGTCAAGAAGAGAAGTGAGTGTGAATGTGGATGACTCTGAAAAAGACTGCAATGTCAGAGTACAATTCAACTTTAAAACACAAAAACCTTTCATTTACTGTTGATTATTCTTTCAGTTTTTCTTCTTTGGCTAATGACCATGAAGTCAGCACCAGTTAGAAAGAAAAGGAAATATGGGCACATAAAAATGAGGGATTTTTAAAATTGGCCCCTAGATTGATACAGAAAAATGTCAAGCTTCAATAATGTCTGCTTATGTGTTATTTTATGTACAGAAGTTAGTTATCTAAATAATCAAATTAGAAAATGGTTGGAACTTCCAGGGAACGGTGGTAGAGCTTCCACAACAGCAGTGTCCACATTTGCTTTGTATATCCACATTTTATGCTCAATTCTACAGCACATATTTTTCTCACATCTGGATGTTTTCAGAATTGGTTTGCATCTTACAGTCAAGATACCAAAATAACTGTCAGGGTCTTTCAGAAGTTGCAGTTTCTGCATTTTGCTGGAAAAGGACAATATGGAAATTGAGCTGCTTATCATTTCAACAGAAGCCAGGATCAGTGAAATAGACCTTTCCAGTGTATCCACGACTCCTGAAGAAGAAGTTAGACATTTAATGACATTCTGCCTGTTTCTTTCCTATGCTCTAGTTCCATCTGATTCACAGAAGTTAACTCAGTGTGAAGACGGTGTTCCTCAAGTTAAGTCCTTGGACTCCATGCCTTCAATAGCCACTTGCCCTTGTATGTTTCACAACCATAGATGGCCCCTCAGTACTGGCCACGCCCTTCCTCTGATGTGTCCCTCACATTGGTCTCCTGAAGTGCCTTGATGTCAATTACATGGAACTTTAGTTCAAATGCCTCATTGTCTTTTTCAAAATTAAAAGATGCATAGCATGTCACAAGTCTGCTGGGAGTACAGTCGTGGTATAGAATGTAGGAACAGAATATCATGTTACATGCTTTTCTGTAGTCCTCTGCAGTTCCTATTTCTAGACTGTGAACTAACTCACCCTGTCTGTCTCTATCAGGTATCACTTACAACAGCACTAGCATTTGCTCCGTGCTTCCTAAGAGTCAAACACCACCTTAAGCTCTTCATGTGGATGTCTTGAGTAAATCCCACAACACCCCTGGATGACAGATATTGACATTAGCATCTCCATTTTATAGATAAACAAACTGAATCCCAGCGAGAATGAGAAATGGCAAAGCTAGGATTTAAATATAGACAATCCTACTAATACATGTGCCCTTGTCTTTTACTCCTGTACTTAGAGATACTGAGAGAAAGAAGATTCACTGTGTCCAGGTCACTTCATCTAACACTTACCAAGACTACAGCATAAGCTCCTGGAGGCAGGAATTATATCTTATGATTTTTTCTGTACCCAGCCCAAGATTATCCTTGTTCAAGTATAGGAAACCTCATCAGACTGACCTGAAAGTGTTTGCTTGCCTACAACAAATTAGTATCATTTTCCTTTCTCTTTGGTGATGATGGATTTGTCTTCTACTGTTTTAATAGATGACATGTGATGTCTTAGAACTCTTGTATATCAGAGTCCTGGCAGGAAACAGATGATTCATTCAAGCAATCGAGGAGTGTGGTAAAGAGGCTGTTTGGAGTGGAGGGACACAGCAGAGGCCAGGGCAGTCACGTAGGCTGGTGGCTTCAGAAGTGTCTCCACCCCTCCACTTGAAAAGGCAAAAGTGGTGGGCGGTCCTGAACTCCAGGGAGAGAGCTGAATGGTGAAGACCACCTGACAAGAGCTGGTAGAAAACCCCCACAGCAGCCAGCAGGAGGGGCAGGAGAGTAAACCTTGGCTTTTCCCTTCTTCCACGTCCATCTCCTGCCTTCCCTCTCTGCTATTGACTGAAGGTAGCCGGACACAGATAAAGCGCAGAAGGATGAGGGTGTGCCTGGGGGAGTCGGCGGACAATATTCATCATAACTTGTGAGAAAGCCAAGAGCATAGTGATGGAAAAAGTTTTCACGTATTGAGACTTGGGGAAGTCATTCTGGCTTCTGCATAATTTGGCTTGAACTTTGTGCTAACTACAACAGCCTGTCTTATGCCCTGTCAGGCGCGCATTTTATATCTGCTTTAACCATTAAAGGAAAGAATGCATTTGAAAATCAAAGTGGAATAACTGCAATTCAGGCATTTGGATGGAGCCAGTGGCCGTTGTGAATGTGATCTCAGACAAGTTCCTGCATCACCGAGAACTTGAATTTTCTGAACTGGATCAAACTCAAAGACACCACCAATCATTCTCAAAATACTGTTTGCTAGCAGCTGTTGGCTACAGCTTTATGGTCTTAAGGTCTCCCCTTGTATTAATAACTATGCAGCCATTTCAGACCCCAACAAGCTCTTGCTTAACAAGCACACTTTTTTCTTTCCAGCTTCAATCTTAATTCTTGGCAAGCAACTTGTCTAATTTTGTGGGTTTTGTCTTTTGTCCAGCAGAACACAATTCAAGTGCTTCTTGAATCTGTGTCTCCCAGACTATCATCCTCAGTTTGGATCAAGTAAAGTTCTTTTCTTTTCTTATTGTAGATCATTTATTGATTATTTGCACCAACCGTAGCCTGTGTGGTTCAAAACAGTATTGATTACCTAGCATAGTTCTTACTTGCTCCATACAATATTCATTCATTCAACACCTGGTTGTTGATGGTCACGTATGTGCTAGGCCAAGTATATAAATTGAGCCAGATTCTTTCAGTCTTTAAAGTGCAACTTTAGAGAATCTTGGAAATTCTCTATCTTGGAAATGTTCACTCTTCAAAGATGCTTAAGCAATAATAGAATGTATCATCAACTCCAGGGACCTAATACACAACCATGAAGAAATTTATACATGGGCAGTGTGGAATAACTGTAAAATTTTTCACACACAATTTCCTTAGAGACTGCAGAATCTTTTCCTCATGGAAATTTTTCTTTATAGTTTTTAGATAGTAATATTTAATATCATCTTTACCTCATACTGTTGGAAATATTTAACATCATCTTTACTTCATACTGTTGGAATAACATTTGTTTTTACGCTAATAAGTATGAGTTCTGAAGTCATTAGGTCTTATCTCTTTTCACAGTAGTCAAATAGACGGTGTTAATCGCTACTGCCTGGTTTTCAGATTGTAGAAGACCTGTCTGCACACTGAAATTACTAATTATGATAATGAGGAAGCAGAAATAAATAAGTGAATACATTTGCTTAGAAAAATGAGCAAAAATTAAGCAAAATTAGGACCATTTACAAGCATTGCCCCCCCTTTTTTGGTTGTTACTCTGACAGGCAAATTGAATATCCTAAGAAACTGTTATGAACAATTAGTTAGCCGATTAGCTAGAACTACAGGCGGTTTATAATGTAAGTGCCATAGAGGCATTGTACTAACATTTCAACACTGCTTATGATCACTGTTATTTTGCCCATTTCACTTCCTATATAATAAAATCAGCGTATTCTTTGCTGAACATTGTAGAGCTCGAGCCTGTTAGATACAAAAAAATGTATTCCGTCTTTACGTCTTCCCTGCAAGCTGTGTAATGACACTCTTGAAGGGAGGGGCGATCACAGAAGTTGATAGAGTTTCATACCAAAGGTTATTACTTGAAAAGCCTCAGAGGGCAGCACTCTTTACATAAAGGCTGAATTGGCTTCTGGGGTGAGGGTTGTGCTTTGGATGAGGGTTCCGGGAGCCCAGGACATGTTCTTTGCTAGGCCACCAACCCTTGTGCCTGGTGCAAGACTCTTGCTTTTCTGAACCTTCATCTATTTCGTTGTGAAATCATTGTGCTAAGTTTCAACAGTCACCAAGTCACTTTCCAGTAAGTCTCATAATTTTCTGCTCACCAAAATTACAAAGTGGTCTTAGAGTACATTTTTAAAGTTCTTTAAATAAAGCACATTTAAAACAATGCTTTAATTTTCCCAGCCTCCAAGGATAAATACCATGAATATTGGCCAGAGTGTGGAATTGCCGACTCTTAAAAATTCATGGGCTATTCATATGTTCCTCTGTTATGTTGGTGGCATTTCTCATTAGGATAAGTAAGGCCTGTGTTCTATATGGAAATGAGTGACAATGGAGGGAAAGTGATGGAAACCCCTGGATGTTAAATTCCTGCTCTGTTTCAAAGCTATGAAAGTTAAAGAATGAATAGGAGGCAATCAAAGACCATAGGTTGATTGCTAATTATTAAACTGACTTAAGTCAGTATAAATGGACATGATTATCCAAATTATCAGACTTCTGTGAACTCCAGACCACTAATGGAGATACATTTGAACATTCACAATAGTTGCTAGAAAATACTTGCATTAAAGGGGCCTCACAGGTGGCTCAATGATAAAGAAATTGCCTGTAATGCAGGAGCCACAGGAGACACGGATTTGATTCCTGGGTCAGGAAGATCCCCTGGAGGAGGGCATGGCAACCCATTCCAGTATTCTTGCCTTGAGAATCCCATGGACAGAGGAGCCTGGTGGACTATAGTCCATAGAGTCACAGAGTCGGACACAACTGAAGTGACTTAGCACATATGCATGCATGCATTTGCATTAAAGGAATGTACTTTTGTCTGTCCTTACTCAGCATTTATTCACTCTAATTTAGCCTGGTATTCTCAATGTAACCTGTACTTTTACCTGAAATTGTATAGACTACGTTATATCTCAGACCAAGACATAAATAAACTAGGAGTGAGGCAAAGGGAGACACTTAGAAACACACATAATAAAGGCAAGGGAAATGAGGTTTCAGAGCTGGATCTGAGAAATAGATACATAGAAAATAGACAGAAAACTGTATCACTGAAACTAAGACTAATATTTGTAAAAAAGTAATTGTATCATTAGTGATATATTGAGTTATTTGCACCAGCATTTGTTTAAGAAAGAGTGAATAACATTATCTCTAAAGAATTTTCATCAAAATGGTTCATTTTTCTTTTAAGTTTTGGTGCTGAAAGAGATTTTATATATATATATATTTTTTTTTTCCAAATAGTTTATTTGAAAAAATGGAAGTCCAGCTAATGGTGGATAAACATCAGGATCCCAATAGGAAACAGATGGCACACACAAACTAGGATAATTTTCAATGGCTTATTAATAAAGGGACTAAAGGAGATCGGTCCTGGATGTTCATTGGAAGGACTGATGCTAAAGCTGAAACTCCAATACTTTGGTTACCTGATATAAAGAACTGACTCATTGGAAAAGACTGATGCTGGGAGGGATTGGGGGCAGGAGGAGAAGGGGACGACAGAGGATGAGATGGCTGGATGGCATCACTGACTCGATGGACATGAGTTTGAGTAAACTCCAGGAGTTGGTGATGGACAGGGAAGCCTGGCATGCTGCGATTCATGGGTCGCAAAGAGTTGGACACGACTGAGCGACTGAACTGAACTGAACTGACAAAGAGGCTGCAAGATAGATATGCAAGAGCTAACAGAAGCCAAGCTATCCATACCCCTTGTTTCAGAGAGCAGAAAGAAATGTTCGCTGGAACCAGGAATGAGACAGAGTTGATTAGAGCAGGTGGCCTGGTGACCTTCTTTCAAGGCACGTGGCAAGACTAGGATCACCTCCCAGAGAGAAACCTGGTAAATACATTCTCGGGTCCCACTCTTCTCAGTTTCTCTAGTCTCCTCCTGGGACTTCACATCTGCTGAATCCAACAGGAAACCAGAGGCCACAGGGGTCCATTGATGTAGTCCATTTAGGTCAGCTTCCAGAGGCTGAGAAAAGGGTAGAGAAGGATGGAGTATAGGTGGAGGGTCAAAGGAAGATATCTATGGTGGGTTGAATGTGTTCCCCCCCAAAAGATATGTTCAAGTTCTAACCCTGGTCCCTGTGACTGTGACCTCAATTGGAAAAAGGGTCTTTGCAGATGAAGTCAGATTAAGATGAGGTCATATGAGATCAGGGTGGGCCCTAAATTCAATGGCTGGTGTCTTAATACAAGAAAGCAGAGGGGTGTTTGGACATGGAGACACAGACAGACAGACAGGACTATGTAACAATGGAGATAGAGATGACAGTGATGAAGCTACAGCCAAAAACAGCAAGAATTGCCAGCAAACCCCAGAGCCCAGGAAGAGGTGAGAAAGGATCTTCCCTAGAGCCTTGAGTGGGAGCACAGCTCTCCTAACACCTGGATTTCAGCCTTCTGGGCTCCAGAGTATCAATTTCTGTAGCCCAGTTAATGGTGATTGGTTTAGGCAGCCTTAGGAAGCTGACACACATAAAGTTGTGCCAAAGCTAGGTAACATAAAATGTAATCATAGGGCTGGAAGTGTTTGGAAATGAGGGAGGGATCATGGCATCTGGTCCCATCACTTCATGGGAAATAGATGGGGAAACAGGGGAAACAGTGTCAGACTTTATTTTTGGGGGTCCAAAATCAGTGCAGATGGTGACTGCAGCCATGATATTAAAAGACGCTTACTCCTTGAAAGGAAAGTTATGACCAACCTAGATAGCGTATTGAAAAGCAGAGACATTACATTGCCAACAAAGGTCTGTCTAGTCAAGGGTATGGTTTTTCCAGTGGTCATGTATGGATGTGAGAGTTGGACTGTGAAGAAAGCTGAGCGCCGAAGAATTGATGCTTTTGAACTGTGGTGTTGGAAGACTCTTGAGAGTCCCATGGCCTGCAAGGAGATCCAACCAGTCCATTCTAAAGGAGATCAGTCCTGGGTGTTCTTTGGAAGGACTGATGCTAAAGCTGAAACTCCAGTACTTTGGGCACCTCATGCGAAGAGTTGACTCTGATGCTGGGAGGGATTGGGGGCAGGAGGAGAAGGGGACGACAGAGGATGAGATGGCTGGATGGCATCACCGACTTGATGGACATGAGTTTGAATGAACTCCTGGAGTTGGTGATGGACAGGGAGGCCTGGCGTGCTGCAATTCATGGGGTCGCAAAGAGTCGGACATGACTGAGCGACTGAACTGAACTGAACTGAACTGTACCTGTTAGGACTAAAGAATGGTGTTCTTAGACTCCTGGTTGGATAATATTGCGTGTTACTTGCTCAGTCGTGTCTGACTCTCTGCGACCCCGTGCCAGGCTCCCCTGTCCATGAAATTCTCTAGACAAGAATACTGGAGTGGGTTGCCATTTCCTCCTCCAGGGCATCTTCCTGACCCAGGGATCGAAACCGGGTTTCCCGCATTGCAGGCAGATTCTTTACCATCTGAGCCACCAAGACAATACTATGTTCACACAAACAAATGCTCCCTTGCCTGGCTACTCTGTGACTCATTGACCAGCCAGCCTTCTCAGACTCATTCCTGGAAACTGGCCTCCCAACTCCCTGAGGCTGACCTGCTGGTACTTACTCTCCTTCCAGATTCCACCCTCTTTACTTATACATCAGGCCGTGCTGCCTCAACTCTGTTCACCAGAACCTATGCCTCTTCCAGCCCCAGTAACCAAGGTTTCATATGCTGCTTTCCAAAAAAAAAAGATAGAGAGAGAGAGAAAAGCCAGGTTATAAAAGATAGCGGAAGGCAATGGCACCCCACTCCAGTACTCTTGCCTGGCAAATCCCATGGACAGAGGAGCCTGGTGGGCTGCAGTCCATGGGGTCGCTAAGAGCTGGACACGACTGAGTGACTTCACTTTCACTTTTCGCTTTCATGCATTGGAGAAGGAAATGGCAACCCACTCCAGTGTTCTTGCCTGGAGAATCCCAGGGACGGGGGAGCCTGGTGGGCTGCCGTCTGTGGGGTCGCACAGAGTCGGACACGACTGAAGTGACTTAGCAGCAACAGCAGCATACACTAGCCAATTATCCCTTCTTTGCTTCCCTCCAGCATCCTACTTAATTTGGTATCATCATAAATAAGTAGGAACATGTGCTTCAGGCCAAATTGGAGCAATAGGTCCCTTGCTTTCCATTCCTTGTTCTTGACCCAATGAATAAACTGGGGGAGGTATAAGAAACAATGGTTTTCAGACATTAACTGAAGGCAGTGTAGGATGGTGATTCCTGAGAGAGGAGAAGCAAGTGAGATGAGCCCTATCATTGCCCCAGTTATCTTCCTGGAGTGAATCTCCAGACTCCAGTACTATGAAAGGAAACTAGGCAAAACCCAGAAAAATCCTTGAGTTGGGAAGATAGAGTTGGGAGTTCAGGGCCTCCACGGTGGGTGGTGTGCATAGGGCAAGATATCAGAGAGAAAACAGCTGCTTGGAGGGACAGAGAGCACTGGAGACCTGAAGAAGGTCCCTCTCAGGCCTTTAGCTGAGTATATTCAGCACATGTATGTGAAGAAACTTCCTGAGGTTGGAGAATGAATGAACCACTCAAAAAAAGAACAAACAGAAATTTCTTCAGAGCTCACATAAGACTTGGAATAGTTGCTGTTTCCACGAACCAGAGTAAGAGGGGTTTGGTAAACATTAAAAAAAAATTATCCTGAAATTACAGAAGAGCCAAGCCTTAGGAGTCAAGTCTATATCCGAAGACTAAGGATTCATCCTAAGATTAGAAATAAAAATTGAAATTGACCTGTCCTAACAAAATGAAAAAGCAGTGCTTCACAATGTCAAAATAATCAACCAGTAATTGAACTGCCTGCTAGAACAAAGATCTACACTCTTCAGAGGAAGAAAGCAAAATTCAATGCCTCTATAATGTTATTGACAGTGTTCAGTATATAATAAAAGTATGTGAAGAAAAAAGGAAGTGTGACTGGAAGAAAACAGAGTGGCAAATAGAACAGTCACTGAGAAGCCAAGGATTCGGGGATTAGCAAAAAAATGACTTAAGCAGCTTTTATAAATATATTTAAGAAAATAAAGGTAATAATGAGTAGACAAATGAAGACTATCAGGTGAGAAATGGAAATTAAAAAAAAAAATCAAATGAAAATTTTAGAACTGAAAAGTACAACAGTGTAAATGAAAGAAAGTCACTGGATAGACTTAACCTTAGATTGGAGACATGGTCTATTACCTTGATTTCAGATTTTTAAAAATGGTACATCATAAAGAGAAGAGAGGAAAAAAATGAACAAAAAGTAAGTGAGAGAAACAATGAAGCAGAAAAAGTATTTAAAGAAATGATGACCTCCTTTGGTAAGCCTGGCATTGACTCTAATACAAATAAAGGTATGTTTTCAAGGCATGAAGAAAAAAAATTAGCCAAAACATCCCTAAATTTGTGATTAATATTGATTTACAGATCGACATGTCTCAAGAAAATAAATTCTGATAATTCAAGCACATGCTCACACTTAAGTGCATCGTAGCAGCACTGCTAAATAAATATAAAATCCTGAAACCAACTAAAGGAAGATTATACATTACATACAAGGAACAAGGATAGGCAAGAATGCTTACTCTCCCCACTTCTATTCTTTGTATTGCAGACCCTGGCCATTACAACATACCAAGAATAAAAATATATATAAAAATATATACACACACAACTGACCCTTGAACATGTCAGTGTTGGGGTGCCAGTTGAAAATACATGTATAAAATTTGACTCCCCCAAAATTTAACTACTAATAACATAAACCAGTAACATAAACAATTGGGGAACACATACTTTGTATGCTGTATGTATTATATACTATATTCTTATAATAAAGTAAGCTAGATAAGGAAAAATGTTAAGAAAGTCAGTAGAAGGAGAAAATACATTTACAGTACTGTATTGTATTTATTGATACTATTAGTTTACATCATCTATCATCCATTTATAAGATAAATTGTCTATCAGTTGTTGTTGTTGTTCAGTCCCTAACGTGTCCGATTCTTTGCAACCCCATGGACTGCAGTAGGCCAGGCCTCCCTGTCCTTCAGTATTTCCCACAGTTTGCTCAAACTTATATCTATTGTGTCAGTGATGCCATCCAACCATCTTATTCTCTGATGCCCTTTTCTCCTTCTGCCCTCAATCTTTCCCAGCATCAGGGTCTTTTCCAGTGAGTTGGCTTTTTGCATCAGGTGTCCAAAGTACTGGAGCTTCAGCTTCAGCATCAGTCCTTCCAATGAATATTCAGGGTTGATTTCCTTTAGGATTGGCTGGTTTGATCTCCTTGCAGTCCAAGGGACTCTCAAGAGTCTTCTCCAGCACCACAGTTGGAAAGTATCAGTTCTTAGGTGCTCAGCCTTTTTCTCAGTGTATCAGTACCTACATCAATATTGTTTTTTATGATAAAAACAGTGTAGATGTTATGTGTGTTACTAACACTAGACATCAACAATGAAAAGATAATGTAAAAAAGAAATTCACATTTACTTACATATATATTAATAGCAATTCACACATTGAAGATGAAGCAGCAGCCTTATGATTGTTTTATGTCGACTAGTGTCATCAATAGAATTGCTTCACAGTAGCCTAGCCCATACAATAAAGAATGAATCATTATAAAATTTGTATGGCATACAGTATTACAGTCATATTCATAATATAATTTTGGAAAAATTGTTATATTTTTAAAAACCAGTTATCTGAAATGATAGGCTGATATGCAATTTCTCCAGTTATAAGAGAGCCCTATTGTATAGTAATGTAATTCTTTGAAAGGAAAGTTATAAAACAGTAAGAAAACTAATGCATTATTAATTTTTTGAAATATCACTTACCTTATGCCTATGTAAGGATAAGCTAACCACTTCAGTACAAGTCTTACACATGATGTCCTACATGTATATTTTTGTATATATATTGAAAAAAAATCCACATGACTTTACAATTTAAACCCATTGTTTAAGGGTCAACTATATATGTATATATGTCTATATATAAAGTATAAGACACTTCCAAAAAAAGATAGATGAGGGAAATAAGGAGAAATTGACT
Organism: Bos mutus; assembly: GCF_027580195.1. NCBI lineage: Eukaryota > Metazoa > Chordata > Mammalia > Artiodactyla > Bovidae > Bos > Bos mutus. Next base: position 13,324,474 of record NC_091629.1, read on the forward strand.
GCAGAAAGAGATGAGGAAGCTTTCTGGGGTGATAGAAATATTCTGTATTTCAGTTGAGGAGGTGGTTACAAAAGTGTGTATGGTCTTCCCTGGGGATCCCTGAGGGGATTTGTTCTAGGACCCAACCAAGATACCAAAATCTGTGATGCTCAATTCCCTTATATAAAATGGTGAGCGTTTGCATATGACCCCCCCACATCCTTCTGTATACTTTAAATCGTCTCTAGGTTTCTTACAGTACTAATACAATGTAAGTGCCATGGTGTTGTGTTGTTTAGTCGCTCAGCTGTGTCCGGCTCTTTTGCACCCCATGGACTGTAGCCCATCAGGCTCCTCTGTCCGTAGGATTTCCCAGGCAGAATACTGGATGGCCATTTCCTCCTCCAGGAGATCTTCCCAACCCAGGGATGGAACCTTATCTCCTGCATTGTCACATTGTCAGGGAGTTCTTTACCACAAGCCACTAAGGAAGCCCCTACATGTCATATAAACAATTGTTATTGTAATTGTAAACAACTGTCATATAAATTCTGTGTAAATAGTTGTTGGCATGAGGCAAATTCGTTTTTTTGTTTTTTTGCAAATTTCTGCAATTTTATTTTTATTTTTTATTGAAGCATAGTTGATTTACAATGTTTCAGTTATATAGCAAAGTGATTCAGCTATATATATATATATGTTCTTTTTCAGATTTTTTTCATTATAAGTTATTACAGGTACTAAATATAGTTTTCTGTGCTATACAGTAGGTTCTTATTGGTTATCCATTTCATATGTAGAAGTCTGTATCTGTTCATTCAAAATTTTCCCCTCCCCCTTCCATCCCCTTTGGTAACCATAAGTGTGTTTTCTACATCTGTGAGTCTATTTCTGTTTTTATAAAATAAGTGCATTTGTATTATTTTTTAAGATTCCACATATACATGATATTGTATGATATTTGTTGTTTTCTATGTGACTTAGTTCGCTTAGTATGGTAATCTCTAGGTCTATCCATGTTGGTGCAAAGGCATTATTTCACTCTTTTTATGGCTGAGTAGTATTCTGTTGTCTGTATATACACCATATCTTCTTTATCCATCCATCTGTTGATGGACACTTAGGTTGCTTCTGTGACTTGGCTATTGTGAATAGTGCTGCTGTGAACATTTGTTGTTGTTTTTAGTCACTAAGTTGTGTTTGACTCTTTGTGACCTCATGGACTGTAGCCCACCAGGCTCTTCTGTCCATAGGATTTCCCAGACAAGAATACTAGAGTGGGTTGCCATTTTCTTCTCCAGGGGATCTTCCCGACCCAGGGATTAAACTTGTGTCTTCTGCATTGGCAGGCAGGTTCTTATCGCTGAGCCACCAGGGAAACCCTCTATGAACACTGGGGTGCATTTACCTTTTTAAAAAATATTTATTTATATTTATTTTTGTTTGCACTGGGTCTGCTGCTGCGCGGGCTTTTCTCTAGTTGCAGAGAGGGGATTACTCTCTAGTTGTGGTGCATGGGCTTCTCCTTGCAATGACTCCTCTTGTTGCAGAGCACTGGGCTCTATGGCCTCCAGGCTTCAGTATTTGTGGCACGTGGGCTTCAGAGCACTGACTCAGTAGTTGTGGTAAATGGGCCTATTCCCCACAGATGTGGGATCTTCCCGGAGCAAGGAAGACGCAGGGTGTCCCCTGCATTGTGAGGCAGATTGTTAACCACTGGACCACCAAGGTGCATGTATCTTTTCAAGTTAGGATTTTCTCCAGATATATGCCCAGGAGTGGGATTGCTGGGTCATATGGTAACTCTATGTGTAGTTTTTTAAGACTGAGCGACTTCACTTTCGCTTTTCACTTTCATGCATTGGAGAAGGAAATGGCAACCCACTCCAGTGTTCTTGCCTGGAGAATCCCAGGGACGGGAAGCCTGGTGAGCTGCTGTCTATGGGTCGCACAGAGTCGGACACGACTGAAGCGACTTAGCAGCAGCAGCAGCACACTGTTCTCCATAGTGGCTGCACCAATTTATATTCCCACCAACAGTATAGGAGGGTTCCCTTCTCTCTACACCCTCTTCAAATATTTTTGATCTCTGGTTGGTTGAATCCATGGATGCAGAACACCCTGATAGGGAGGGCCAACTGCACATTTATCAAAACACAAAAATATTATATTGAAAATCTGTGCAAAATAAACTTTATCTAAAATAAAAAAGCAGAACACTAAGGGGCTCTCACAATTCTGTTGGAGGGATTTTTTAAAATCAAGAATGATGCTTTTGAACTGTGGTACTGGAGAAGACCCTTGAGAGTTCCTTGGACAGCAAAGAGATCAAACTAGTCAATCTTAAAGGAAACCAATCCTGAATAGTCATTGGAAGGACGAATGCTGAAGCGGAAGCTCCAATACTTTGGCCACCTTGTACAAATATTTGATTTTAAAAAATAAGTGGTGCATTTTCTGGAACTTGGAAATGATTCTCCAGTATGTTCAGTTTCTAATAGTGATAATACTTGTTATTTAAAGGATCCATTTCTGTAGGATTATGCACATGTGAAATTACAGGACTATTATTAACAAGAAAGGAATAGAAGGTCTGTTCTGATGTATAAAGTCTACTCATACAGAAGAGCTCTGCAAGTCTCTGTACCTGTTTTCAGCTCTAGAGTAACTATAAGAGCTGGTTTTTACACCCTGGGTATATTTGGCTGTGGAATTTAGTCTAATGGTTAGTAAGTGAAAGTGAAGTCGCTCACTAGTGTCCAACTATTTGCGACCCCATGGACTGTAGCCTACCAGGTTCCTCCATCCATGGGATTTTCCAGGCAAGAATACTGGAGTGGGTTGCCATTTCCTTCTCCAGGAGATCTTCCCAACCCAGGGATTGAACCCTGGTCTCCTGCATTGTAGGCAGTGCATTACCATCTGAGCTACCAGCGCCTAATGGTTAGTAAAGGTCTACATAGAAAATAGTTATAAACCATACAAAAGTCCTATGGTGAGTGCAGCTATGAAATTAAAAGGCACTTCTTGGAAGAAAAGCTATGATAAACCTAGAGAGTGTATTAAAAAGCAGGAACGTCACTTTGCCAACAAAGGTCTGTATAGTCAAGGCTATGGTTTTTCCAGTAGTCTTGTATGGATGTGAGAGTTGGACCATAAAGAAGGCTGAGCATGGAAGAAATGATGCTTTTGAACTGTGGTGCTGGAGGAGACCCTTGAGAGTACCTTGGAGAGCAAAGAGATCAAACCAGTCAATCTTAAAGAAAGTTAATCCTGAATATTCATTGGAAGGACTGATGCTAAAGCAGAAGCTCCAGTACTTTGGCGACCTGATGCAAAGAACTGACTCATTGGAAAAGACCCTGATGCTGGTAAAGATTGAGGGCTGGAGAAAAAGGGGCGACAGAGGATAAGATGGTTGGGTGGAATCATCGACTCAATGGACATGAGTTTGAGCAGACTGTGGGAGATAATAAAAGACAGGGAAGCCTGGTGTGCTGCAGTCCATGAGGTCACAAAGAGTTGGACATGACTTAGCAACTGAACAATAACAAATACCCACTTTATGAAACACAGTTAACCATTTTTCTGGGCAGTTTCCCATCCTTCTCTACAGGTGCCTGTCTGAAGAAAATACGCATAGACTGTGTGCCTCCAATGTCTGTTCTTTTAAAAAGAGAGAGAGAAAAGGGAAGAAACACTAAGGGAGCTACTTGGCAGGTAGAAGAAAATTTCATGTAGAAAAACAACCGGACTAAAATCCCATTAAGGCTTCCTGATTTATTTCAGGGACTCAGACTGTGTAAGTGTTTCTTTAATTATGTATGTATTTGTTTTAAATCCATATTTTACCCATACACACGCCATGGTGGAGTTTTAATTCACGCTGCCCATTATAACAAATTTTTAGGCAGATGCATTGACGTCTTCACCTTCCAAAGAAATTAAAAAGCAATAATATAGAACAGCTTTGTGCAGAAATTATCACTGCTAAATGTTGTTTTCCTCTTTCTTTTCCTTTTTTATTATTCTAATACTTACCTGACAGGACTTTATCATCACATAACAGTCTACATATAGACTCTTCAAGTGTCCATAAAAATCCATCTTTATATGGTTAAAAGGTTTGGATAATATTTTGACTTCTAGGGATGGGTTCTGGGAGAAACTTTGTAAGATCACTCTATTTAATCCTAGTAGAATTAAAATATAAAGGACAAATGTGTATACATGAATAATGAAGCCCATTTGTGTCTTGAAAAAATATAGTTAAAAATATTTCAAAAGAATCTTTGTTTAGCTGCCAAAAGTCTGGATTATGAGTTTTAAGCAGTGAATATTGATCTCATTAGCTAATTCCCTATTTCTACTTGTAATTAGAGTAATCACATTATGTGCAATCGGTAGATAAACATTCCAACCTTTTCTTTGAGCCAGTCCTTAACATTGCATTCCATACCAAAGCTTTTCACCTAATTGCACAAAGCAGTAAAAGTAACATTTTTACATCTCATAATCTTTCCTCTCTGACTCTCTTTTTTCAACAAGAAATAGTAATAGGTGGTGACTGCAGTTGCATTAAAAATGTAAAATTACCACTAAATTCCTTCATTCTTTCAGTAGTTTGTGTTGAGTGCCTTACCATGGGACTGTTCCTGTTCTTGGCAAGGTGACGTAGCAGGAAACTAAACAAAGATTCTGCCTTCACGGAGCTTAAACTCTCATGTAGGGATACAAACAGTAAATAAGGTAAGTATGTAGGTGACATCTCAAATGGTGATGACTAATAAGGGGAAAGTTAAGAAGAAACGTCTACATAAGGGGAAATGCACCCAATCCAATTTTGCATAATTGAGGATTTATTGCATTCCCACCAATATCCAGCCCTGACAGAGAAGAGAATCTTTTTCCTTAACTCATCAACTTGGATCTCTCCAAGGCTGGTCATTTACTCAGTTACTTTTCACCCATGGCAACATGGAACAGAGACTTTCCAACATGTCTGTGACCTAATCTGATAAGTTTTTCTGAGTTCTTACATCCAAAATTATATTAAACTTTGTCAGTTTGTTTGCCTTCATGATGTTGGTTGGACTGTTTACTGCTGGTACCAGTAGAAACATGAGAAGTTAGTCTGTTAGCAGATAAGGACTCAGATCCTAGAGAAAACTGCCTTGGTTCAAATCCCAGCTGTCACCAGCTGTGTGACCACAGGCAAGATGCTGAACTTCTCTGTGCTTCAGTACCTTCAGCTGTAGAGTAAGGATGATGATGCCTCATAGGGTTGTTGTGTTAGTGCGTACACAATGCACTCAGAACAGTGCTTGACACATTGTTTATTAAATTATACAGAGAAGACCACTTATAGTATTTGTTCAGCAGAGTTTCAAATTAGGGTTGGGTTGAATGTTATAGTTCAATACCATAACCAAATGCTATTTTGTTTAGTATTTTGAAGTGATACTGGATTAAGTGACGTTTTGTTTTAAATTTAAAGAAATGAGAGATGGCATATCTCTTAGTTATGTTGAGGTTTTGAAAAGAAAGCCGAGTCCCTATATATCAGAAAAGTTTTATTTGTTCTTTACTCTTTACTATCATTTTCCATCCACTAGAAGTTAAGCTTCATGAGGGCAAGGGTTTTATTTTGTTCTGTCTGTGTTTTCGCTTTGTTCTTGTTTTGTTTTGTTTATAAATGTATCCCAAATGGCTAGAATAGAGTTTGGCACATGGTAAGCATTCAATAAATTGGATGAATAAATGAACAAAGAATGAATGAATGAACAAATGATGAATGAATGAAATGCCTGTAAACAGAAGTCTGAGGAGCTGGTTTAATTCTGGCTTAGTCAGTAATTCTGATAGGATTTTATTACTTATCTATCTGTAAACTTTACTCATTCTTGGAACTTTGATTGAATGCCAATCTATTATAAGGCAATCTGCTAGACTGTGAGCCCTCAACAGGCTCACAACTTGGGAGCATAGGTATTAAAGGAGCATTTAAAAAAATAACCAAAGGTAGAAAGAGCTAGATGTTTTGAAAAGAAAAAACATGAATGAAGTAAAGTGGGAGAGAGAACTGGAAGAGTCAGAGAAGATTCTTTATTGGCCTTTTGTCTTTTAGGAATAGTTGGGCTGATTCCCAAGATCCTCCCCTGAAGTCTTCTTCAATAAATCTTTGGAAAGTTAAGGTGTTTGTCAAGTTCACAGACCCTGTGAAAGCCTGACAGAAAATACATGGGAGTGCTAGTAAAACACAATACCCTCGTGTGCAAAAGCAAATAAGCAGTGAGAGGACAGTTGTTTTCTAGGGGACTCGGATGAGATTTTGTAAGTCTGATTATTTTTCAGTTGATTCATCTATATTTACACCTCCAGTTGTTTTGTTGCTTCTCAGAGTTATTTATGTTATTTAATTTGTAGAAGTACACAAGATTGTATGACATATGCAGAGTGAGAATGCGACTCTCTGACAATGATTACTTGTATTCTCCTGGAATAACATTACAAATGCATTAAATCCAGATACCCACCAAGAAATTGCAGCTATAAATTTCATTTACCAGAAAAGTAGACATCAACATTTCTTTATTTTTTACTTTTCTTAGATTTAATCTTTATAAAATTGAAGAAAAGATTGTCTCTTGTTTTCAAAGCAACTCGGCTGAAAGTCAGTTATGCTCTTGACAATGCAAATCCTGTGAATGAAATTTTATTTTGAACAGTTGAAGAGTGGTCAGTGTTGTGCAGATAAAGCAATGGAGAAATAGCAGATGAGAAAATTGTAACTTCTAGATAATTAAAATTCTCTGGTTTGTTTGCTAAGCCATTTTCAGCTGCACAGGAAGTCAATTCAGTGGGAGAGCGTTATAGTCTAGAATCAGAATGACAACAGCTGATGTTTACTGAACACTTTCTGTATGTGAAACACTCTTCCAAGACTCTAAATTGTTAAACTCATTGGATCCTTATAATAACCATGGGAGGCTGATGATTTTCTTATCTCAATCATATAGATTAATAAATCAGATGAGAGGCATTAGGGGAACTGCAGTCTTCCAGGACTAGTCAGTATCAGAGCAGAAATTTGAAACAAGATCCCTCCCTCTTTAACTCTTTAACCCCAGAGGACTTAGTACCAAAGGTATTGACCCACCAGGCAAATAGTAGTTATGGAGTAGTTGTAACTATGGCAACTATCCAGCTTCTGTCTACAAAGTTTTAGGGCTTTTTTCCTCCATAAGATTATTAGGATATTTTGGTAATTCCTACATTGAAATGCTGTGAGAATTTTTTGATTGCCTTATGAGTAGGCAGCAGTTACAATTAAGTTCAAATGCTGTATAGTGGAGTACTTCAACATTTTTTCTTGTATGTTTTCATAGTGTTATCTTTACATTTCATCAATTCTGATCCACAGAAGTTTTAAAGACATAAATGATAAGACTCAATTGCAGGCAGGAGGACAGGGGGAAAGAAATATTTATTGAACATGTAATTAGGCCAGGCCCATGCCAGGGCCTTTACTGGTATTATTTCAAACAAAACACAAAGTAATTCTATTATTCATTAATTTATTCACTGGGGATGGTGATGGAAATGAATTTCAAGTTGGGGAAAGGCAGATGAAAATGGGGTAGGATTAGAGACTGGGATGGGGCTGAGGTTGGGTCCAAGGATACAGAAAAGGAAGGGATGGGGTGGTTTTGTGTTTTGGGATGGGAAGAGGTTGGAGACAACACATCACCATCTGGCATATTATATGTATTATTTACTTGCTTTTTGTCTCTTTCCCCTTACTGGAATGTAAGCTCCATGATAACTCAGATTTTTTTTTCTTTTATTTACTATTGCATTTCCACAGTCTAAAATAAGTCCTGAGATACAGTAGGCATAAATACTTATTGAATGACTGAATGGATGATTTACAGATATTCATTTTGCTGTGCCATTAATGGAGTGTCCATGATAAAAGAAACTGCCTTGGCTCTTAACAAACTTCCAGTTGAGAAATGAACACATAAACGGGATATTACCATTGATGTGAAAGGTACAAGTGAAATCTGGGACGAGAAGAACCTGTGTGATCATGTGAACCTAATCCAGCCGTAGGAAGGCAGGATGGCCTTCTTAGAAGAGGCAAGAGCATCTGAGCTGACACCTAAAGCAAGAGATCTGTACCAGGAAAGCTGGAGGGAAGGATATTTCAGTCAAAGGAAACAGTAAGAAAAAGACTGGCAAGAGGAAGCTGTGTTCACTTACTTAGGACAACAGAGATTCATTTTGTGGACTGAAATGTACATTCAATCAATGTGGCTTAAAAGGCTGGAAGAATTCATGTGCCATTTGAAAAGGGTGATTTTCTCCTGGGAAATAGCTTGCACACAGGGATTATCATCCTTGTTCCAAGAGAATAATTGCTCAGCAATTGTTGGGCCAAATTCTATAATAAGCAGAGACTAAGTGATGGAAGATTGGCTTGCATCCAGCCAATACCATGTGGATATGCAAGCTCATTCTACATCACCTGTTGGCCAGCTTTGCCTTCTTCTGGGGACTTCATTTGTCGTTACCCATAGAACCATGGATTTTTTGAGTGGAAACTGTTCTGTCCTCTTATTTTACATTTCTGCTATAACCATCACCACCCATGCACTCTAGAGCAATGTCTGCCCATCATTTCTGTGTGCTCAGCAGGTGTTTTCCAAAGGTAGGAACATAGTGAAATTCCAGCTTGTAAAAGGCAGTCCTGTTGCGATCTGTTCCTAAAACCATGGGGGCTCTAACAGTGTCCGCTGCTGAGAGAAACTGCCCTCAGCTGAATGCTGTAAGCAGGGTAGTTCTAAAAACCTGGCGTCAGCTGGGGATTCAGGAGTTGTTCTATCTTATCAGGATGAACAAGACTCTTCTTCATACTCTTCCTGGCCAGTGTCTTCCATCTAGGAGCAAGATACTAGGATCTGGAAAATCTGAGTCTCGGCTTTAGCTTTGCCATTTAGAATTCCTTAGTCTTTGTGAGCCTCAGTCTCCTAATCTATGAAATGGGGATAGTGACATTGGACTTGCCAACTTCCTAGTGTTGTCGGGAGGAACAAATGAGATAATGTGTATGAACATAACCTGTAAACCTTAAACCATTTCCTAAATGTAAGCTGTTAATGTTTTATTATTATCCGTGGATTGAGACTCAATTGGGTGTCTTTACTCAGCTCTCTGACTGTGACCAGCCATCATTTCAGGTGGGAGGATTTGACGCAGTGGTAAAAATGTATGACTGAATGTCAGCAGTACCTGTGTATGACTGGACTGCCTGTGCGCACAAAGTGGTGAAGGGCAACAGCAGATACCGGGGATTTCACACAAGGGGTTCTGTTAATGTCACTTCTTGTCTACTGTCTGGGAGAAGACATTTGAGAAATTCTATTTGATAATATTGCAAATATTTTTAAAAAGCTAACTTTAGGATGGGGCTCTTAGTGAAAGTGAGGTACACGATCTAGAACTGGGGTCCCCAACCTCTGGGATCTAATGCCTGATGATCTGAGGTGAAGTTGATATAATAATAGAAATAAAGTGCATAATGACTGTAATGTGCTTTAATTACCCCAAAACATCTCCCACCCATGCCCTGGTCTGTGGGAAAATTGTCTTCCACAAAACTGGCTCTTGGTGCCAAAAAGGCTAGGGACCCTGGTCTGGAAGGTATCACATCATGGCTAAGAGTTTGGGCTCTGAAATCTGCCCAGTGCTCTAACATGGTGTTGACATTGGGGTTGTATTTGCTTATGCTTCAGGAGCAAATTAATCTTGAAATATCTATGGGTTAACATACTGTAAGTATATTTATCTTTTATGTAAAATCTGATCCAGGTCAATAATGGCTCTCTTCCATCTCCAGTGTCTCAAGAATTCAGGCTCCTCCCAAATTGAGACATTGCTGTCTCAACATGCAGCTTTCAAATTAGCAAAGAAAAGGGAAAAAGTTAGTATAGAATTGACACACTGGCTCTTGAATGCCTTGGCCTCTACGTGTCACCCATCATTTCTTTAAAACAAAACAATTTATTTGGCTGTGCCGGGTCTTATTGCAGCTCTCAGAATCTTCAACCTTCATTGAAACTTTCGAACTTTTAGTGGCGGCCTGGGGGATCCAGTTCCCTGACACGGGATCCAACCCAAGCCCCTACATTGGGAGTGCAGAGTCTTGGCCGCTGGACCACCAGGGAAGTCTTGTCACTCATCATTCCTATCTATCCATGTTTCATTGGCTAGAAAAGTCTTATGGTTTTGACTAACTACCAGAGTCTGAGTAGCACAGTTCTCCTGTGTTGCCAAGAAGTAGGAGAGAATCCATATGGAGAAGCACTAAGGGTCTTTACTGTAGCCAGCTTCACCCTCTTCTTAGCCAAGTGGGTTTTGGCAAGTTAGGTTTCTTTATGTATTATATAGAAGTAATAATAACATCTGCCTTGTGTGGCTATTACTCTGATAGATCAAATGAAGTGATGAATCTAAAACACTTAGCATAATACCTGACACAGAATAAACGTTTAGCTATTATTATTGTTATTGGTGAACTGATTGACCTAATACTAATTGTATACAGAGCTGACTTCTGAATTAATTGGTGGAGAAACTTCTGCAGAAGAATCAGTTCATTTCCAGGAGGTTTTGAGTGTTTTCCCAACAAAAATGAAAACATTATGGGTTTCAATATTTATAAATGAAGCTCTTCTCTTGCTATGAAACCAATACTTTCTTGATTTAGGTCAGTTTTATCCAAAGGCCAGATGAAAATGTATTTGTGTGATAAGATATCAGCTCTTTGAAGAGTTTGTCATTTTCTGCATCCATTGAACAAGGCTGCAGTGTGATTTTTTTTTTTTTTTCAACCGGCTCTTTGGTTTGTCTTTAAAACCTTCTGGGGCTTTCGTCCTCTAGTAATTCAACTGCCGGAATGATTAGAGCAGATGTGCTCAGCAAGCAGGAACATTCTTATGCAACCTGGCCATTGGTTCACTCCTCAATGAAAAGGGAGGGAAATGAACATATACTGATTACCTGCTCTGCACTGAGCACCTGATGTATCATTTCATTTAATCATCACAGCACATTGGTGAGGTTGGTACCATCCTTCCATTTACAGATGAGAAAACTGGGTCTCAAGAGGGTCCAGACACTGGCTCAAGGTCTCAAAGCTAAATGGCAGGGCTTGGATTTGAGCCATGCTTTGAGGGGAGAAAACAATAGAAAGAATATACACTTTGCAGTGAAGAAGAGCTGCACTTGAACCCTGGCTTTGCACTTACAATACTGGATCTAGATGAAGTAACTTAATCCAATCTATCTATCTCTGTATAATGAAGATGATAATAACCACCAACAGTGGCAGCTAACACGTGGAGGGCTTATTGGAAGGGTTTTCACATAGGGCTTACAATTCCAAGTTCTTTTAATGTGAGTTTTGGATATTAACCCACTTAGTCTATGTAACTATCTCATTGAGATGGGCAATGTCAGAACCCCTGTTTTACAGAAGACAAAACTGAAACACTCAAGGATTAAGCATCTTGCCCAAGGTCACATGGCTAATAAGCAGCAGAGTGTGAATTCAAACCCATGCATTCTGATTCCCCCAGTGTGAGTCCTCCGCTCCAACCTGTCCTCCACTGAAGGTAATGCATTCATTCAGAACAGATTAGAGAACACTCGAAGT